>NC_050092.1:3417931-3744056 GCF_009764565.3 Dermochelys coriacea | reverse complement strand
GGGGAAAGCAATGAGCATGTTATTTCTTGACTTTAGCAAAGCTTTTGATACGGTATCCCACAGTATTCTTGCCAGCAAGTTAAAGAAGTATGGGTGGGATGAATGGACTATAAGGCGAATAGAAAGCTGGCTAGATTGTCAGGCTCAGCGGGTAGTGATCAATGGCTCCATGTCTAGTCGGCAGCCGGTATCAAGTGGAGTGTCCCAAGGGTCAGTCCTGGGGCCGGTTTTGTTCAATATCTTCATTAATGATCTGGAGGATGGTGTGGATTGCACCCTCAGCAAGTTTGCAGATGACACGAAACTGGGAGGAGAGGTAGATACGCTGGAGGGTAGGGATAAGATACAGAGGGCCCTTCACAAATGAGGGGATTGGGCCAAAAGAAATCTGATGAGGTTCAACAAGGACAAGTGCAGAGCCCTGCACTTAGTATGGAAGAATCCCATGCACCGCTACAGACTAGGGACCGAGTGGCTAGGCAGCAGTTCTGCAGAAAAGGACCTTGGGGTTACAGTGGACGAGAAGCTGGATATGAGTCAACAGTGTGCCCTTGTTGCCAAGAAGGCTAACGGCATTTTGGTCTGTGTAAGTAGGGGCATTGCCAGCAGACATTGGTGAGGCCTCATCTGGAGTACTGTGTCCAGTTTTGGGCCCCACACTACAAGAAAGATGTGGAAAAATTGGAAGGAGTCCAGCGGAGGACAACAAAAATGATTAGGGGACTGGAACTCATGACTTATGAGGCAAGGCTGAGGGAACAGGGATTGTTTAGTCTGCGGAAGAGAAGAATGAGGGGGGATTTGATAGCTGCTTTCAACAACCTGAAGGGGGTTCCAAAGAGGATGGATCTAGACTGTTCTCAGTGGTAGCAGATGACAGAACAAGGAGTAATGGCCTTAAATTGCAGTGGGGGAGGTTTAGGTTGGATGTTAGGAAAAACTTTTTCACTAGGAGGGTGGTGAAGCACTGGAATGTGTTACCTAGGGAGATGGTGGAATCTCCTTCCTTAGAAGTTTTTAAGGTCTGGCTTGACAAAGCCCTGGCAGGGATGATTTAGTGGGGATTGGTCCTGCTTTGAGAAGGGGGTTGGACTAGATACCTCCTGAGGTCCCTTCCAACCCTGATATTCTATGATTCTATGTTTCTCTACTGAGCATGTGCAAGCTGAGATTTCTGAATCTGGGCAGATTTTCATGGGGCTGGAAGAAGGCAGCTCCCTGCAGGCAGACACACACACCGCCAAATTTCTAGTCCCTGCTACACAGCACCGGGGCACCAGAGCTGCTCAGCTAAACAGCTGGAAGAATTGTTTACATGGGCACAGCAATGGGTTTTCCCCAGCCTCACTTAGAGGAACGGGTGGACCGTTTTGGTTGGAATTTTGCTAAAAAATCCAGCCCTGAGCAGAGACCTGACGTGGACAATTTCATCCCAGATGGTTAAAGTTCGTCAGAAAACTGAGTCTGATCATGGGAAGCATCGGGCAATAGGTGGCGCTGCCTGCTTGCCCTGCCAGGAGTGGATTCTCTGCAGATCCTTCTTCACCCCAGAAGAGACATCACCCCACTTTCTGAACAAGGCCCTTTGCAGTATTCCAGGAGGCTGATCTCCTGCCCACAGATCCCTGCTCTCAGCTGGGCCTGTCCTCCCAGCCCCAGCAGCAGGCCCTGTCTGCTGGGGTTCGTCCCCCTGCGGCGGCACTCACTGCATGTTCTAGCAAGGCTGCCAGGATCCCCCACCCCATCCAGCAGGACGTGGTTTCCTCGGTAATTTTCCATTCCCTGGCCCTGTGCAGCCAGCAGACACCGTGCTGGCACAGCATGGAGCATTCATAGAAATGAGTCAGTCCAGGCTTGGAGCTGGGCTGCTGAAGCTCCAGGGAGCCAGCTGCAAATAATTCATGGTGCTCTCCAGCAGGATGGAGGCTGGGAGAGGTCCCTCTCCCCCAGCAGGCAGCCAGGACTTCAAAGAGGGGCTCGGCCCAGCCCCCTCTGGCCCCTGGAGCAGCGGGGATGGTGCAGCAGCACCCCAGGAGAGGTGAGACAGTGCCGCAGGCTGAACAAGGGATGCTGTGCGTGGCCCGGCTTGTCTGGTGCGCTGGTACCCCTGGCAAGAGGCTGGGGCCATTTTCCTGGGGTCACCTGGAACAAGAGAAACTAGGAACGAGAGAGAGGTTTAGTTCCCAGGTCCGATCAGAGGGGCTCTGCTGGGTTCTCGTCCAGGCTTGCCCTGCACTCCGGCAAATGGTTTCCCATCTTGGCTGCTCAGTTTCTCCAAAGGACTCAAGCGAGAGGGCTTCCCTCGGGCTGCCCCAGAGAAACATCTGGGACTGGGGCCGGGGCCACAGACCACATCCGAGCCAGCCTGGGCAGCACAGTTAGGGGTGCACCCCCAAGCCACCACACCAGTGTGCTAGGCACTGTACACATGGGGCGAGACCCCCCCTCCAGTCCAACGGGACAAGGGGAAGGGACTTGCCTGAGCAGTGGCAGTCAGGAATTGCAGCCAGGTTCCCTGAGTCCATGGCCAGCGCTCTACCCGTTAGACTGCACTGCCTAGCTCGGCCTGTGGGGCTTGCCTCTCGCTTGTGCTGCCTGTCTCCGACTGGAAGGGGCAAAGCTAGGGACCTTCTGTAACGTCTGAGCAGAGCACGGGGGAGCCAGGGCCCCTGTGACACTGTTGGGCAGGGCTGAGCCAGGCACAGGGGGCGATGAGGAAACTGAGCCCTGTCGCCATGAGCAGCACAAAGGGGCACAGCAGGGGGCAGCCCCAACCCCCTGCAGCAGTGGGCTCCTCCCGCCATATGCCCCATTCGATCTCCTGGCAGTGAGGAGACCGTACCCCAGCTCCCTTCCCCCCAACTAGCCCCAGCAGTAGGGCCGAAACCCCCAAAGCAGGTGCTGGGGAGCAGGGAGTGCTGGACCTGGCTCATCCCCTGGCTCCAGCCCCCATCTCTGCTCTGCAGTGAGAGGCTGGGAATCTGCCAACTGCCCCACCCACCCAAGCCAACCGGCCAGGTTTCCATGCCAGACTGTTACCGCGCTTGGGCTGCCCACATGCAGCAGTGGGACAGCAGGAGCCTGGACTGCACCCTGCCACACTCCAAAGGAAGAGAACCCTCCGGCCATCTGCCTGTGCGGGGCTACAGATCACGTCACCCACTGTTACAGTGCAGCCATCTTGGGGTGAAGCACAGCAGCTGGGAAATCTTGCCCTGCCATATTGCCCCAAGGTGGAGGGCAGATGGTGAAGAAGAGTCTAGGGTCCATGTGCAGTTGCCCGGAGCCATGCAGGGGAGGCTGTAATCACCCCACAAGGGCATTTGGACCAGCGCTTGCAAACAAAATCCAGACCAGCATGGGATCGTTGATGAGCTCAAATGATGAGGATCTTGGGTTTACACCTCACCTCACCCAGAGGGACATGCCTTCTATTGACCCCTCCACCTGCCCTGCGCCACACTGGGGTCAGCACTGGCCGGGAGCGGGAGCACCCCCTACTGAGCCCCCTGTAGCACTATGGATTTGCTGTAAAGGTCTTTCATCCAAGCACTGCCTAGGCTGTCCTCCCGAGTGGTTCAGGCTGGAATGTCGGCCCCAGCACTGCCCCACCCTGCTCTGGGTATGTTCAGATTCAGAGCCTAGTCCAGATGCTTGCTCGGCCACGGGGGTCTGAGAGCCAGTGCGATGGCCCAGCCCAGCTGCGGCCCTGGGAAACGGCACATGCTCATCCATGGAGATTCCAGAGGAGCCTGGGGAGCTATACACAGCTGCCCCATCCTGGGGGTCTGAGGTCCCTGCAGAGGAGATTGGATCTTGAGTCAAAGCCTCTGTGGAAGTTGAAATGCTGGGGACAAAACCAAGCCGAAGCGAATATAGGCCAAGGCTCAGACAGCTGCAGGTCAGGCATCCTGGAACTTGGGGGCAGGAGCTCCGACCGCACAGGATACTCCGTCTGGTTCCTGTTTCCGCTGCCTGGAGCAAGCTGACGGGTTTTTCATGGACCACATGGCGAATTGGCCTGTCCTGGCCGTGCCCTGCCAAAGCCCAGCAGGGGAAGAAGTGGAACTCAAGAGGGCTCCCAGTGGGCCTGCTCAGAGCAGAAACCCAAACCTCAGACAGCCAGAGCCCCGTCTTACTGGGGGCAAGAGACGAACGTGGGCAAATCACGTGAGGAGCAATCAGTGCCGATTCTGCACTGCCTGGGCACATGCTACACTGGGTGCCCCCGGCAAGCATCACTTGTGTCATCCACAGCACAGGTACAGCAGCAGGGCAAGCTGCCCCCCAACCCTGGGGCTGCTCTAGCATACCCAGGGCCACGCCGGACCCAGACAGCTGCACAGCCACGGCTCTTCCTGAGCCCCTCCTGTTATAGTATCTGAGCACTTCCCACCCCTTGATGAATTAACCCACCAGCCATCTGGGCGGCAGGGCAAGGCTGTTATCCCCACTGTACGGATGGGGAAATTGAGGCACAGAGAGGCCAGGCGACATGCACAAGGTCACACAGGAAGTTTGTTGCAGAGCAGGGAATTTAACCCAGGTTCCCAAGTCCTAGACCATCACTCTAACCATTGGTGCATCCATCTTCTCTCCCCCACAGCATGGGGTGGGGGGGGATCTGATTCTCCCATGCCCTGGACCTTGTGTCCTCATTTGCACCAGTGCCAAGTGGGCATAAGATGGCCCCAAGTGGAGATGGCAACACTTGGCACTGGCTTTGCCCAGGTGACCCAAGGTGCAGGGCACTGGAGAAACAGGCTGGGGTGGCCCAAAGGGGCTTCAAGCCACCTTCACCCCATTGCCCTCACCTCTCTCCAGTCCTGCCCCACTGCAGGCACAGCAGTGTTGACCCAGCTCTTCTCAGGGTCTGTGAGCCTCGATCCATGTGGGTGCAGGTCGAGGCAGTCCTGCATTGGAGGGTTGCAATCCAGGTCGTGGGAACCATCATCCCCAAAACTAATAACGTGCTGGATTATCAGACCAGCCTGACGCTAATCCTCTCTCCAGCCTGGGGTCAGGTCACCCGCTGATGGTGCTTCTCCCTGCATGACCAGCATGATTAGCCTGCTGGTGTCACACGTGCACCCCGGGCAGGGGGGTTTGAGGTGGGCTTGCAGGGGAAGCTGCCTGGTCCAGACCAGCTCAGCTCTTTCCTCGGGGTTCCCTCACTGGCTCCTCCTTCATAAAGACAAAATACCCTCCCCCACCAGGGAGCTGCTAGGAACTTTTATCCATCCCCAGGGCTCACATTCTGCATTCAGCTGGATCCTCTGACGTATTCATTGCATATCAGTCTGCTGCTGATCTTGTTAGCTCTTGATGCATCACTTTTGTATCACACTCTAGCCCAGGGCTAGGATTTCCAGCCGTTATCTGAGTGCCAGGGGACAGTAGGGAGGAATCATATGGTGCATTTGACTGAACCCAATGTTAAATATGGGAAGCCTTGACCAAATGGAGCTGAACTGATCGGTGGCAGGGGGTGAGACCCTGCTGTGATATTAAATACACAAGCACAAAATTGCTTCTGTGAATAAAAGTCTCCTAGTTTTAGGGATTTCCATAAACCTAACAACTGTGACAGCAGCCAGAACTGATCCCTTTCTAATGGGCCTTTCTGTTTTCCTCAGTAGGATTGGATTTCCACTTTTTAAAAGATGTCTTTTTGTCTCTAATCACCTTTTTTACTCTGTTGTTCAGCCATGGTGGCATTTTTTGGGGCCCTCTTATTGTTTTTTTTATCTGGGGCCTGCATTTAGCTTGAGCCTCTATTACAGTGTTTTTAAATACTTTCCATGCAGCTTGCAGACATTTCACTCTTGTGACTGTTCCTTTTCATTTCTGTTTAACTAGCTTCCTCATTTTTGTGTAGCTCCCCTTTCTGCAGCTAAATGTTCCTGGGTATTTGGTATTTCTTTCCCCCGCCCCAAGGATGTTTACCTTATGGTCGCTATCACTGAGCGGTTCAGTTCTATTCACCTCTTGGAGCAGATCCTGTGTGCCACCTGGGACTAAATCAAGAACTGCCTCTCCCCTGGTGGACTAGCTGCTCCAAGAAGCAGTCATTAACTGTATCTAGAAATTTATCTCTGCACCCTGTCCTGTGGTGACATGTACCTAGTCAGTATGGGGATAGTTGAAATCCCCCATTATTACTGGGCTTTCTGTTTCTGTAGCCTCTCTAACCTTCCTGAGCATTTCACAATCACCATTACCATCCTGGTCAGGTGGTCAGTAGTATATTCCTACTGCTACATGCTTATTCATGCATGGAATTTCTATCCACAGAGATTCTCTGGTACCGTCTGATTCATTTAAGATTTTCACTATATTTGACTCTGTGCTTTCTTTCACATACAGTGCCGCTCGCCCACCAAAACAGCTACTCTGTCATTCCTGTATATTTCGTACCTAGGTATTACAGTGTCCCGATTATCATCGTTCCACCAAGTTTCTGTGATGCCTCCTAAATCAGTAGCCTCATTTAATACCTGGTGCTCAAGTTCACCCATTTTAATATTTAGACTTCTAGCATCTGTGTACAAGCACTTATAATATTTGTCGCTATTTAGTTGTCTTCCTTCATGTGATGTAATTGAATGGGACTCTTTTTCATTTGACTGTTTCTCTGCAGTTCCTACGTGCATTTTACCAACCTCTATCCCCTCCTCTCTGCTAGGATATAGAGAATCCCCTTTAATAAATCCTCCCCTAAGGGATGTCTCTGAACTGTTGCTCCTCCGCATCTCTCAGCTTTCTCCCTCCTCAATGAACTTTTAAATTTTCTATGCCAGCAATCTGGTTCTGTTTTGGCTTCGGTGGAGCCCATCCTTCCTGTACAGGCTCCTCTTTCCCACATGGTTCCCCAGGTCCTAACAAACCTAAACCCTCCTCCCAGCACCATCGTCTCATCCCCGCGCTGGGGCCCTGGAGTTCTGTCTGTCTTACTGGCCCTGTGCTATTTCAGAGAACGCTCCCAGGGAGGCTCTTGACTCGAATCTCTGACCTAGCAGCCTAAATTTGGCCTCCAGGACCTCCCTCCTGCCTTTCCCTATGTCACTGGTACCTACATGTACCACGACCACTGGCTCCTCCCCAGCACTGCCCAGAAGTCTGTCTAGATGTCTCGAGAGATCCACAACATTCGCACCCAGCAGGCAATTCACCATGTGGTTCTCCTGGTCACCACAAACCAACTCTCTATACTTCTAATAACCAAACCCCCATTACTGTCTCCTGTCTCTTCCTAACAACAGGGTCCCCTCCCCTGGAGGGGTGTCCTCCGTGCGAGAGGATACCACGACGTCTTCTGGAAAGAGGGTCCCAACTACAGGACTCAGTTTCCCTCTGTTCTCCTTCCCCGAGACTTTCACCCCCCCCAATAGCACAGAAGCTGCCAGACTGGGGCTGGGCCCGCTCTGCTGTGTCCTATAAAGCCTGGTCTGTGTCCCTGGCTGTCTCCCTTAGTTCCTCCAGTTCAGTCACTCTGGTCTCCAGAGCCCATACTTGGTCTCCGAGGGCCAGGAGCTGCATGCACCAAATATTCATGTACACTACCTGCTCGTATGTGCTGCATTCAAGGCAATAAACTGGATACCCCCCACCCAGCTGCTGGCCGTCTGCCTGCGTTATTTTGACTCTTCCCCAGAGGGTGGGAGGGTGTTTGTTTGTTCTTTGTGTGTGTGATTTTGGTCCGGGTTTTTTTAGGTGGGGGGCATTATTGGCCTAAGTTAAGAGAATGTTTATTAGGGTGTGTTTGCACCTCATGCTCCCTCACTAGATAGATAGATAGATAGATAGATAGATAGATAGATAGATAGATAGATAGATAGAGCCTTCATCCAAGGATTTCTATGTACTGTCAGAACATGAATTAATTCAACTCCCCGAGAGACAGCTGAGTTTTATTATTATTCCTGGTTTAGGGATGGAGGAGCTGAGGCATGGGGGTTGGCGGGGGGGGCAGTGATTTTCACTGCTTGTGTTTGCACTGATTTGTATCATAGCAGCATCAGTGCAGCTCAGGACCCGGTTGCACGAGGCACTGTAGTGAGAGGCTGTCCCTGACCTGAAGAGCTGGCAAGAATAAAAGACATGGGTTGGGAAGGGAAATTGAGGCACAGAGCAGGGAAGTGATGTGCTGAAGGTCACATGGGTGCTCAGTGAGGAACAAAACCCAGGGGCCCGGTTCTGCAGGAGTCAGTGGCACAGACTGGTATGGAAAAGCCACAGCTTTGGGCCCTAGGAATGCTGGTCCCCCTACACTAACCACTAGGCGTTGTACAGCTGAAGGGTTAAAGAGAACAAGCGACTGGCCAGGGAGAGGTGGAAGGAAGAGGCCAGGCAATCCAGGCGGGGAGAGCCAGAGCCCGCTGCCTGCAGCAGGAGGGTCACGCCCAGAGCCCGTCTGGTTGCCAACGGAAACCAGACATGAGGTAATCGTGGGATGAACTTGAATTTGGGGGACTTAGGGAGCAACACAGAGGAGGCCAGTCGAGGGCAGCAGCAATTCTCTCAGTGCCGGAGGCCTTTCGGCTGGCCTGCCCCAGTCCCTCCAGCCTGGCCGCGGAGCCAGGGCTGAGCAGTCCCCGACCCGAGGCCTCGGTCCCAGCCAGCCCCCCGACGCCCTGGCTGCACTTTGTCAGCGGGACGTCCGGCACAGGGAAGGAGCCGGTGACTGGTGTGATTAAAGAGGGCTCAGGGAGTCCCGGCTCTGGGGGCCCTGTACAGGGGTAGAAGCTGGAGGAGTTTGTGGCAGTACCTAGCCGGTGCTGGGGCATGGCTCTAGATTATGGAGCCAGTTCTGCCCCACAATGCACAACCTTGGCAGCATCTAGGGGCCATACATGTGGGGCCAGATAGAGAATGCCAGGGCGGCATGAGGGAGGCACCAGCAGCCCACGCTGCCCCCTCCCAGCCCCTTGGGGAAAAATCACCCCTGTACAATAGCAGCTGAGTGCACAGAAATTGCTCTGGAAAGCAGCAACCCCAAAGGAGTTTGGGGTCAGAGTGGACCAGCACCCCAGTGTGAGGTGGTGGTAAACAGGGCTAGTGTGATTTTACTTCTGCGTCTGGCGTTGGTGAGTCAATCCTGGACACCGCATCCAGTTCTGGGTCCACAGTTTAAAGAGGGTGGGGTGGGTGCAGAAAAGAGCCACAGAACTGATCCGAGGGCTGGTCACTCAATCCAAGACCGGCTGGTGTCACTTGTCTCAGCCAGCTCCTCGGCGTCAGGCAGGGGTGCGCGTTTGTCCCGCCTCTCCGCAGTCACATCTGGGTCCCCTCATTCACCCCATGGCCCCAGCAATCTCCCATTGCAACCGACCATGAGAGAAACAACTCTGACGTGATGCACCCCGATGGGGATGGGACTCTCAGCAGAGGGGGAGCAAGGCACGGCAGGCAGCCCGGGAAGCCCCCGTAAGCCAAAGCAGTCCCTGCAAGGGAACATACTGCATGTGGGGCTGCCCCTTTCCTGGACCCAGGATTGCTGCCCCCTACTGGAGGTGGTGGTGGGGCCTCCCCATGCTGGTGTCCCTGTCTTGCCCCGTCAGGGTGGGGTCTGGCACCCAGGAGGGGTTTGGACCACTCCCCTGCACCCTGACACACAGCGAGGGGGAAGCGCACTGCGGTCGCCGGCAGCCTGAGCCCCAACACTGAGGTCGTTGGTCCGCTTGGGGCTAGATCCTCAGCTGGTGTAAATCTGCAGAACCTCTGCTGAAATTCCCTTTACACCAGCTGACCACATGCTGCGTACCCAGCTCGCAGGGCTTCGGTTCCCCACGACAGACAGGCAGGCGAGCGGGGCAGGGGCTCTAGGCAGGGAGAAAGTCTTGTCTAGTGGGCAGAGCATGGCATGGGAACTCAGACAACCTAGTTTCTGGTCCCAGCTCTGCCACGGCCCTGCTGGGTGACACTGAGCCAGGCACTTAGAATCATAGAATATCAGGGTTGGAAGGGACCTCAGGAGGTATCTAGTCCAACCCCCTGCTCAAAGCAGGACCAATCCCCAATTTTTGCCCCACATCCCTAAATGGCCCTCTCAAGGATTGAACTCACAACCCTCGGTTTATCAGACCAATGCTCAAACCTCTGAGCTATCCCTCTCCCCAACTTCCATGCTCTCGTTCCCCACCTGTTTGTTATCTGTGTGTACAGCCCCTAGCGCACGGGGCCCTGCCTGGGGCCTCTAATTAACAGCCATGGAGAGCGAGAGAAAGCCCATCTTAGGAGACAGCTGGCATGTGGGGGCTGCAGGCTAGCTGGGGACACTGAGGCAAAGGCAGGTGCACTGTGCATAACCACCCACCGGAACATTGCCACGCGGCACCTGGGGCAGGCGATGCCAGGGGCTGTCCATTGCTTTGCATTTGGGGTACTGCTCCTCTCTCCCCCTCCCTCGCTGTATTTAGCCCGGGGGGGTGAAGAACTGAACGTTTCGGGGGAAAGGCAGCAAGGAGCGTAAATAGTGACAGAGAAGAGCTGTTGGGAAGGGAGGAGGGACTCCGGGCTGTGCATGCAGGCCTGGTGAGAGAGGATTGGCTCTGCTGCCCTGCAGTGCCCCTGGCTGGGGCTGAAAGGAGGGGTCAGCCCTGACCTGTAAACCACCCTCCCCTTGGCTAATTAGGATGGGACTCAAATCATACCTGATCCCTGGCATCTCTGCAGCAGGCAGACGCCACCCGCCTCTGGGGTTGGGTTTTGGAGGGCAGCTCGCACCATGGGCGCCCACCCAATGCCAGCTAGCGAGGAGGGAAGCTCTGTGATTGCAGAGGAAGCTGGCAAATTACAGGCCCCTGCTCTGAGAATCAGAGGCAGCTGTGGTACTAATGGAGACTTTTACATCCCTTCAGTCCCTCTCCTCCCCCACTGGCATGCCCCCAGCTGCCACGGGGGTGGGAGCTGCAGACAGAGCCGTGGCAGGGGGCTGCTGGCTTCCCGGCAGAGGCCGCACAGAGCACACAGCCAATGGCAGGGACCCTGCCCTGAGATCTCACTGACGGGCCTTGGGCTCGGGGCTGCTCCTTTATGGTGTGGAAAGCGGGCCTAGGAGGCTGCTTTTCCCTGTAGGGGGCACCTTGGAGGTCCCGGTCTGGTGCACCCAGGCATAGGCACTGACTCTGTGGGTGCTCCAGGCCTGGAGCACCCATGGGAACAAATAGTGGGTGCTCAGCACCACCAGTGGGCCCCACTGATCAGCTCACCCCCCACCCCCAGCGCCTCCCGCCCCCCGCTTATCAGCTGTTCAGCAGCAGGCAGGAGGCACTGGGGGGGAGGGGAAGGAGTGGGGACAGGAAGAGGCAGGGCAGGGGTGGGGCCTTGGGGGAAGGGGTGGAGTGGGGGGAGGGGGAGGAGTGGGGGCCGGAAGAGGCAGGGCAGAGGTGGGGCCTTGGGGGAAGGGGTGGAGTGGGGATGGAGTCTGGGGCAGAGCAGGGCTTGAGCACGCCTGGGGAAATCAGATAGTCAGCACCTCTGCACCCAGGGATGCTCTCTGGAGAGTGGGGGGCTAGCAGGAGGGAGGAGGGCATGACTCCAGATCAGCTGCAAGGGGAGAGCTTGCACTGAGAGCGCTGAACTGTGCTGGGTTTGCTCAATGCCCGTTTGACTCAAACACTCGAAAAACCCCTGGAAGAAAAACTCTCTGTGTTAAAAACTTAAAAGCTCCAGCCCCCTGTCGGCTGAGAAAGCTCCATCCCCCTCCTCTCCGAGCCAGCCCCATCCTCCTGCTCCTCCCCAGGGAGTCTGTCTTAAGTACTTATCTGGCTCCCAACACCGTAGCCTCTGGGCATCTCACAGTCTTTAGCCTCATAAGGCAGGGCAGCGCTCTTATCCCAATTGCACAGAGCGGGCACTGAAGCTCTGGCCCCATTGGAGTCAAGGGCAAAACTCGATTCAGCTCAAAGGAGCCAGCTGCCGCCACCCACAGCTCAAGTCTGTGGTACAGGAGGGACCTGAACTCAGGTCTCCGGAGTCTGAGGCACATGCCCTAACCACTGGGCCAGGCTTCCTAAGCCTCCCACAGCAGAAAACAGCCTGTTAAAAAAAATCAGCCCTTTCCCCTCAATGAGAACCCCCCTCTCAAGAGCCCCTAGTCCTGAGCGGCTGCCCTGTGATTGCTGCAAAAGAGTGAGGCCTAAAGGTCACTTTTCCACCTGCTCTTCTTGGGTTGGAATAGGCTGGGCATGTAGGGTGACCAGATAGCAAGGGTGAAAAATCAGGATGGGGGTGGGGGGTAATAGGCGTCTACATAAGAAAAAGCCCCAAATATCAGGACTGTCCCTATAAAATTGGACTTGTGGCACCTTAGAGACTAACAAATTTATTTGAGCATAAGCTTTCGTGAGCTACAGCTCACTTCATCGGATGCATTCAGTGGAAATGCATCCGATGAAGTGAGCTATAGCTCACGAAAGCTTATGCTCAAATAAATTTGTTAGTCTCTAAGGTGCCACAAGTCCTCCTTTTCTTTTTGTGGATACAGACTAACTCGGCTGCTACTCTGAAACCTATAAAATTGGGACATCTGGTCACCCTAGGCTGGGGGGAGGGAGGTAAACCCAGGGAGGCAGATGAGTTGCTGTAGCCTAGCTGGGTTGAGGATGGAGCGTGATGTGTGTCGGAGCAGGATTATCAGCTGGAGCTGCCTTCACTAGGAGGGACTGGACTCGGGGGCCCAGGGGGTCCCTGCCAGTCCTGGGGCCTGTTCCTCCCTGTTTTCAGAATTGCCCCAAATGTCTCCCATGTGGGTTGAGGCCTGTTCTCGAGCTGAAACACACTTTTCCCGGAAAAAAGCAGGTGCTGATTGGTGGATGGGTTGGGGTGGGGGGCGTCTCCCATTCTGTGGCTTTCTGGTGGGTGGGAGGCAGTGTGGATGGAGGGTCGGCGTGCTAGGCTAGGGGTCAGGAACCCTGCCCCCGAGTCCTCGTTCTGCCAGCAACTCACTTGGCATCAGTTAGGCCCTTGTCTTCAGAGAAGCTCATCATCTGCAGTGTTGTCCTCTGGGGTTTGCACCTCAGTTTCCCCACCTGTAGCATGGAGCTAATGCTGACACCCCTCTCGGGAGCGTTGTGGTGCGCTCAGTGCTTGTTCAGAAAGCCCGTGGCTCCGTACATCCTGCGGGGCAGGCTCTGTCGCCGCCTGGAGCTGACCGGGTGGAGCGGAGGCTGCAGGGTGTGAGACCAGGAGGGAAGGGAGGAGAAAAGCAGGTGGGCAGAGCTCTGACATGTCAGGAGCTGGCTGAGCGCGTGGACCCACAGAACAGTGCGATCGAGCTGCCTGTGGTCATCTCCACAGACCACGGCTGAGCTCAGCAGACACCATCGGTGTCTGACTGGGGCCAGGCTGTGGCGTTCCCCTCCCTCCCAGCCTGGCAGAGCCCAGACCTCACACCCACATTTTGCCACACGTGCCCCCCCTTTTGGAAATGTGACTGCAGCAGGCTCTCGCAGGGAGCGCCAACAGGCACAGGAGCTCAGGGAACTCAATAGCTCAAAGCAGCAGTATGCCTCAGTAATGCAGAGGGGAAACCAAGGCACAGAGCATAACTGATTTGCCTGAGGTAAGCCAGGAGTAGCTGCATATCCCCTCAGTCCCAGGACAGTGCCTTCCCCACTGCACCAGCTCAGAGCTGGCAAGCAAGGGGCACCAATGGGCCCTGCAGTGCTGGCGAGCTCTAAGGTGGCACATGTGATCCAGGTACTATTAACACCTGCAGAACAACAACCCAGGGCACAGTTCAAACCAGCGTGCCTCGGGGTCGGGTCCCTTTGCTTCTAACACAATGCAAGCTGAGGCCGAGGCTTACGAGCTCCCATCAGCCTTTGTGGGGGGGAGGGGCTTGTATGCAAATCAGTAACAGCAGCATCTGTTCTTTCTTTCCTGCTCAGTCCTGGTACCTGGGATAATCACAGCTACCCCATCCCGTCGCCTCCCTTCTCCTCTGCTTTGGGCATCCCGAGAGGAAAAGAAGTAACAGCCCCAGGCCCAGCCTTTCGGTGAAGATGGAGAGAGCGAATTACCGATGATGACGAAAAGAAAAAGAGAACCAGACCCAAGACGTTACAAGGAAGGAAGGAAGGAAAAGGTTCAAACTTTTTTAAAAAGTAAAAACAAGCAAAAACCCTACAGACAAAACAGCAATCCACGCACATGACGATGCGGAGTCCCGTTTGCCAGAAACACTATTTGCCCTGCCGGCTGACCTCCTGGGAAGAGAACGGACACAGCTCATGACACAGGTCTCTTCCAGCAGCAGCAGCAGTGCCGGAGTCTCGCCTGCAGTTCTCCAAAGGGTTGTATATGCAAAATTGTCTTTCTGATTTACTCCTTCATTCATGCCTCTCGTGAGTAGAAAAGAACAAATTTCCCAGGCTCCCCCACCCCACCCCAGCCCACCCTCCTCAGCAAACTGTTTACTTTCCAGGAGGGTGCTGGGGCTGGGTGGGAAGGCAAAGAGACAAGGCATTCAGTTGTTTCTGAACCAGAGGTGCTGGGTGGGGCAGGCGAGCGCTCCTTAGTGCTGTTGCTCCCTGTTCCACCCCAGACAAGACGCCTCCAGCCACCTGCTGGCCCAGAGTTCGGACAACGAGTTCGCCTTTTCTTTGTTTCTTCTTAAATGCTCTATGCCATTAAATGCTCTTCGTTAGGGTGGGGAACCAAGCCCTCCTGGGATCTTGGCACTGCTTTCTGGTGCACTAGAGGAGTGGCATTGTGGGGAAGCGGGGGTGGCGGGGGTACACGGGCTGGAGCCCCTTTAATCCTTCTCTTTCTCGGATTGCCTTTGGGCACTACCGGCTGCAGAAGGGGAGGGACAGAATTCGGCTGTCCCCTGAGCTGAGCCCCAGGCTGTGCATCTGGGCTCCTCTGTACGTAGAGCCCGTGTTTCCAGGCGAGGAACAAGCAGGCCAACTGGGGAGCAGGGCACTGGCTTCAAGGGGGGACGTTGCCACAGCTTGGAGCCTTGGCACAAGCCAGCACTGCAGGAGGAGATGGGTCTGAGACTCACCACCCGGCTGGCTGGAATGCGCAAGGCGCATAGATAACACTGCTGTTCAGATTGGCACTAACGGGCTCTGGGAATTAGCCCTGGAGCTCCGTTTGGAAATCAAGGGGGTGGAAATTTCTGAATTACAGATCGGCTGAAACAGCTGAGTCCAAAACTCCAAATCTCTCCTCTGGTAATAATTCTCCCGATGGCATCTGCTATTCCCCAGGTGCCTTCCCCTGCTGCCAAGCCCTGCCAACCGGAACCAGCTGGGAGCAAATCCCTGTCTCTCTTCAGTGAAAGACACGACGCCAGTGTCCTGCTGGGTGTGGCGTGGCGTGGCTCCGTCGCAGTCCATGGGTGGGACTATTCCACCCTTACGTGGGTGTCACGCCCATAGCGCAGGGCTGCGCCAACGTAGCGTGCCACACTGGTAAACTTTCCATACTGGAGCTTATGCCGCGTAGCTCCTGGCAAATGTGGGGCCTGTTTGAAAACCCCTCAACTCTCTTTGTGTGGGGGCGAGGCGGGGCTGGACTCTGCTACCAGGGCAGGGCCTGGGATTTGTGTGGACCGAGTCTTCTTCTCGCTTGGCTCTGGAAAGTTAGGATGGGACAGGTGGGCCGAGGGGAGGGAAGGTTGGAGCGAGATTTCCCCCACGCACCTGTGTACAAAGAGCTATGCACACCTGTGGACAGGTACCATGTAGACTAGTGGCGAGATGGTTGCAATTGTGTTGCACATTTTGTAGGAAATGCACTTTTAAGAGGGAATGATTAAAAAAAAGAGCAGCAGCAGCAGGAGATTGGAGCTCCCGGCACTGGCTTGTTGGGAGATTTTTTTTTAAAGAGAGAGGATTTGCTTCCTGAGAGGCTGCACCACAGATGGGACACACCCTCCCCCCCCACCACCCCATTTGTGGGGCTGGAGTAGGCCTTGGATCCATGACTTGGGTAGGCAAGGTGCCCTAAATTCAGATGGGTGGGGGCCATGACACCACTGGGTTTTGCCCAGCTCAGACGCCTCCCCATTTCCTTCTCCCCGGTCAGTCGCTCCTCAGCCCCCGCCATAGAACGCAGTTCCTGACTGGTTCAAGTGCCTGAATTTTCTACTGCCGTCCCCTGGGCGTCGGCAAGCTCAGAGAGCCAGGGCCGGGGTGTGTGGCGCTGCAGCCACTGAGCTTTCACCTGTCCGCAGGGCTGTGGGAGCCGGGCAGGGCTCAGGATATTAGCGAGACGCGCTGTGGAGGTGGGAACTGGACCCGCATGTGTTGGTGAGAGAGATGCTCTCGAGTTACACAGAGCTCTTCTGCCTGCAGAGAAGCATGAAGACAAACTGGGCCCCGTTCACTGAGATTCCTGGCTGGGCCTGAGAGTGGCGCATGTGCCAGATTTACATGGGGAAATCAACTGGTTCGCTGAGAAGCTAAATTAAATGATACGAGCCGGAGCATGGGCTGGGCTCGGCGAGGGAGAGACCAGGTCCGGACTCCACCCACCGATCCGGGACCCTGAATGGGCGAGACGCCGTTGCCAGACAGTTGTTGGAGGGCTGCCTCTTCCGAATGAAATCTTTAACGAGTGCCCCACACGCGGCAGGAAGAGAAATGGGACCATTGGCTGCGCCCTTTGGCAGTCAAAAGTGTGACCAGGGAGAGGGGGAACTCTGCCCCTTGGAACAGCCCTGCCTGGTGGGGCACTGGTGCTACGTGACAGAGGCCCCCACACATTCTTGGATCGTCTGTTCATTCACGGCAGAGAGCCGTGTGAATTCACCAAGCCAGCACCGTCTTCCCTCCCTGGCCCATTTCATGCCTGCCCAGGCAGCCCCTTAGGAGAGCGCTCGAAAGGTCCAACATGCTTCCTCACCAGTTCCTGTCCGAGCGTGGAGCAGAGCAGGTGGGATGGAGATGGAGCGAGCCGTGGGACTGCAGTGGGGCCCGGAGAGAGGAGACCCAGCCTTGGCCCTCTGCAGGCAGCACCGCCGGTTAGTGCCTTAGATCAGCAGCGGGAGGGCGCTGCCCTCCCGCCTCCAGCACGGCTGGGCCCCTGGGCACCCCTGCCTGCTGTCTCCTCCGCTTTACGCAGGCAATTGCCTGGGGTGGAGAAACGAGGGGCTGTCCCTCCACTTCCTGCCCATAGATACACGGGGGGTGGGGGAGGGCTAGTGGCAGGGCAGGTGTCTCTGGGGAGGGAGGAGCCCAATGGCCACGGAGCAAAGAGGCAGGGATCCAGATAGAGAGAGGACCACCCTACTGCCAGCACCTGTTGGCATAGCCCAGCGTCAGGCGGTGCCCTCGGAGAGCCCAGCGGCGCTGTTCCCCAGCCACAGGGCATCATCAAACATGGGGAGAATCCCAAAGGGGAGTGAGGTGCCCAACTCCCAGTGACTGTCAATGGGATCAGAACCCACCTGCCCCTATGCCTGAACATCAGTGAGTCAGCCCATCCCCCCTCACACCCACCTCCACCAGCACGGGACCCCATCTAGAGCTGGCCCCAGACGACAGCCTCCTCGGGCACAGCAAGACTGGCAGTTTGCCCCCGGCCAGACCCTGCCCTGCTCCCCGGCTCCAGGCTCTGCTGCACCCGGCGAGGGGAGAAGGGGCGCTATGGGGCCAGGCGTTCCCAGCCCAAGGGCTGTGCACACTTCCTAATGGAGGAGAGAACCAGCAGGAAAGGAGGAAGAGGATGGCAGAGGAGCGATGACTGGAGAGGATGGCTGCAAATGGACTGCTGGGCACAAAGGAGCCAGGGAACTGGAGCGCTCTTCGCAGCAGGGAAACGCCAGGCGCCTGCTAGTCATTCCTGCTTCTCCGCTGGGCCTACACTGAGTCCTCTCCAGAGCGGCAAGAAAATCCATCTCGGCCCTACAGTCCTGTGCACCTCAGGCCAGGCTCCCCTCCTGTCCCCGCTCTCCCCAGGAGGTACCCAGGTTAATTATGGGGGGCAAAGGATTCCAGGTCTGGTTCATCCTCCCCCACTCCCTGGAGGCTGCTTCCTGGGTCCGTTCCAGGGGTGCAAGATAGACCCCGCTCCGCTGCCTGCAGGTATTGACTGGGTATTCAAGGCTGCAGCAGATGCAGATCACCTGTGACAATCATTTCTACTCCCCCTGCCCACCACAATGGCTTCCTGCTCAGCCCAGAGCCCCTCGATTCCTCTCGATCTATCCCCATCCATCCGCGTTATCTATCTATCTATCTACCTATCTATCTATCTCCATCCACCCCCATCTATCTATCTATCCCCATCCACCCCATCTATCTATCTATCTATCCCCATCCACCCCCGTTATCTATCTATCCCCATCCACCCCCATCTATCTATCTATCCCCGTCCACCCCTGTTATCTATCTATCTATCTATCCCCATCCACCCCCATTATCTATCTATCTATCCCTATCCACCCCCGTTATCTATCTATCCCCATCTACCCCCATTATCTATCTATCTATCTATCTATCCCTATCCACCCCCGTTATCTATCTTTCCCTGTCCACCCCCATCTATCTATCTATCCCCGTCCACCCCTGTTATCTATCTATCTATCTCTCTATCTATCTGTCTATCCCCATCCACCCCCATTATCTATCTATCTATCCCTATCCACCCCCGTTATCTATCTATCCCCATCTACCCCCATTATCTATCTATCCCTATCCACCCCCGTTATCTATCTATCCCCATCTACCCCCATTATCTATCTGTCCCTATCCACCCCCGTTATCTATCTATCCCCATCCACCCCCATTATCTATCTATCTATCCCTATCCACCCCGTTATCTATCTATCCCCATCCACCCCATCTATCTATCTATCCCCATCCACCCCCATTATCTATCCATCTATCTATCCCCATCCACCCCCTTTATCTATCTATCTATCTATCTATCTATCCGTATCCACCCCCGTTACCTATCTATCCCCGTCCACCCTTGTTATCTATCTATCTATCTATCCCCATCCACCCACATCTATCTATCTATCTATCTATCTATCTATCTATCCCTATCCACCCCCTTTATCATCTATCTATCTAATCTATCTATCTATCTATCGCCCCAGTCGCGTCTAGGCACTGGCTCCAATGAAAATCAGAGGTGCTTTCCTTTGAATCAAACTCTTTGCCCCCCGTGGCTTTGTACAGTTTTGGGGAGTGTTCTCCCACTATTTTTTCCCCTTCTTTGTGCCCCCTGCCCGCTTCCCTTCCGCCCCCTTCTCTGGCATGCCCGACACAGAGATGCTGGTTTCTCCTCCCCGACAGGAGCTCTGGCCTTTGGAAGTGACTTTCAATCAAGCAGCGAGTCAGACACAAAAAGGAAGAGGGGCGCTCCTTTGCTCCCACCCCGGGTACACGTTCTGCTTCCCCAGAGCTCGGGGTGGATTAGCCTGTTGCAGTGCGTGGACCTGTGGCAATTCACACAGCTCCCAGGGCCTGCGCTGCCCGACAGACCATCCAAAGCCAAAGCGAGGCAGGGCTGGATCAGGCCTGATGTGATCCCAACACCTGCATTTTCCAGTGAGGGCTGTGGATTAGGCACCCTGCTCTCAGCACTGGGTTTTGGGAGCTAGACTGGCTGGGTCCAAGGAGCAGTTTTCACAATCGGGCCCAGGGGCTGGCCAAACCTTGCATACCATGTCCAGCTCCAAGGTGGGACCTTATCTGGCAGGGGGACAGAGGGACCTCATTTCTGGTGCCCTCTGTGGGAGGGGCTGACACAGGAAGTCCAAAAAAAAAGCAATTGATGGAGAGGGGGGAAAAATTTAAAAATACAAAAAAAAAAATAGAAATAAACTGCATGGTGCTTTAACAGGAACTCATGTGACCTAGCTCAACCAATCAGCTACTGGCTGATAATGTGCATGGCAGACTGTATAACTGGCTCTACCTTCCCCCCCCTTACAAAAAATTATGTATAAAAGAAAAAAAGTTTAAAAATCCATGTTTCCTAATTTGCACGAAATTTGATACCACATGATGTGCCTTGCCTTCTAAGCCTAAGTGTTAACTGTACTGGTATCACTGCACAGGAATAGCTGCATGCACTGGTTCTTGTAGTAAAATTAAGGGGGGAGGGATGGGACTTTTCACCATTTGTCAAACCCTTCAGGGTTCAGTTGGGGGCTGTTGTTTGTTAATTTTCTTTTTTAAGTGTGTGTCCGTTCTGACATCCTGGGGAAGGCTCTGCATGGCTCAGAAATGTTGGGATGGCGTCACATAGGGCTGGGGTCGAGGCTCAGCTATGCTGGCGTAATCCGGAGTGCGCTCCTTCTGATCCTGCTTATGCCTAACTTGCGGCCTTTGTAACCCCATTGGCTTCAATGTGGTTACTCCAGTTTCACACCATTGTGACCCCGTTCACATTCAGTGCAGTTACTCCAGTTTCACACCAGCATACTGAGATGATGAGTCTGCCCCCAGACGTACGTTTGTTTTGTAATCAGGCGTTATACCGCAACCCCTCCATACTGGCAGACAGGACACAGAAATAAATAACCAGGGAATCTTCCTGGGTTTCAGAATCAGAAACCAACGAAATTCACAAGGGGAGTGTGAAACAAAAAAGCCCCGGCCTGGAGTCTTTTGTCTGATGGAGGCAGGTCCAAGAGGGGAGCTGAGCGGAGGGTGAAGAATAACCTCCTGGTCTCTAGTGCTCCCAGCAGGAAGATTGTCTTGGCAATCAGCCCCGGGTAAAGATTTCTTTTGCCCCCTCTCGCCCAGCCTCCCCACTTGTCCAGGCCAAATTAGGCGATAACTCTCCCTACGTTAGCCATGCAAATGGTTTCTTTTTTCTTGCATTGAGCACTGAGTTGCCAGGCTGTCCCGTTTATTACCAGCTTCCCCTCCTATACGTCTTCCAGCTGTTCATACAAAGTGCATCCTGTATGAAAAAAATATGCAATACCTGTTTTGTCTGTGTCGATAGCTCCGTTAGCTGAGATTCTCAGTGACTGATCCAACCCCGGCGGGGCAGTGGGAGGGGTTTTGTGGCATGGGACGGGGGAGGTGGGATTTTGTGTGTTTTTTCCTTTTCCTTTTTAATTGACCAAAGTTAATGAGCATGGTGGCAGAATCTCCCTCCTTCCTCAGCAAGCGCTGGGTGGAGGGGGGGACACCTGTACGTTATGGTGTGGCAGGGGTGGGGGGCTGGGGATTCATTATTGGTATTAGCACCGTGTTTTCTTTGAGAAGGGCAGATGGTTCTGAGACTGGCCTGGATCCTAGAGGTCAGCTGTGAAGCCAGGGCCAGGCCCACACCCTGACCTCAGAATCAAGGGCAGCTGGGGGATTGTTTCTATCTTCCCGGTGATTTTATTTTTAAATCACATTGATTTACCTCCTGGAGAGGGGAATCCACTGGCTTCTGCTGTGCTGAGCCTCCGGCCATGCACCCAGAGAGCTCAGCAGCCACGCTGGACTTGCGGGCTCCGTGGGGTGGTGGGTCATTGGTGCTGGCTGGAGGGGATGTGATCAGGCTAGTCCCTAGGGATGCATGCTTCACAGTGTGATGGGAGCGGAGGGGCATTTTCAGGGAGATGGCGGGTCTGCAACGTGCTGGGCTGGCAGGGGCACGGTGGGTTTCCAGGGGGCTTGGACCAGGCAGCAGTGAAGGGAAAGGGGGAACAAGGGGTGCGAGCATCCAGATCAGAGAGAAAAGGTGTGTGAATGCCGGACGTGCTGTTCCAGAGGAAACCAAGGGCCGTTGCCTCTCCAGACGCTGCTGGGACAGTGCCACCATCAGCAGGAGAGTCTCTCTCCCCCTCACGATGACCCGGGGTTCTTCTGGAGCCACCCGCAGGCTGTGGAGCCTCTCTCACCCCACGGAGCCCAGATCAAAGAGACCCCCTCTCCAGCCATGGCAGGACTCACACTCCCTGGGTGCGGCCCCCCGTACGTCACCTGCGTTTAAATGTATAAACATGAGTTCTCTGTGGGAGACTCACCAGGGCCTGCTCAGGGCCAGGCCACATGGGGCTGAGCCAGCAAAGGGGCAGTTGAGAGATCCCAGTTTCACGTGCCCTCTCCGGTCCGGTCTCCCCCAGGCCCTGGCACTTGCCGTGAGCAGTGTGTGCTCCGTAGCGCCTCAGCCTGGTTTGGGAGGCAGGAAGAAGAAAATTAAAGCAACTTTTTTGGTAAAAACCCTACAACAAACAGTTCCCATGCCCCGGGCTGGTGGGACCATTCCAACCATGCCACATGGCACAAACCAGCAACCACCCCACCCCCCCACCCGACACACACAGCATTGCTGGGTCAGCCATCCAAGAATCAGGAGCCAGCCTCCCAGAAATCATGAGATTGGCTGAAAAATCATGAGAGTTAGTGATAAAATGTGGGTTCTTTGGCTTTCCTACTGGTGTTTGAGTCTCCAGAGGATTTCAAGCTGGTCTCCCAGCCAGGATGGCTAAAACATTCCTTTGGATTTGAAACGCAAGTCTCCCTAATCCTCCACCTCTGTGAGCTGGGGGTGCAAAGGAAAACAAGGCTAGCCATTAAACCGGCAAGCGTGGGCAATGCTGGGAGATGCCGAGTGTGCACCTCCCCCTCCCCCCCCCCCCCCCCCCGCAGCTGGACATGACGGCTCTGGGCCCATTTCCGCTGCCCCAGGATCTCACTGACTGCTCAGATGGCTCCAACTGTGTTACGCCTGATTTACACCAGTGCAAGTAAGATTAGGGACAGGCTCTGCCCTACACCAGGTGGGGACAAGTGGACAGAGCCATCTGCAAGACTAGCTGCTTTAAAAACACCCTGGGCTAAGGTCTTGCCCTACGCCTACGGCCCACTTAAGTGCCACATCAGCCCTTAAGTGGAACATAGGCATTGGGGAACTTCAGTCATCATGTGCCAGCCCTCTGCTGAGGGGTGAATTTCATCCCAGTAGAAGGATCTACCACTGCGGCAGGCAGTTACCACCATCCACCCGTCATTCCAGACTTGCCACTGCAGTATGGTCGCCCCTTCCGAGCCAGAGATGCCTTGGAAAGACGGAGGCTTTGCTGCCCCTCGCTCACACCAAGCGCTGGCGGGCCCCCTGCTGCTGACGGTTCCACACACACATGCACACGACATGAACAATCAGCCAGAGCCAACGGACCTGGAAGCGAAAGTGGCTTTGTTTGAGGAGGAAGGTTGTTTGTGTCAAAAGTGCTAGCTGATGGCTTTGCGGTGGGGGGGCTGGGTGAGCGACCAGGACAGAGGAAGGCTAGAATTGTAGAAAGCTCTTCGTGGGTTTGGTTTCCTCTCTTGTGTATTTTTTTTATTGTTGCATTCTTCGTGCCATGGGCCGGAGAGGGAGGGATTTGAAGCAAGGGACGCATTTGTGGAAAGTCCTTGGGGGATCTTTTTATGCAATGTGCAGTATTGTTTTCTGCAAGGACAATGCAACGGTGGGTAGCTGTAGTTTATTTTAAAAGACAAAAAAAATCCCCCAAAAAAAGACAAAAAAGAAAAGAAAAGCGGGTAAAAAAACCCCACAAAAAAAAATCACCTGCAACCTAACCGACAAGTGAACGAGTTTGCAGGCCACACGCCCGTTGTGACCGACTCTGCGGGAACCGGGCTGGGCGGTAACCCCACAACAATCCAACCCCTTTAGTGCAAGAGCTCCTGACACAGCAACTGCCCTTGTGTTCATACCACGGAAGAAGGGGTGGAGGCAGGGGGCGCTGAATGCTTTCTCGGTGGATGGGGCCTGAATCAACCTCCAACCACGCCCAATTGCTCGTGCGGGCACAACGCCCATTGAGCTGAGCTGGGCTCTGGCCTGTGTGTGGCTCATACAGCTGAGCCCTCAACAGAGTCTGGCAGAGAAATCCAGGTGCGTACAGCAGCCTCTCTCTGTAGCAGGAGTGCAAAGCATTGCTCATATTTTCTGTCCCACCCAAAAAACTTCTGCTCTCGGCCGGGCAAAGATTGGTTTCAATTTTTCCATTCAGAGCCTCCAGATTCCGGCATCTGTGCAGATGGCAGCTGTTGGGCCAGTGAGATCTTTGGGCCAGTCCAGGGCCACCAACCCAAACCCCAGAACTGTCTAGCTGTAGCACTTCATTTTTGCTGGCTTGTTTCAAAGACAGCCACAAAAAATCCCCCACGAAGAAATTGCACCTTACCAAACGTTCCGACCAATCCAGACGGGCGCTGAGCAGCACGGGGCACAAGCGTTGGCTAATTGATTGGGCTCTTCCTCGTCCACCAGTGAAAGGAAAGCTCACACCGCCCCCTCCTCCTCCCCTGGGAAAATTTGCACTGTTCCACTCACCACACTTTTCTTTGCCGTTTCTTAGTTACCCCAGTCCCAGGGGCCAGGGGAGGGGCCCAGCAAGGGGGAAACCGAGGCAGATGGGACCAGGATGGTCCTGCAAGATCTGTGTGATCAGACAGCCCAGAGACCAGGCACAAGAGTTCAGACCCAGATCCCCATTCTACTGAAGTCCAGGCCTTGTTAGAGCCAGTTTTGGTTCAGGTTCTGGGGGCTGTTTGTGTCTGAGGCTGTGGCTCATTGCTAGAGACCAGCAGGGCAATCCTGCACTCGCTAATGCCACTGACCCCAGTGGGGTTAGTCCTCATTTACCCTGGTGTACGCGAGGGCAGAATTCGGTCCCCTGGCCTCCACCCCCTTGTCTGAGACGTGCTCCCAGGCCCCGCCTGACGGGAATATGCAAATACCATCACAGTCTCCACCTCCATTGTCTTTTGTACCCTTTGAGGGTTAGTTTGGTTTGGTTTGGGGTTTGTTATTTTTTTTCTCTGTGACTTTTTAACTCCAAACAAGGCAGCAGCCTGAGCTGGGGAGCAGAGATCACTGCGCGCGGTAGACACTTAGCACGGGATGTTGGGTTTGGTTGTTTCATTTTTTTTTCTTTCTCTGCTGTATCGATACAATCACATAGTTCAGCCATTGAAATGGACACATAGCCGTTCACAATGGTCTCTGGAAATATCTTGGCAAGGCAAGCATCGGGGCCGGGGGGGGGAGGCTGATGCTGCCGGGCACTGGCAGGACAGGCTCATGGGGGAGGAAGGGCACAGGTGGTGGCTGGAGAGAATTACACCCCATCAGTGTCAAGCTAAGGGTCTTGTTTCTCCACACAAACTCCTGGAGCTTTTAGCTCTTCTAGAGTCTCTAGACAATCAGCTTGGAGAGCAGCCTGTGTAGCCTTCACTGGCATGGAGGGCAGACAGGGACTGTGATGGACCCAGTCCAGGCTTCTTTCCGGGGTTCTGAACAGTTCCCAATCCCCAACTTCTACTGAGAGACAATCCCAAGACACACCCTAGGCTGGGGAGGTCTCCTTCCCTCCAGCCTCTGAGCCATACACTCAACCCTCCCCAAGCAGAGAGAGAGCCCCCATCCGCTGGAGCCCTCCATGCACAGCCGGGCAAGGCGTGGCGCTTGCTGAGTTCATTCATGCACTACAGTTTCTCTAGAGGGTTCTTGATTTTTTTCGTTGTTGTTGTCAACGTCTTTAAAAAATCTAACACAAAAAGTTCTCGTGACCTATAAATAGAAAACCATGTACATATCTCTCTCTCTATATGGTGCTACAGGGGCTGGATCTCAGAGCCTTGGGGACCTGGGCACAAGGTCAAATGTATCTACAGCTACCCCACCTGCTCCTCTCTGGAGAAGATGATAATCCAGCTGTTCCGGTTTTAATGTCGTTTGTTTCGTGTCGGGAAGGAGGCTGGGGGCTGAGCATAGGACCTGTGCATGCAAAACCTAAGAGCAGACAATCCTTCGTCACAGCCCCGGGGTCCCCTGGGCAGTCAAGGTACCTTACATCACAAACGAGGGTGTCTTTTGTTTCATTGCAATATGAGTTGGAAATTGCTACTTTTTGTCTCTTCAGCTTGCACATGGATCTTGAGGCTTGGTCTATTTTAATAGAGCAAAGACGCTGCTTGGCTGCCACTTCCTTCCATATTTAGCTGAAGTATTGGGGGCTGGGGGGGGCAGATCCTCAGCAGACAAAAGGCCCCAATCCTGCTGCAGAGGAGTCTTATGCCCCTGTCCAGCCCAAGCTAGAGTCCGGCACAGCACGGCAGCGAGAGGGAAGCACTGTGCTGAATCGGGGCCGGGGGGGGGTCTCACTGAAGTGACTGGGCTCCCCCGCATGCACTGAGCTAAGCACATGCCTAAATCTGTGCAAGTGCAGGTGTGAAATCCCTGTGGCTCCACTGAGGCCACCCGGGAGCTCTGCCGAAGGACCCCAGCGAGGGACGTAACCCCTAGTCTCTCCCCTCGCCCTTCTGCCCTGAGGTGGCTCCGAGGATAGGAGGAGAACTTACTAAAGTCCCCTTCACTGGGCAAATCCAGACCTTTCTAGACTAACAAGTCTGGAATTCCTGTTGGGAACATCCAAGTTATCACAAGATCCTCCCCCTCCTCCTTCCCCCATGTTTCAACCCCCGACTCCATCAGAACTGGGGTTCCTTCAGGTTGGCCCGATTCACTTTGGTGGTTCTACATGCTCCAGAGCCCTGCCTGTTCTGGTTAATAACGACGACGGCAACCATAGTTTTACACACAACAACCAAAAAAAAAAAGCAGTAGCCAGCAGGAATCTGAAATACACCAATACCAAAAATTCTGACAAAGCAGTGCCTCTTACTTACTGCTGGCTTGGCTTTCTTTTTTTTTTTTTTTTTTTTTTTGCCCCGCCCTGCCCAGGATTTTGGAGGGTGGGCAGCCGGAAAGGGGGGGGGGTTGCTTATACAACCATCTTGTATGTTTCCTACACAGCACTGCCTCTGTCCAAGGGAAAGTCCATCTTCGTCCTTTGCCATGCTGTCAGGATGGGGCAAGACGATGGGCGGGGTCAGTATTTAGCCACACCCACCCAGCAAGATCATTAGCAGATGGGGGCAGAGTTTTTTGTTTCATTCAAGCCTCAAGAACTTTGTTCGGAAAAAAATCGAGGGCTTCCTTCGTGGGAAAATTGTGGCAGGGCAGGGGCCATGGTCGGGCGCACACAGGTGGGACTGACATTCTGGGGTCAGTCCATGGTTTCTTCCCCCGGCATCTGAGCCAGAGCCTCCTGAAGCCAATGGGAAGCTATCCATGGCCACAGCTAGGCCTTGGCTCAGGTCCCCAAGGCACAGCTTGGCCAGCCTTTGAATCCTGCCACGGGTTGCCAGGCTCAGAACGCCGCAATCCCAAGCCAATCTTGCCCCTGCCTCGGGCTGGCCCCAGAACTGGTTAGCATCCCCCTCCCCCGATGGCAGGGCGTGGCGGGGGGGGGTGCAGGCGGCGCGTCCTTCTCCATTGGGCTTTCTCCAGGCTGAGGCTGGTGAGGCTAGCGCCGGGCAGAAGATATTTCGTGGAGATATGCTGGGACCGAGTGGAACATTCGTTTTTTCCTTTGGTTTTGATTTCATTTGGAAGCTCTTTTGTTCCTTCCTTTCCGTTGCTCTGGGACGGACATTACAGTCATAGTTATTCTGTTTCTTGCTTCTTGCTTGCGGCGCCACATTACACACACGTACCACGGCACCAGGGAAGGCCGAGCTGCGGGGCGTATATCGCATGGGCGGCTTCTTAGGCAGTGCCTTGTTGGCAAAGCTCTCTGATCAAACCCCCTCCATTGGCCCCCCGGCTCCCCCACCTGCATGTAGATCCCCCTCCCCGTTTCCTACCCCACCCCCATGGCTGGATAGCTCCTTTGGTTGCTTCCCTGGTGCCTCACAATATTTGATTATAACATTGTATGCAGCCATTATTGTTTAGCAGATGCTCCTGCCTACGTACACCTTACTGAAAGCGACTATGGGTTTTTTTCCCCCCTATGCAAAAAAAAACAAAACAAAACAAAAAAAAAGTTTAAAAAAACAGAAAGAAAGGAAAAAAATAAGAAAAAATGTATAAAAATTAAACAAGCTATGCTTCAACTCTACACTGTGTCTGGGTCTCAATGCAGCCGCCAGGCCAGAGCCTGCCAGCCCTGTGATGTGGATCGATGTCATAAGCCTTGGTTAGCAGCTGGAGAAACTGAGGCACAAACCGGGACGGTGGTTTTAGCCAGGGACACACAGAGACACCCCAGGTGTCCCGCTCCCTTGTTCCTGTGCATAATCCCATTGGGCAACAGCACTTTACAGACTAGCGTGAGAAGGATCGGTGACCACGCTCTGAGCCTCAGTTTCTCCATCAGTATGGTGGGGACCCTGAGATGGCCCTGCTCCTGGCCAGAGCATCCTCAGTCCTGGAGGGTTTTGCATATTTGCCTTTTGTCAAATAATCACTCCCATTTGCCATTGGGGAAACTGAGGCACAGAGGTCCCAATTTGGAAATGCACAGAGACATGTGTTTAAGTCCCAGTGGGATTTAAGCATGTGCTTCACTGCTTTCTGGAACCAGGGTCCCAAGGAATGTGACCTGACATAAGTCAGCAGCACATCTAGGAGCCCAGGTGTCCTGCCTTCTGTTCTCACTGCAGCATAACTCAGCCTTCTTCAACCTGGGCTGGTCTCGGTTGGTGACACTCTTGCCTCTGCAACGCCGGGGGGTAGGAACAGCCCCCAGCACCCCACTGGGGACCCCATCTCCAGAGCTCATCATTAGACCCCCAAGCATCCACCCAGGCCAGGAAATCAACTGACCAGGTCTCAGTGCATGGAGCCAAGATCGGATTGTTTAGCTTTAAACCAGATTAGTAAATAACCAGGGACGAGCCCCTGCAGCGTGAGCCAGGCAGGCCCAAACACAGCAGGTTGCTCCCCAGGGCTGAATTTGGGTTGTGTAGACCCCACCACACAAGGGGCCCCTGCTGGCCAGAGACCTCAACCCCTTTGATTAGTCCCTCTTAAAGGGGATTCTCTCTCACCCTGCCACTCCAACATGGGTTGGGAGATCACAGTCCTCAGGAGATCCCCATGCAGACCCCGCGGTGGGCAGGTGCCCGGGGCTCCCCCATGCCGATCCCACAGCAGGGAGCTGCCCAGGGCTCCCCATGCCATGTCCACAGCCCTGCAGGGTTCACATGCAGCAGTAAGCCCAGGCCTGATCAGGAGCGGGTGGCTCAGCGGGGATTATGGGCACTGACAGAGATACCCTGCCACCCAGACCCTCCCCAATGCCCCACTTTGGTGGCAAGCTGATACAGCTCACCGCACAGGTTCTGCCAGCACTGCAGGGACCAGGCCAATGAGGATCAGGGTGGGGGGGACAATGGTGGCGTGAGACCCCCAGCCTTTCCCTGCACATGGTGGTCTGGGCAGGGTTGTGTCCTGGCCTGACCCTGTGAGCCCTGCACATCTGCTCTGATCCAGCCAGTTCGGGCCCCTGGCGACACAGCGCCCTGCTGCCTCGGCCCTGCTGTGTTAATTAGTTGCAATAAAAGGGCCCAAAGAGTCCGAGGTGTTCCCCCGCCCCAGGCACCATCCAGCATTAACCGGTGCAAGCAAAGCCCAGGGTTGGTAACAAGAGCCCAGCACCGAGGCAGAGACACTGTCACAAAGGCCAGCAGGGTATTGCCTGAAACATACAAAAAGCAGAGAACTGAAACGGGATCACGAGCATTGACACTGGGTCAGGGGGAGGTTACAACAACCAGATCCAGACCTGGCCTCTTGGTCAGTCCCCAGTCCGTCTTGCTGCAGAGGATGGGGCAGTTCTGAAGGAGCATCACAGTCTGCCTGCGGCAAAGCAGCTGGAAGGGAGCAAAGACAAGGGGGAGCGAAGCTGGGGGAGGTGGCTTTCGGCCGGTTCTTGGGCTCCAGGGTGGCTGGTCAGGCACAGATGGACGCTCTGGCCTGCCAGGTCGGCCACGGCAGCTCTTGCTCCGGACCCCAGCTCACCTCCGCAGTCAGGTCGCTCTCCGTCTGTGGACCTCGCCGGGCTGTGCCATGCAGTACGGCCAGCCTCAGGAGCAGGACGAAGCCGAGCGAGCACCAAGAGAGAGGAGGAAGGTGGGCACGAGAGGGAAAGGCAGGCAGAGCAGGATCACATGTGTCTCCCGCCAGCCTTGGCACTGGGGCAGCAAACATAGGCCAGGGCCCAGCTGGAGAATCAGCTTCTGGTGTCACAGCCACAAACCTTCCACCACAGTCACAATGGTAAGTCCCCACGCCCCAGTCCGGCAAGGGGTGGAATTAACCAGCCTCTCCTTGGGGTTTGTCCCCCAATCAGGCCTGATTTCAGACACCCCAGTTTTGCTCCTCCGGTGCAGCCCTGGAGCCATGCCCAGGCCCAGTGGGGTAGCCCCTTAGCCCTGGTCCCTTCCCACAGCATCTCCTGTTTCTTGCACAGCTGAGCCATGTGACAATCCAGGTCCTGTCAACCGCGTCTCATCTTTTGGGCTAACAATGAACAGGGGCCTCAGTTCTCCCAGCCCCGGCCTCCCTTGCTCAGGCCCTGAGGGTGGGGAGCAGGGCACTGGCTGAGCAGGCCCCCAGCATGGGGCGAGTGGCGCAAGGGGCCGGGAGGCCCTGGGGGTTCCTCTCTCTGCGCTGAGGGGCTGGAACACGCGTGAGGGGCTGGGGCCAGCCGGGCACAGCACAGCGTGGGCAGCTGCAGTATAAACCTGCCCTTGCACACACCCACAGCCAAACCCAGCCCTTTCCACCATGCAGCTCTGCCAATGCTCCTCAGTCCTGACCCGCAGCCCCTGTTACCCCCGTCCGGGACATCTCCCACGGCATGGCCACACGGCAGGCAGAGGTGAGACATCTCAGGCAGACCTGCCCGTGGGAGCGCTAATCCAGCTTGTACAGCTAAAAATAGAAGTGTGGACCCCAGTGCCACTGTACAGTCTGCCAGGCCCAGCTAGGAACTCACAGCGCTAGCCCATGCCAGGACTGTGCCAGTGCATCTACACAGCTCGTTTATAGCCAGGCTAACACCGATCTGGCTCCCCTCAGTGCAATCACACCTCAGATACACACACACACACACACACAAACAAACACACACACACAGAGCGCCTGCCCTGCAGCACCCCCTGCTGATAAACCTTGGGTCACCACCACAACAGCAATTTTAGTGATGCTTCGTCCTGACCAATCATTCCTCCCCCCATTGCTGCCCCCTCTCCCCCCCGCTATTCCTGTCCCCACTCACACAGAGTTTATCACAAGTTGATCACCAGGCCTGTGGTACTCAGCCTTCAGCTCAAAGCTCCAGATCCTGGAGTCCTGGGCTCACGGGAGGTGCTTGGCTTCCAGCCACCCAAAACATGTGTGTCTGTGTATGTGTGCGTGTGTGTGTGGCCGTCCCATGTTTCTTTATCTCTGTGCAACAAGCATGGGAGATGCTGAGCTCTGCAAAAAGCTGCAAGAAACACCCTGGCGAACATAGATGAGACCGGCTCAGTGCTTTTATTAATCATTGTGCCCGAGTCCCTGGGATGGGCCAGGCTGAGAATGCCATACTCAGGGCAGACGGAAAGCAGTAGGACAGCCAATCCCCAGCACTGGTGCTCGCTGCTATAATTAGCTTCACCAAGCCAAACACTATCCTCCTCAGGCCAAACACTATCCTCCTCAGGCCAAACACTATCCTCCTCGGGCCTTCTAGCCCTTGGCTCCCATCCAAACATGTCTAATAAAGTGAGTGTCAAGGTTCCTTCCCCACTTTGAACTCTAGGGTACAGATGTGGGGACCTGCATGAACACCCCCTAAGCTTATTTTTACCAGCTTAGGTTAAAACTTCCCCAAGGTACAAACTATTTTATCTTTTGCCCTTGGACTTTATTGCTGCCACCACCAAGCATCTAACAAATTTATAACAGGGAAAGAGCCCGCTTGGAAACATCTTTCCCCCCCAAAATCCTCCCCAACCCTACACCCCGTTTCCTGGAGAAGGCTTGAAAAAAATCCTCACCAATTTGCATAGGTGAACACAGACCCAAACCCTTGGATCTTAAGAACAATGAAAAAGCAATCACGTTCTTAAAAGAAGAGTTTTAATTGAAGAAAAAGTAAAATAATCACCTCTGTAAAATCAGAATGGTAAATACCTTACAGGGTAATCAGATTCAAAACATAGAGAATCCCTCTAGGCAAAACTTTAAGTTACAAAAAGACACAAAAACAGGAATATACATTCCCTTCAGCACAGCTTATTTTATCAGCCATTTAAACAAAACAGAATCCAACGCATCTCTAACTAGATTGCTTATTAGTCCTTTACAGGAGTTCTGACCTGCATTCCTGCTCTGGTCCTGGCAAAAGCAACCGAGAGAGAACCTTTGTTTCTCCCCCCCGCTTCCAGCTTTGAAAGTATCTTGTCTCCTCATTGGTCATTTTGGTCAGGTGCCAGCGAAGTTATCCTAGCTTCTTAACCCTTTACCGGTGAAAGGGTTTTTCCTCTGGCCAGGAGGGATTTTCAAGGTATTTACCCTTCCCTTTATATTTATGACACGCCCCGCAAATCACAGACAGGGTGAAACGCTGGCTGTGATTTCTTTCTGGAGCTCTAGGAGAAAACAGAGTTAATAAGACACATTCACCTTTAAATATACTACCAAGTATATAAAGACTAACAATATTTTCCATATCTCAAGGATGATTTTAACCAGTTGATTCTGGAAACTTTCACGGGAGAGTGCATCAGCCACTTTGTTAGAAGCTCCTGAGATGTGTTGGATGTCAAAATCAAAATCTTGGAGAGCTAAACTCCACTGAATACGTTTTTTGTTATTTCCAATGGTGGTATGAAGCCACTGTAGCGCAGCATGGTCGGTTTGCAGGTGGAAACGCCGTCCCCAAACATATGGGCGTAGCTTTTCCAGAGCGTAGACAATGGCATAACATTCCTTTTCACTGACTGACCAGTTGCTTTCCCTTTCAGACAGCTTTTTGCTGAGAAACATGACAGGGTGGAATTCTTGATCCAGTCCTTCCTGCATTAAAACTGCTCCCACACCATGCTCGGATGCATCTGTGGTTACTAGGAACCGTTTGTCAAAGTCTGGGATCCTTAGTACAGGCTCAGACATGAATGTCGCTTTAAGTTGGTTAAAGGCCTTCTGACACTCTTCAGTCCACTGAACAGCATTTGGCTGTTTCTTTTTGGTTAGGTCTGTCAGTGGGGCGGCGATTTGGCTCTATTGCAGTACAAATCGCCTGTAATAACCGGCCAAGCCTAAGAAGGATTGGACCTGTTTCTTTGACTTTGGGACAGGCCACTTTTGGATAGCATCCACTTTGGCCTGTAGGGGGTTGATAGTTCCTTGACCCTCCTGGTGTCCAAGGTAAGCCATTCTGTTTAGGCCTATTTGACATTTCTTAGCCTTAACAGTTAATCTTGCCTCCCTTATGCGCTCAAAGACTTTTTGTAGATGTTGCAGGTGTTCTGCCCAGGAATCTGAAAATATGGCCACATCGTCAAGGTAGGCGACTGCATATTCTCCTAATCCTGCTAGGAAACCATCTACAAGTCTTTGGAAGGTGGCGGGTGCATTCCGCAGTCCAAAAGGGAGTACATTAAATTCATACAGCCCGACATGGGTGGTGAAGGCTGATCTTTCCTTAGCGGATTCATCTAGCGGTACCTGCCAGTACCCCTTGGTTAAGTCCAAGATAGAGATGAACTGGGCCCATCCCAGTTTCTCTAATAGTTCATCTGTGCGTGGCATTGGATAGTTGTCTGGGCGAGTTACAGCATTTAGCTTATGGTAGTCCACGCAAAAACATATCTCCCCATTTGGTTTGGGAACTAGAACCACTGGAGATGCCCATGCACTGCCAGAGGGGTGGATTACCCCCATCTGTAGCATATCTTGGATCTCCCGTTCTATAGCAGTTTTAGCTTGAGGAAACACCCGGTAAGGTTGGACTTTAATTGGGTGAGCATTACCTGTGTCAATGGAGTGGTATGCCCATTCAGTCAGTCCTGGGGTGGCTGAGAACATCGGCACGTAGCTAGTGCATAGCTCCTTGATCCGCTGTGGTTGCATACGCCCAAGGGTCATGGAGAGGTTCACCTCTTCCATGCCACCAGCACTTTTCCCTTCATAGTAGACACCTTCAGGCCACTCTGCGTCATCTCTTCCCTGGGCTGTAAATTGACAAACCTTTAATTCTCTGGAATAAAAGGGCTTTAGAGAATTAATATGGTACACCTTAGGCTTTCGGTTGGAAGGGGGGAATGCTATGAGATAATTAACAGCTCCCAGGCGCTCCTGGACCGTGACTGGCCCTTCTCACGATGCTTCCATTTTATGGGCCTGGATCGCCTTTAAGACCATGACCTGGTCCCCTACTTTGAAGGAATGCTCTCTGGCATGTTTATCATACCAGGCTTTTTGCTCTTTTGAGCATCCAGTAGGTTTTCTTTAGCAAGGGCTAAAGAGGTTCGGAGGGTGTTTTGTAGGTTGGTTACAAAGTACAGAATGTTAGTTCCTGGAGAAGGTGTAAACCCCTCCCATTGCTGCTTCACCAAATGTAATGGCCCCCTAACCTCACGGCCATATACAAGTTCAAATGGTGAAAACCCTAAACTGGGATGTGGTACAGCTCTGCAGGCAAAGAGCAACTGCTGCAACACTAGGTCCCAATCATTGGAGAGCTCATTTACGAATTAACATATCATGGCCCCCAAAGTTCCATTAAACTTCTCCACCAGGCCATTTGTTTGATGATGATAAGGGGTGGTAACCAAGTGATTCACCCCATGAGCTTCCCAAAGGCTTTCCATAGTTCCTGCCAGGAAATTAGTTCCTGCATCTGTGAGGATGTTGGAGGGCCAACCTACCCTGGCAAAAATGTCTGCTAGTGCCTGGCACATACTTTTAGCCCTGGTGTTGCTTAGAGCTACTGCTTCCGGCCATCAGGTGGCAAAATCCATAAAAGTCAATATGTACTGATTCCCTCTGGGTGTCTTTTTCGGAAAAGGACCCAGAATATCCACCGCTACTCGCTGAAATGGAACTTCAATGATGGGGAGTGGCTGGAGAGGGGCTTTGACCTGGTCTTGGGGTTTTCCCATTCTTTGGCATACCTCACAAGACCGGACAGAGGTAGAAACATCCTTGCCCATTCCCTCCCAGTGGAATGAACTCCCCAAACGGTCTTTGGTCCTGTTCACCCCAGCATGGCCACTAGGATGATTGTGGGCTAAACTCAAGAGCTTGACCTGGTACTTAGTTGGAACTACCAACTGTCTCTGAGGATGCCAGTCTTCCTGGTGTCCACCAGAAAGAGTTTCCTTGTATAAAAGTTCTCTTTCTACAACAAACCTGGATCGATTAGAAGAGCTGAGAGGCGGTGGGTTGCTCCGTGCCGCCATCCAAGCTCTCTGGAAGCTTTCATCTGCTTCCTGTTCAGTCTGGAACTGTTCCCTTGATGCTGGAGACATCAGTTCCTCATTGGATTGTGGACATAGGCTTGGTCCCTCTGGAAGGGATGTAGGGGATGGGGCTGTTTCTGTTGACTGTGAACCGCTCTCCGCTGGTGCACTACGTTGGGGTTCAGGCTCCAGCTGAGCCTCTTGTGTAGGGTTATCGGCGGCTGCTGCCGGTTCAGGTTCAGTGGGGCCCTCTGGTGTTGGGATTGCAAATGCTGGATTCAGTGCTGGCAATGGGTCTGGTGCTGGTTGTTCCGCCAGTTCCGGTTCTGGGACTGGCTCGGTCTGGGTCTCTGGGACTGGATCCACTACTGCTGTTGCAGACATTGGCTTGGGGTCCGGTTCCATCACCTCTGACCGAATCCTGGTAGAAGTTTCCGGAACAGAGCTAGGCGTGAAGGCTTGTTTAGCCTGGCTGCAGGTGACCATTCCCACCCTCTTGGCTAGCTTCACATGATTGGCCAAGTCTTTCCCCAACAGTATGGGGATGGGATAATCATCACAGACTGCAAAAGTCCACATTCCTGACCAGCCCTTGTATTGGGCCGGCAACTTGGCTGTAGGCAAATTGAAAGGGTTGAAGGATCACTTGGATCTCTGGGACGATTAAATTTGTGTCCACTAAGGAAGCATGGATAGCCAACACTTGTGCTCCGGTGTCTCTCCATGTGGTGACCTTCTTCCTGCCCACACTCACAGTTTCCCTCCACTCCGAGGGTATCTGGGAGGTATCTGGGCCTGAGGACCTCTGGTGTGATTTCGGTGCAATGAACTGTAATCTGTTGCGGTTCTTGGAGCAGTTGGCCTTCACATGCCCTACTCGTTACATTTAAAACATCGTCCAGCTGACGGATCACTGGGGTAAGGTGGGTTGCTGGAGAACGGTGTGGCAGGACGATGAAGTGTCTGGAGTATTCCTTGATGTGTAGTTGGGGCCTTGGGCTGCCCCCGGTAGTAGGGTGTGGTCTGAGGGTGTCCCTTCTGGTATCTGCTCCAACTGCGACCAGGGTTGTTCCTCTCTCCACCCATTTTGTTCCGGCTTGCCCCGCCTCTCTGGCAGTCTGGGACTGCTCATATCGATCAGCATAAGAAGCAAGACTTTCTGCTGAGTCCACTTCCTTATCCCATAAACATGTTTTATTTCCTCCTTGGACGTATTCAGGAATTGCTCCTGAGCTATCAAATCACACATTCCTTTAAAGCTAGTGACACCCCTTCCTTGGACTCATTTATCTAACAGATCCTTCATCTGGTTTAGATAAGCCACATTACTTAGTCCAGGCCCTCTCTTAAGGGTTCGAAATTTTACTCTGTACGTTTCAGATATAATTTGAAATTGATTTAAAACCAAATCCTTGAACTTATTATAGTCAGAAGCCTCATCAGTAGGCATCTTATTGAATATGTCCAGAGCTCTTCCAATCAATTTTGCAACCAATGTGGTCATCTTGTGACCTTCAGGAATTTTATGGAGAGTGCGCAGTCTCTCAAAGGTGAGAAAATATTCAGCAATATCACTGGATTCATCATACTGTGGACATAGTCGCTCCCATTTGTGGATTGTTGGGGAAGGATTGTTAGGGTTATCCAATAGATTCCTCTCAGCCCTTACCTTCTCCATCTCCAGTTCATGCTTCCTCTCTTTTTCCTTTTCCTCCATTTGTTTTTCCTTTGCCTCCATAGCTCTCCTGTGAGCAGCCTCTTGGTTCTTTTTTACTTCCTTAGCTCTCTTGTGGGCAGCCTCTTGGTTCTTTTCTGCCTCTTTCGCTGCCTCCATTTCTTTGTCCTTTGCCTCCATAGCTCTCCTGTGGGCAGCCTCTAGGGCTTTTTCTGCCTCTTTCACTGCCTCCAGTCTGGTTAACTCCAATTTGTGTTGTGTCTTGGTTTCTGTCATGTTTGCCTCTTTGTTTTTAACTAACTTTACACCCAAGAGTTAGAAATAAAACTAACAAAAAACTTGGCTTGTAAATTTTTGCTGTCCTGTAACCGGATACCTATGTTCTCTGATAGTGGTTGTCAGCCTACAGAAAAATCCTTAAAAAAACCCCTAACACCTTTGTCTCCAGGCAAATAGACAGAAAACCCCTCTAGTTGCTCTTAGGTTAAAAAAAAAATTCTTCAGGTCTGTGAAGACTTGTGAATTTCCCTGCAGGAGGTTAACTACCCTGCTTTTAGGTAGAGAAAACTCCAGCTCACAAAAGACAATTCCCTTTTATCTCTGCTCTGGCCCCCAAGCAGAGACAAAAAAACTCTAACTGCTTTCAGCTGAAAACCTGATTTTCAGCAGCCCAAAGGAAAAAAATATTTCCTTTTTAAAATCTGTGCTTCTTGTTCACAAAAAATCTCAAATTGATCTCAAAATGATTTCAAGTTCATCCCACTTCTCTACCACCATGTCAAGGTTCCTTCCCCGCTCTGAACTCTAGGGTACAGATGTGGGGACCTGCATGAAAAACCACCTAAGCTTATTTTTACCAGTGTAGGTTAAAACTTCCCCAAGGTACAAACTATTTTACCCTTTGTCCTTGGACTTTATTGCTGCCACCACCAAGCATCTAACAAATTTATAACAGGGAAAGAGCCCGCTTGAAAACATCTTTCACCCACAAAAAATCTTCCCAAACCCTATACTCCCTTTTCTGGGGAAGGCTTGATAAAAATCCTCACCAAATTGCATCGGTGAACACAGACCCAAACCCTTGGATCTTAAGAACAATGAAAAAGCAATCACGTTCTTAAAAGAAGAATTTTAACTGAAGAAAAAGTAAAAGAATCACCTCTGTAAAATCAGGATGGTAAATACCTTACAGGGTAATCAGATTCAAAACATAGAGAATCCCTCTAGGCAAAATCTTAAGTTACAAAAAGACACAAAAACAGGAATATCCATTCCATTCAGCACAACTTATTTTATCAGCCGTTTAAACAAAACAGAATCCAACGCATCTCTAACTAGATTGCTTATTAGCCCTCTACAGGAGTTCTGACCTGCATCCTGCTCTGGTCCTGGCAAAAGCAACACAGACAGAGAGAACCTTTGTTTCTCCCCCCCCCCGCTTCCAGCTTTGAAAGTATCTTGTCTCCTCATTGGTCATTTTGGTCAGGTGCCATCGAGGTTTTCCTAGTTTCTTAACCCTTTACCGGTGAAAGGGTTTTTCCTCTGGCCAGGAGGGATTTTAAAGGTGTTTACCTTTCCCTTTATATTTATGACAGTGAGAGATCACTGAAAATCCAATTCACCATGTGATGGGCCCTGCCTAATTCATGGGCCATTCTGGTAAATTTCACGGTCGCAGCATTTTAAAAATCTTGAATTTCAGTGTCTGATATTTAAACCTGAAATATCACGATTTTTCACAAATCATGAATATGCATTAAAAATATAAACATGTAAAGCCCGTAAGTCAGCATGTCTCAAATTGGGGGGTCCCAACCCAAAAGGGGGTCTCAAGGCTATTGTGCGGGGGAGGGGGGTCGTGATATTGCCACCTTTACATCTGTGCTCCCTTCACATCTGGGTGGCTGGAGAGCGGCAGCTGCTGGCCGGACACCCAGCTCTGAAGGCAGAGCAGCCACCAGCAGCAGTGCAGAAGTACGAGTGTCAATACTGTGGCCCCCCCACCCCCATACACACACACACACTAGCCAGATTTCATGGTCCAGGACAAGTTTTTCACAGCCATGAATTTGATAGGGTCCTAACCATATGTGAGGTTCTACTAATTGCAAACGGTCAGAGACTTACCCCTGGGTCAACATGTAACTCAGATCTTACCCAAATATCACACTTTCAGCCAAGCCTTAGTGAACTAACTGAAGCTTTATTAAGACGAGACACGTTATAAATGGTTAATAGCTCACACACAGACAACCGATTGCAAAGTCCTTACAGCAGGGTTGTGCAGCAATGGACAAGATGCCTGGCTTGTAAGATCTCTGGTACCTTCCAAAAGATTGGCAGGTCCTCAGTCACTGCTTGCAATGTCTGACCCAACCCAGGTGCATTGGTGCATGGCCCAACATGGAGTCCAGGGTCACATGAGCACGGAAATTTAGTGGGAAAAGATGGAGTCTTAGGTCACATGTCCTGCGCTGTTTGCTGAATCACAGGGGGGTGACCCTTGGCTCCTCGCTGACTGAAGCATCCTCAGGAAAGGCCCAACCGGGCAGGAGGAGTCTCTTCAATGGCCCGCTGTGAGAGTGGCGTGGCCCACTGGGCCCCCCAACACAGAGCCAGCTAGCCCTGATGGAGCTCCAGCTGGGGGCATCAGCCAGGAACACAACACACATGTGTGGTACGAAGCTGTGGCCAAGAGTCATAACTTCACATCTAAAGCTGATACAGGCACATAAACCATCAGATGTCACCATTCATAACTTGTCTATCGATACCATACATGACGGGAGGTGGTGGAATTTCCTTCCTTAGAAGTTTTTAAGGCCTGGCTTCACAATGCCCTGGCTGGGATGATTTAGTTGGGGTTGGTCCTGCTTTGAGCAGGGGGTTGGACTAGATACCTCCTGAGGTCCCTTCCAACCCTGAGATTCTCTGATTCTATGACTTGTTGAGATTGTATAACAGTGGTAGCAGCAAAGCTAGAAATGGTCGTCTTCCATCGTACAGCATCACAGTAATGCTGCTAATACTAGCGAGCGGAGGGGTGGGGCAGGGTGCTAAGAAAATAGTCCCTTATTTTTTAAATACAATGTTAGCAACCCTAGTGTGAGGAGCTCGAGGGGATGAGTGTGCACAGCAGTGAGTGCATATGGGAGGTGAGTGTGTACAGTAGTGTGTGCAATAACCTAATGACTCTCCCGCACTCCTGGCTCAGGCTGTGCCCCCCCGGCTAAAGGCCAGGCCAGGAAGCGATTGGGATCCTGCGCCCAGAGACTCGTTAGTGCTGACCTCGGAGGGCGGGGGGAGCGGAGGGCTGAGTATTCTCATCCATTGGGACCCCCCAGCTCCTAGGACATTGACCCCCCAATCCCAGTGGGATCCTCCTCACTGAGACCCAACCCCTCTCCAGCCACTGGCCCCACCACAAGGGCCCTGCCCCATCTGCCAGGGTGATGCTGGTGCCTTCCTGCTGCAGGGAACCACTCTCCTCCTGCCCCACCCCCCCGCATCAGTTCCTTTGCCCTGTGCTTGCAGAGTCTCTTCCTTGAGGGGCCAGAGCCCCCGCTGCCAGGCAAGGGAACCCCACCCCGCTTTGGCCCTGAGCACGTGGTCTGGGTGGACAGGACTCAGCAGCTGCCAATCCCCCACATGCTCCCAGTGCCCCCCATTTTCCCCAGTTCCCCCATCTCCAGGCAGTCCTAGAGCCACCAACCCCAGCGCCCGACTCCCCAGCCCTAACGCTCAGAGGGCGGCAGTGCCCAGCTGGTGAGCTCCAGCCCCACAGAGCCCTGTGGCTGCCCAAGGCCAAGGCCCAGGGTGGGACCGGCCCAGTCCCCACAGTCATTCCCCTGGCAGCCCAGAGGGTTGACGTGCAGGACAGGCCCACGGGCTCAGCTCGACAGAACAGTCACACTCCACACCCCCAGCCCAGCGCCCCTCACCCAGCAACAGCCCCGCACTGCCTGGTGCCGCTGCACAGGGGCTCAGGACACCGGGGGGCTAGCCCCAGCCCTGCCACTGCCCTTCTGGGTGGCCTTGGCCAACTCCCCTCCCCACTCAGTGACTCAGTTTCCCCTCCCACCCTGTGTCCATCCGGTCACTTTAGGTCGGGGCCTGTCACTCACACGGAGTCTGAGCAGCACCTGGGTAGTGGGGCCTGGATCTCGGGGCCCCCTGAGGGTGCTTCCATGATACCCAGTGCTAATAACCTGCTAGCTCACGGGGGGCAGGGGCTCTGCTGCCCCCTGGTGACTACCAGGCAGTCAAGGCAGTTGGCCCCCAGGGACCAGCTGGCCTAGGGGATTCGAGCAGTGCAGGAGAATAAAGTCGTGGCTGGGGGGGGGCAGGAAAATGGCTCCTGAAGCCAACTGCCCCCAGTATGCAGAGCTGGTCCTGCCTCCCCGCCAGCCCCCCAGCCGACCTAGGAGCCCCCACAGGCAGCAGAGGAGGGGCCCCTACTCCCACTAGCTGCGAAAACACACCCAGGGCAGAGGTCACATGCAGCAGCTGGGGTAGGTCCTCCACACCCGCTGTCGGGGCGCTTGGTGCATTGGCGCTGCACGATCAGGGAGCCTGGGGAAGGTCCTGCCCCTGGGCTTAAAGGGACAGGTGCATGGGCGGAGTTAGCACCGAAATGGAGGGGAGGTTGCGAGGGCCCACGCAGCCTCCCTGGACTGTCCCAGCAACGGAGCCGAGGAACATTGCCCGGGGAAGCCCAAGTGTCCTTGAGACAGAGGTGTGGGCAGAGTGCAAGCAGCACAACCTAGCATGGCTGGTGCCCGCAATCCCGACTGGGATCCTGAAGAGCTGGGGCAGGAAGGGGCTCCATCTGGCAGGGCGCGGGGATGGGCCGTTTGCCCTGGGGCCGGGACAGGAAGGGGCTCCATCTGGCAGGGCGCAGGGATGGGGCCATTTGCCTTGGGGCCGGGGCAGGAAGGGGCTCCGTCTGGCAGGGTGCGGGGATGGGCTGTTTGCCCTGGGGCCGGGGCAGGGAGGACTCCATCTGGCAGGGCAAGGGGATGGGGCTGTTTGCCCTGGGGCCGGGGCAGGGAGGACTCCGTCTGGCAGGGCGAGGGGATGGGGCTGTTTGCCCTGGGGCCGGGGCAGGGAGGGCTCCGTCTGGCAGGGGGTCAATAGTCCTGAGATGCAGCTTCTCCGATCACACAGTATCTGCCAATGTCCCTAGGAGGCTGCCCAGTGCAGCAGCAGGCAAAGTCCAGCCCCTGCAGCCTCCAGCTCGGATCCTGGCATCTGGGAAGACTCTGACCAGGAGTCACAGCGGCTGCTGCCCAGCCCCTGTGGTCTCTGCAGCACCCCAAGCTGGAGGCAGAGAACCCCTAGGCAGCAGGGGGTCGGGGGAGGGACTTGCCCCCAGAGGTTCACATCTGGGGCTGTCCCGTGTTTTTTAAATACAATGTTAGCACCTACCCTGTCCATTCACCCAGCCAGGAAAAGGTTGGGGGGGGGGATTCAGTCCAGCCTCGACCCGGGCGGGGTCCCCACATGGCTGCCGGCAGCAGGCAAAGCCAGCTTTGTCCATGCGTCCCAGGCCCCCGTGCTGGGGTCGGTGCCATGTTGGCCTGGGGACATGCCTGGGGGCAGTGCAGGGAAAGGCCCTTGGTGCTGCTTCATTAGGGCTTCCAGGGCCTCCGCTCCGCAGGCAAAGGGGTCCAGGACCTGCCCTAAGGAGCTGCTTGTTGTACAAGCCCAGCGGGGGCTCAGCCTGGAAGCGGGGACAGCAGAGGCCGTGGGCCAGGTCCCTGTAGCACAGCTGTGCATGCGAGCAGGGATTTCCCTGCACCCCCCCATGGTGGTGTTTACTCCCCCTCGCCCCCAGTTTTGTGAACTAGTTACATGCAGTGTGGCCAATTTAGTGATTGTTTGGAAATTTGAATTGAAATTGAAATATTAATATATACTTTAAAAACATATGTTTCAGAGTAGCAGCCGTGTTAGTCTGTATTCGCAAAAAGAAAAGGAGTACTTGTGGCACCTTAGAGACTAACAAATTTATTAGAGCATAAGCTTTCGTGAGCTACAGCTCACTTCATCCGATGAAGTGAGCTGTAGCTCACGAAAGCTTATGCTCTAATAAATTTGTTAGTCTCTAAGGTGCCACAAGTACTCCTTTTCTTTTTTTAAAAACATATAAAGTGTATGATAAAATATGTGTATCTGAAAAAGTATCATAGATTTGAAAAGTATGAACATAGACTACCTTCCTTATACAGCTGTTGTTTTTATGACCATATCAGTGCATTCATTTAGGTGATGTTGGCCAACCTAATCATTTCAAATGATGATTTGTAAGCAGAGTTGAAATGAGCTCTCCCTGACAGCTAGTGATCAGCTGGGGGCCGGGGGGGGGGGCGGGTGGAGAGGGAAGGCTTCAGGACAGATTGTATTTTCATTCACACCTAATCTACCTAGGTATCCAGCAAACAGAGCTGCCTTGCCCAAGTGATAGATTTTGTCTGGGGTTGGGTTACAAATCACTTGAATGGGGGAGGTGTAATGAAATGTTGTTGTTCTTATTGTCTTAGTCAAGGGCAGTAGAACTGTACTCAGCCTGTACTGATTGGCATCAAGAGAGAGGGTGGGTTCAGGTGTTTTGCTTGATGGTCTGCCTGAGTCACAGGTACTATTTGAGCTGCCCCTCTCCACTGTTTAAAGACAGAGCTGATCAGGCTCCACAGATAGTCTTTTGTTCTGTTAAGTGACCACTACAGTGGAAATCACTGATAATAAGGTCTAAGTGCTTAGACCAGCTGTGGGACAGTGTTTCTGTGGAAGAGACGGCCCAGGCTGCACTAGCAGTGAGGTTCCCCTACTGAGAGCTCAGCTGAAATCACTGAGAGCCGGTGGAACCTCAAGAGACCAACTCACAGAGGTCACAGCGGCAGGTGGCAGCAGAAGGTGATGGCGCAGGGCCGTTGGCAACAGAGCGATGGAATGAACGGTGGCACAACGAACAACAGTGGCCAGAGCAAACAGTGAGCAGCTGGAGAAACGAGCAAGGTGCCTTCTTGCCTCACACTTGGGAGGTGAACTTGTGTGAAAACACTTCTGAACTCTGAGTCTCCACTGACCAAGGACAATACCGGTGAGTGTTAATGAGGCTGTTACACAACACAGTTCATGCAAACAAACATGGCTGTGGTATCATACTTTCTATTTAGGGAAGAGATACCACACACTACAAACTTGTGTGCCAATGTTAAGTGCATTGTCACTTGTTCATCCTAAAGTTGAACACTGATTCTGAACAAGACCAGCAAATGCTCACTATCTTTCTGCAAGAAACTCAACTGACTGGCTAGACGCATGTGGTGCAACAGTGAAAGACTCAACAGTTGAAAAAGTGAAGAACTCTCACTGTATTCAGAAAATTTGCCTACATGGTGATGAATGCACCAATGCAAATGGGCATCAAGTATTAAGTCATTGTGTACAGTTATCTTGATGTCACTGGTAAGCCAGTACATGCATTTCTAGATTTTCAAGTTATAGAAGACAGATTGGCTGCATCTGTGACAACCCACATCTTAGAAGAGTTAAATGCTTGTCAATGGGACCCCAAACAGATGGCTGCTTGTGCATTTGATGGAACTGCAAACTTCTCTGGAAGACATGGTGGAGCACAAGCTTTGCTCAGAGAAAAGTAAAGGAGTACTTGTGGCACCTTAGACTAACAGACTAACACGGCTGCTGCTCTGAAACCTGTCAGAGAAAAGTGTAACCCTAGTCTCTCCTGCACACACTGCAGAGGCCATCTACTCCAACTAGCGCTAGTATGAGCTGCAGACTCTTCAAAAGACATTTTAAAAGCTATGAATTTAATATCTTCATTATATTCTTTTTTCAGCAAGAGTCCAAAAAGACTTAATATCTTGGAAAATATAGAAGATACACTGGGACTGAAGTTCAAATTAGTCCAACCTGGGAAAACCCTCTGGCTTTCTCATGAGCTATCCTTGGCTGTTGTCTTAAAATTACTCCAGCCATTATTACTGGCTTTGGAAAGTATCTATCAAGATGGGATGGATCTAAGTAGTGAGGCTGGTGGATTACTTTTGCTACTATGTTCAGAGAAGACTATTGCCATTCTCTCTCTTGTAAGTCTGCTATTGAAACCACTTGGGTCATTAAACAATGCCATCCAGGCATCTGCTACAACAGTAGTAGATCTTTGTCCAGCAATAGAAGCTACATTTGGATCAATCAGAGAGCTAGCCATTGAAAAAGTACTGGAAGAAGCAAAGACTTCAGTCCGGAAGTTGACTAATGAAGGCATTTATATTGAATCCTTAAGTGAAGAGGACAAGAAGTGTTTGTTAAGACAACTGAAAAAGTACACAGTCTTGATTCTTAAAAATCTACAACAGCGACTTCTAGATTCTACTTAACCTCGACATAGCTTTTACAGATCACTGTCTTATAAAACACCGACAGTTTAGTGGAGTGAGGCACTACCAGCAATGTGGCTGCCATGTGCTCAGGACGGAATAGAGAATTTGAGCACACAGTGGAATATCGTATGATGAATGAATGAAGATTTGACTTCAGCTTCTTTTTTATCATCGCTAGTGGCTCGACCCAATCTTTGTGCTCTGTTTCCTGGGATGAAAAAAGTAGGAATTCAACTCTTGCTACTCCCAGTCACAACAGCTACAGTTGAGCGTTCTTTTTCATCATTGAATAGAATTTTGTGTTTTGAAAGGAGTCGCCTTCTGCCTGATCATGTGAATGAACTCATGAGCATATCACCTGAAGGAATGGAAGTACCGGACACACGAGAAGCCACCAAAGATGAATGCACTGCATTCAAGAAGTTCATTAACAGAGCTGTGCAAAATTATAATAAGAAACCAAGAAGGATGTAGATGTAGTTCTTCATAGAAGGCTTGAGTAGCCAACTTTAATTTGTGTGATGATTTTAAAATCTAATAAAATGGTCATGAAACATTTTTCAGTTTTTACTATGGTGCCTACAGCCCCCCTTCACCCGCACAGTCTCACCCTCATCGGCCCTGACCCCCCTCCCTGTAAATTTGAACACCACCCCCCAATTTTAATTCCTGGGGAAAACACTGCATGCGAGGTCTGCATGGGCCACATGCATGGACCCAGCATCTCCTGAGGACCCCCCTTCCTCAAGCAAGCAGGGCTGAGCTGACCCACTCATGACTGGGAGTCACTTTCTGATGGCTGAGCTGGTAGGACGCTGTCCGGGCTTGACTGACTGGTCGAATGGGCAGGACCATGCACCCTGTAGTGTGTAGCATGGGGCCCAGCAGATGGAAGAGCCTGTGGGGAGGGTATTTCCTGGCTCTGACCAACACTCCAGTCCCCGGCTCTTCATTCAGCTTAGAAATTCACTTTATTTTATGCTGTATTCCCATGATCAGCTTTGACACAACCCCCTTGAGCTGCATGGGCCAGTGCATCTAGGATGACCAGATGTCCCGCCGTTAAGAGCTTTGTCTTGTATACGCAACTGTACCCTCCCCCATGAGAAAAAAATGTCCCAATTTCCCATACTTGCTATCTGGTTGCCCTAAGTGCAGCCTATGGAGCAATGGGCTCAGGCTCTCTGCACGCTCAGGCGGACGTCTCTGTGTCGGTTATTCTTAACTCACTACATCCTGCTCTTAGGCTTTTCTTCATAACCACACAGGCCGAAAACCTTTATTATCGTTGTTATTCGTGTAAATGCAAGTACAGATTCTGGAGCCCAATTCTGCAGCCTTGGGAGGGACGGGGGAATTCTGCAGCCTCTGACCAGGTGGGGCCTGGCCAACAGGCCTTATCCCGCTTGCCTCCTGTTCCCTCCATCATTTCTTTAGCTGGGATTTACTGTCCACTTTCCCTCCTGGCTGTTATGGCACAGTCTTGCCAGCAGGTGGCACCAATCAGTGCTATAATGTTCTCGGCCCAGCTGGGCAGTGCAGGGGGCAGCACATGGCATCGGCCCCGTGGCCCAGCCGGGCTCAGAGACGCAGGGAGATTGTTCTGCTCCCTCCCCGCTGCAGCCCACAGGTTCCTGTGCCGCAAGCTCAGCCCGTGTGAGGCCCAGCCCGGACCCACTTGCAGGGGGCGCTGCGGGGCTGGCAGGGGGCTTTGGGGGAGAATCCCCTCCAGCGACTGGCTCTGGCTCCTTGCTCCACAAAGGCCCGCGCACCCCTGCAGCTGAATGACCAGGGAAGGGGAGAGGGGGCCTGTCCTGCACAGGGTAGTGAGTGGGTATCTGTGCCCGCTGCACCCCGGGCCCTGCATGGCAGCACCCAGAAGAGAGCAGCCACATGGGCAGCCTGCATGGCCCAGGGGAGGCTGCTGGGTGGGTCAGGCCGGCTGCTCGCTTGTGCTGGGACAGAGAGGGGCCAGGCGGAGCTGGGCAGAGACGCGGGGAAGCAGCGAGTTGATTTGTGTGCCAGGCAGCCCAGCGGGGTACCGTGGTCTCCCACCCCACCAGGCTCGCCAGCTCCTCACAGGGAGGTCGTTTTATTCTCCTTCATCCCCTTCAGCTCCTCCTCGTTGTCCTCCTCCAGCACCAGGTTGTCGTAGGGGTTTGAGACCGTCCTGCTGAACAGGAGAGACAGCAAGGAAATGTGGGGTCCCAGGCCAGGGCTTGCTGGGGGGGGGGGGGGGGTGAATCAGCAGGTCCCTGGGACGACGGCTGATGCTGAACCTGTGTTCGGATCCCTCGGGGTAATAGTCGCTCGCTGGCTCCCCGGGTCCCGCTCCCACGTGTTCAAAGCACAGCTTGCCTTGCCCACACTGGGGCTTTAACACGTTAGTTAGAATCCCCTGTGGACACGGCTTTTGGCTGTGAGCTTGGCAGGGCGGGGTCAGTCACTGGCTATGCGGCGGGCGCCGTGACCAGTGGGGCATTGAGGTGCCTCTGGGAGGGGAATCATCAATCATGGGAGGGCGTTACCATCACAGAGCCAGGGAGCCAGCTGGTCTCTGTCCTATTGGCTCCGTCTGCCTGTTCCCATCCCAGCAAGCCAGTGGCTACCTAGTGCCTCCCATTTGCCACTGTACTGCTGGCCACAGCGGGGATGGAACCCAGAGCCTCCTGCTCCATAAAGCTCCACCCCTGAGCAGCAGGAGGATCCTCACTAGCCATTAGCAGAATAGGGTGCATGACACCCAGCTGAGCAATCCCAGTTCCCACCAGCTGCAAAATCCAGCTGTGCGGAGATCTCCTCTCAGAGAAGGCACCTGCTTGTCACGGTTCCCACTGAGGATCTGAGACAGGCACTGTAAGCGACCCTCACCTTTTATATCTACCCAGCCCACTGTGCACCCACGAGCACCTGCACGTACCCGTACACACATACACGAGCACCCACACACACGAGCACATATACACACAAACATGAGCTCACGCACACACAGGCATACACATGAGCACATACACATGGGTATGCACACAAACACACACACACAGGTGTTGCTATAGGGAGCCAAGCTTGCCTAGTGGCTGGGGCCCTGCTGGCTGCTTGGCCTCTACTCCCAGCTCTGCTGCCAATTCCCTTCCCTGCCTTCATCACCTTTGTCATGCCTGTGAGTGCCCTGGGCAGGGCTGGCTCTGCGTGCGTGTCCCTGGCATTCAGGGGATCTGAGCTCACTTGGGGCCGGGGTTGGTTCTGCGTGCGTGTCCCTGGCATACAGGGGATCTGAGCTCACTTGGGACCTCTAGATGTTACAGACACTCCTGTTGCCGGGAGATGCGTGTCCAAGCCATGGGCAGAACCCATTTCATAGGGCCAATAGGCATAACAAGGCTGCTGGCAGGTCAGGGTATTCATGGGGGTCCCCAATTGGGAGGGATCCAGCCAGAGCCCTTATCTGGCCCCATCCCATAGGCCCAGGGCACACCACAGTCGCCAACATATTCGCCCTCACAGCCCCTGTGGGGCAGGGCAGGGCCGTTACCCCCTTGTACAGATGGGGACTGAGGCCCAGAGAGGTCTGGCCCGAGGGAGGGTGTAGCAGAGCCGGGAATTATAATCTGATTGCCAGGCCGGCACCTGACCACTAGGCCATCCTTCCCCCCAGTCCCAGTGCATCTCCCCAGAGCCAGTGAGGTCAGGGTTAGCTGTCAGGGCTGGGAATTACCACATGAGACAGGCACCAGGAGCTCTTACACTGATACAAAATCCAACCGCAACAGGTCTTGCCCCGCCTTCCCCTCCATCTCCAAGCACAGAAGGCCGATTCGATCTGCGTACAGGGAAGGCCAGGGACTCGCCCCAGGCCATGCGGCAGAGCCAGGAACATCGGCCACCCATGCTGCTCACTTGGCCACCAGCCCACGCTGCCTCCTCCCCCCACTGGCTGAAGTGAGCACCAGGAGAGCGGGCGCTGCTCAGCCCTGCCCTGCAACCAAAGTCGTTGCCGCCAGTGAAAATGGGGGGGGCATATACCCCACAGAACCCCCAAAATGTCGCTGTGCCGGGGCTGCAGCCCGAGAGGCAGATGCTCTACCTGGATTGGGCAGGTTCTTCCAGGGGCTCCTCCTCATTCCTGTGAAAAGAGCAAGAGGGACAGGGAGTCAGAGGGCGCCATGCGGCGGGGGCGGGGGGCCTGAGGAGCCCTAGCCAGCGCCAATAGGAGGCTTCCCCCTGACTTCAGCGGGCCTTGGTACCACGTAGCCTCTGTCCCCAATGCAGCGGGGCCCTCATCCAGCTCTGGATAAAGAATGCGCCCGTCTCAATGCCCAGTCGAGCGCTCAGAAGTGCAGCTGGTGGAACCCTTTTTGTTTGGGCCAGTGACCACAAGCAAATGTCCGTTTGGCTGAACTTTTTTGATTTCCCAGTGGAAAAATGTGCCTGGCTGCCCACCAATGGCTCTTGTCCACTTTCACTCTCTGCCAGAGAAACTGTCAGAAGCCCCCCAAGGGCAAAGAGCCCAGGAGCTCAGCTGTCCCCTCAGAGCTCTCAGCCTCACCAGCTCCCACAACTGAGGGTTGGCCAGGGGTGAGTACCCCCAACTGCTACTCCAGCCCAGGGGAGGGGTCAATTTCACGAGTGAAATTGACAAGAGCCATCCAAGCCAGCTGAAAAATACAAAAATTTTCCCAGGAAGGTATTTCTGTTTTCCCATCAGCTGTGCTTGAATTAAATGCCAGTGCTACAATTCGCCAGGCCAGGCCACCTTAATTCAGCCCCTTGCTAACGGCACACAGGAGCCAGCTCTCGGGGGTCTCTGTCCAGTGTCTTACACACACAAAAAGAGCCGTTCTCCTCTTTCAGGTCTCTGCCTCCTTCACTGTCCGTCCGGGACACTGAATGAGGCAGGGGGTCCTGGAGGGCAAACAGCGCATCATCTGGTGGGAAAGGCTGTATTGTCATTAGAGTGGCTTGGTATTTTTCAACAAAATGGTGGTGAGAACGGGCTGGGGGGGGTGTTAGAAACGGTCAACTCATCAAAACCAAAATGTTTCACAGAAACGTTTCCGTTTTGACAAAACTTTCATCGGGAAAGTGTCTTGGGTCCAGGCTGGAATTTCTGGCTAGGGAGCAGCCCTCACCCCAATGTGAAGGCTAGCTTAGTGGGGCGGGGGTGCTTATCGGTGATGGAGGAGAGCCAGGGTCAAGTCCCTGCTCCAAATTAGGCAGAACAGGGACCTACAGCTGGGATTCTCACATCCCAGGGAAGTGCCCGCGGCAGTGGGTTATTCTGGGTGGGGCCACTCTCTTGGGTGGTTTGGGGTGACAAATTTGAAAAGGTCTCGTTCTCATTCTGACATGGAATGAAAACAAATCCGGCACTTTGCCATTTTTTGCTACCTGAAATTCTCAATTCTGACCAGCCGTATCCCCGGTGTGAATGCTTCAGGGGGATGAAGTTAAATAAAAGCAGAAACTGCATCATGCGTGATCATAACAACCATCCCCCAAAGAGCCACAAACAGGGCTGGCACCCAGGACCTTTAGATCCACAGCACAGATCCTCTGCTACTTAAACTTAAGGAGTAGGGAAGCTAGCTGAGGTAGTAGGTTGTTATCCTCCATCTAGACCAGTCATGTGAGGGCACCTGCTAGTGGCTCACACAGCTATTTGCGAGCCAGAAGAGGAATGAAGGGAAGCTGGAATGGTGGGTGCTGCTCCTGGCTCTCCAAAGGAATATTATCTAGATCAGGGGTTCTCAGCCCATGGATCGGCACCCGAAATTGGGTTGCCAGAATGTTTCAGAGGGTGGCCTGGCAGCTCCTGTGGCTCCAGTCCCTCGGGGCTGGCTGGGCTCACCCCCTGCTCCAGGCACTGCAACTCCGGGGTCCCAGTGTCACTCAGGTTTGGCCCAGCTGTCACGACGCCGGGAGCCCGGGCAGGCCAAATCTGAGTGAGTGGCACTGCCACCCCGTGAGCCGGGGCACAGCTCCACTCACTCCAGTCAGGAGCGCAGGGCCAAATCTGAGCAGGGCTGCTACCCTGGAGCTTGCAACCCCCAGAGCTGAGAGCCATGCCCAGGCAGTCCCACAGCACAAGAGTTGCAGGAATCTCCACTGTGGGGTGAGTGCCGGGGCAGAGCAAGATCCAACTGAAACCACCCGGGGCCTCCATCCCCGGGCTATTTACTGGGTCACAACAAGTCAAGCCATTTACAGAGGGGTCCTGAGCCCACAAAGGTTGAGACCCCTGGTCTAGTGTGTGCAGACACCACAGCCAAGCACTTCAATTCAGGCCGGTTGCTCAGAAAGGCCAGTCGCTGTGTGGATGACACTGGCGCCCACTCGACTAGAGATGGCGCTGCCTGACGTTCCCCTCAGCAAAACAGGACGGGGCCTGGTACTTGCCTGCCTCTGACAGGTGCTGTGACATGCACAGAATTATTAACTGAGTCTGGGGGAGAGACAGGACTAGAATCTACAGTGTCCTGCTGGCTCCCTCCCAGCACGCCTTCCTGCTGCCGCTTGTCCAGAGCGGAGCCTAGAGCACATTCAGTGCGGCTGGAATGGTCAGAGACTTCAGCAGCGAGCTTCCTGCAAGCTCTCCTGAACATGTGCAAATGGCAAAAACTTGGCCAAAGCCGGATGAGTTTTCATGGGCACAGCAAAAGGCACCTCCCTGAGCCAAGGATTGTACCCCTGCCAGGTGTTTATGTTCCTGCGCCAGAGCATGGAGGCGCTGGAGTTCTTCAAAGGAACGGGCAGGAAGGACCCTGGCAAAACGACCTAATTTCCCCAACCTTGTTCTCAGAAAGGCTGGATTGTATCAAGCCCGACGCTGAGACCCAGCTGGAAAATTTCAGCCCAGACTGGTAAAATTTGTCAATGTTATGAGCAGCTGAAAACAGGGGCTGATAATGGAAAACATTAGGCCACCTTAGCTACAGGTGGCACTGCCCATTTTGCCTGCAATAGCTTGGTGCAGCAGGGACTTGGTACTTTGTACACATTCTGTGGCCCGTGCTCCCTGAGGCAGCAGTATGAGCAGAACGCAGAGCCCAGCTGTGTCCTGATATGTGGAACGAGCCACAGATAAGTACCAAACTGCTGATTCCAGCCCTGGAGACACCAGAGGGGAGGGTGACCTTCACCAGGCAGCAGGCTCCACTCCCAAGATGACATTGTACCCTGTGACAACACATTTTGTTCAACGATCTCAAAAATGTTTTACAAATATGCTTAGCGATCGCATAGAGCATCACGGTGCTGTGTGGACATTGCCTACAGCACCCATTCACCCAGCCTCCTGGGGGGCAAGAAGCTCTGTTATGCTCTTTATATAGATGGGGAAACGGAGGCACAGAGCGGGACAGGCACTTGCCCACAGCAAGTAAAGTCATTTGCCCCAGGCATGTCACTAGTACAGCTGGGAATGGAACCGAGGAGCCCGGACTGCCTGCCCACCCTGCTCCAACCGCTAGATCCCACTCCCCTCCCAGAGCTGGCTGGAGAACCCAGGAGTCCTGACTCCCAGCCCCTGCCCCCACAACCTACACTAGTCTAACCAGCACTGCCTCCCGGTCACAGCTCTTTGTGGTCTCAGACCATCCCAGTCAGTGACAGTGGAGAGCAGGTCAGGGGGCCAGAGGGCCCAGGAGAGTGGTGGGCACTCTGCACCACGCAGGATCAGGCTGAGGGGAGGATCTTGTGGCCTATGCCCCGTCAGACAGGGAGCCCACCTGTGCTTCTTGTAGCACCAGACTCTGTTGATGATCATCAGCATGACAACAATGAAGAGGAAGACCACGACAGCTGTCAGCCCCACGAGCCAGGGCTGCAGCGTGCTGGAGCCCACAGTGGTGCCCTGCACTGCGCCTGCCAAGCCAAAGGGAAAGGTTCATTCTGGAGAGGGCCTGGAGAGGGAGCTGCAGCTGGATCGGGGGAAGCTGGTGCCCAAGGGGGGTCCCTGGATTGCTTCAGTGATTGCCTCAGGGGCTTCAGCCTCCAGCTCTACTTATGGGCCGCAGTAGTGATCTGGGGGGACTGACCCTCCCAGGGTGTCTCCAGCACCCCATGGTCCTGCTTGCTCCAGCGGTCCCAGCCCTGCAGGCTTCCCAAAGACCCCCGCCCCTCAGCACAGAGATGAGGCCAGGGAGCTCGTGCCCGGGGCCCAGAGAGGCAGGGACGGGCCCTGTTCAGACCCATTTCCTGCTCCCCTCCTGCCAGGCTGCCCACCCCATGCTCTCCCACCCCCCCACCTCAGTCTCGGCTGGGAGGTGGCGTCCCTACCGTCCTGGGCCCGCGAGGCGGTGATGAAGAGCAGAGAGAACAGAACAGCACGCAGAGGAGACATGATGCCCGGCTCACTCGGTGGCTGCCTGTTCCCGAGCACCACGTGCTGTCCCAACCCAGGGGCGGCACGGGGATTGCACAGGGCTAGCAGCTCTCCCAGCAGACAGAGTCCACAGTCAGCGTGGCGAACAGCCCGCCTGATGGCTCAGGGACGCCAGCCAGTGGATTTATTGTGCTCAAGAGGGCAAATGCCAACTTGAGTTTTAAAGGTACCATGGCAACCAGATTCCTTTAACCGTTTGGAGGCGGCCGAGACAGACGAGGAAGCGGAGAAAATCCCAGATCCCAGGCCAGGCCCCGCACAGAGATTTTTCAGGCAAATCATTTATTTGCTGCCTAACGCCAGCTCAGCCAACCCGAAATGTGCCATGCATGTGACACGGTCAGTTCCGGCCAGAAAACACTCTCCAGGCCAACTAACTGGGCAGCATTTGTCCTAGCCAGTGGGGGGCACTGCCCAGGATACTGGAGACCCCCATCTGAGCTGCCCTGAGGGGTGAATGGGGGCTGTCCACGGCTCGGCGAGAACCAGGGCAGACCCCCGGGGGAGGCAAAGCCGCTCCCTCTAGCTGCTCACACAGTCCCCTCCTCCCAGCCCTGTGCACCCCGCTGGTTAGGGGGAGCCAAGCGGCCCTCTCTGCTCCTGAGCCCCAGGGGCAGGTGGCAGGGACAGGCCCTGGTTCTGTAGCTCAAGCTGCAGCCACTCATGCTCTTCACCCTCGAGGTCCCCGGTTCAATACCCAGGGGGCTGGCTGAGGTAGCAGCCACCCTCAGGTGCTGTACCCCTCCTCCCGCCATGGGAGCCGCAAAGAGGTGACTGCTGATGGGGCCCTGGAGGGGACAGCTCAGCTCTCCAGGGAGCGGGGGCCTTTCACCACCCTGGGTTCATGTGACGCATCGATTGTGCTAAACATTAATGGTGTTATCTGGGTGCCCTGGGGTGACTCACGCTGTCCGGAGATTGAGTGCAAGCTTCCCTTAATGATGCCCAGTTAGTTCCCCTCACTTGTGCAAGCAAACCCCATTCAGCGTTCGTCACGCTGATCGTGGTGTGGCCCCTGGGAACAGAGCAAACAGACCCAGCGGGGGCCAGGGTCGAACCCAGCAGCAGCATGATCCAGGGGTGGGGTAGTGCTGCAGAGGGGATCAGCTGGGGGAGCAGGGGCAGAGAGGGCAGAGGAGCAGAAGTGGGGTGAAGCTGAGCAAACAGCCGATCAGCACAGGGCAGAGGAAGTCCAATCAAAACAAAGCCATAGACATACATAAACCCCAGCTATGGGAGGTTTCCCCCTTTGCACCCAGGCCCACGGTGATGTCCCTTCTGGGGCACCAAGTCTGCAGCCAAGGGATGGCAGATGCTGCCCCCTTGGTCTGTCCCCCCTCCCCCCATATGTTCTCCCAGACCGTGGGCCCCTTAGTTTGAGGGCTGAGTCTTCAACTGTGGGCCAAGGGCAATGGGGGGTCGCAGCTGGCCCTGGGGAGCTCAGACCCATCCCTGCGGCAGGAAGCTGTGCCCCTTGGGGAGGGGGGTGGCGTGCGGGCAGACAGACAGCCAGCCCGCTGGAGTTTGGACTTTGATGTGGCTGCCAAGTGCCCTGAGGTAGCCATGCCAACAGTGCCAAAGTACAGTCAGAAATAAATGCTGGGTGTCTTCCGAGCACCCCGCCCCTTTGGAAGGAGTTGGCCTCGGGCCCATGCTGGCACTGGGGCCAGGGCTTCTCGTCACAGGGAGGCGGGGGGAAGTGCTGGGACTTGCATCCCACATCACCAGGAGCAAAGGGCAAACTCCTGGTCCCACTGAGGCCAATGGGCATTTGGCCACTGGCTGGCCGGGAAGCAGCATCTTCCGGCCAAGCGACACCCCCTCCTCCAGAGCAAGCCCCATGCACCTGGCTCCTGCTTCTGGGGCAAAGCCCAACCTGGAGCCCTTGGGGAGCATCTCCCCTTTGGTTATTCCTGGAAGGGTCTTTCCCCTGCAACAGGCTGGTGCAGACAGTAAGGTTGCCAACTTCCTAATCACACAAAATCCAAAACCGAACACCCCTGCTCTGCTCCTTCTCTGAGGCCCCACTCATTCCCTCCCCGCTCCCTCCATTGCTTGCTTTTCCCCATCCTCACTCACTTTCACTGGGCTGGGGCAGAGGTTTGGGGTTTGGGAGGGGTGAGGGCTCCGGCTGGGAATGCAGGCTCTGGGGTGGGGCCAGGAATGAGGGGTTTGGAGTGCAGGAGGGGGCTCTGGGCTAGGGAAGGGGGCTGGAGTGTGGGCTCTGGGCTGGAGCAGGGGGCTGGTGGTGCGGGGTCCGAGCGGCACTTACCACAGCTCCGAGGAAGTGGCTGCCAGGTCTCTGCAGCCTCTAGGCGCATGGGCAGGCAGGCGGCTCTACCCGGTGCGCGCTGCCTTCACACCCACAGGCACTGCCTACTCCCCCCCCAGCCCCGCAGCTCCCATTGGTTGCAGTTCCCGGCCAATGGGAGCTGCGGAGCCGGCGCTGGGGGCAAGGGCAGTGCACGGCGCCTCCCTGGCCTAGGGGCCGCAGGGACCTGGCGACTGCTTCTGGGTCTGGCCTGCACTGCTGATCGGACTTTTAACAGCCTGGTCAGCAGCACCGACTGGAGCTGCCAGGGTCCTTTTCTGAGTGGGTGTTCCGGTCGAAACCCGGACACCTGGCACCCCTAGCAGACAGGCCTGCTGGACACCTGGCACCCCGACACCTGGCATCCCTAGCAGACAGGCCTGTTGCAGGTGCCAGCCGGCAACCAGGAGGAAGAAATGAATGGGGAGGCCTCCAGATGGACCCAGAACGGCCGTCCCAGCATCTCACAGTGTGTTTGGGGAACAAGTGGAACCCTAGCCAGGGGAACACTGGCCCCAGCAGCTGGGGTAAATTCCAGTCAGTTCCCTGCAGTTCAGACACCCCGAGCAGCCTCCAGGGATGCAGCATTGCTTGGGACGCAGAAGAGAACAAGGCTGCCAGAGACAACCCCTAACCCCCAGCTCCCCCCTCACATCTTGTCCCCCCTAACTTCCATGCTGCCCCGAAGGGGAGGGAGGCTGATCCAGCGCCAGGCCTTGTCGAGCTCTCCTGAGCTGCATCCAAATTCTGGGCCTGCCCCTCCCCGGGGGGCTAGTGCTTGGGATAGGGTGAGGTGCAGGGGGCAGAGAACTGACAGTAAAATCCTCTCGACAGGCTGTCAGCAGCAAGCTCAACTCCACAGTTGCTTGGAACACAAAATGTGAGTGTGTGTGTTTGTGTATGTGTGGGAAGGCCAGTGGAAGTGTGTGCATGCGTCTGCAGAGCATGTGTGTGTGTACACACATGACTGCACTGTTGTGTGCACATGGGTATGTATCTTCAGAGTATGTGTGTGTGCGTGCGTGGGTTGCCAGGTGTCTGGTTTTTGAAAAGCTGACTGGACCCCTCTGCTGCCGAAGGGCGCAAAGGGCAGCTGCAGCTGAAGGAGCTCAGCTGATGAAGAGAAGCTTAATCTGAGGCTCTGGCTCCCGGCTCCGCAGAGAGAGAGGCACTGGTGCCGCCAGGTGGACGGATCCGGACAGCATGCACAATTTGAGGGGCAGGGCTGGCAGCCGGGCTCGCTGCCTGTGATAGCCTGGCAGGGCTTCTCAGCCTCCCAGAGCCCCAACTCTCTCCGGCCCCTTGCTCCAGGGATCGACCCCCACACCCCTGCTCCCCACCGTGCCCCAATTGGGCAGGCGGGCTCCCTGTCAGCTCCTCCCATCCCGACTTTTCATGCAGCAGGTGAGTCCTGGGGGGAGGAGGGAGCAAGCGATGGAGCTGGGGGGAAGGGGCTGTAGTGTCTGGTTTTGGCAAATTGGCAACCCTAGTGTGTGCTGTGGGGGAATGCCCATGGCATGACGCACATGTGTGTGAACACACGTCTGTAATGTGTGCACAGGTATATGTATCTGCAGAGTGTGTGTGTGTGTGTGCATACATCTGTGTGTGTGCTGTGGGGAAAGGCCTCTATGCACGTGCACGAGCGAGGTGAGCGTCAGCAGCAGAACGTGAGTGTGCACATTTCTTGCAACGCCTCAGCCAATTGATTCTGGCCCAGCACCACCTGCCCGGGCCCTCCTGAGGCCAGCAGCTGGAATCTAAGCAGCTGTTTCAAGGGGCCTCCCTCACTCTGCGGCAGAGAAGCACCAAGTGGGTTTCGGTGCCCGCCAGTGGCTGACCATCACAGCCTGTGGGACGCCAGGAGGGAAGCAGCGCACGGGAAAGATGACAGCTCTGGGGCCCAGACAGCATGTTCTCAGGATGGCAGCCCCACTCCATTTCCCAGCGTGGGTTCAGGTGCAGCTGAGGAGCTCCCCAATTTCCGGCCTGACCGGACAGTGGAGGCATGGTGGGGGCCGATTCGGGGCGGACTCCCACAGCCCTGGCTGAGAACCGAACCCAAACCTGCATCTGGCTCCAGCTGTGCTCAGCTCTCTCACAAACCTGGCCTCCTTGCCCAGCTGTCCACATCGTCATCCAGGCAGCCAGGGCAGAACTGGGCAGCAACCCCCATACACAGTGCTCCAGCCATGGGGTGGGCAGGGGGGCGGAAGGGGTGCCCTGCTCAGGCTGGCCTGGCTAACTCCAGGGAGTGTGATGAAGAGTCCCAAACCACACACCCCGCCACCCTTAAGTGCCCCCAGATGGAGTCTTGTTGTTTTGAGGCCTAGGTGTCCAAGGGTCTTTATTGACCAAAATGTTCTCCCCCAAGAGTGGATTTTGTTCCCCCGAACCCAACATGATCACTGAGAATTGGGTAACACGTCATTACATTACATTTGCTGATTTTTTTAAATGAAAACCATAAAACTAATGAAAGGGAGAGAAGGGCGGGGAATGCGGGGGTGGGGGCTGGGGGCTGGGAATGTTTCGCTTTCGTTTGGTCTAAACGTTGGGAAAATCCACAAAGATTTCCAAGCCCCCGTTTGTATTTGTTTCTTTCCCCTTTTGGTGGGAAATGCACAGCATCCACTGGGCTGCTCTGACTGCAAGGGGAGCCCGCCCTAGAGAGCAGCTGACTCTGGCCAGGCAGCCCTGAGTCCACTGGCTAACCAGCCCTGGCCTGCCCTCCCCAGAGCTATGGGGAGTGTATCACAGTTCTCAGGGGTGCCTGGCTTGGGAGCCACCTTGCTACCCCCAACATGAAGGAGTCTTGCCTGGGGTAAGCGGGTGGGAGCTAACACCACCAGCCTTTCGGCCACTCGCCCTCTCCTTTCCTTGCACATGCATCCCCAAGGCCTTCTGGAACATTCCCCTGTGATCCCCCTGACACTGGCTACTCATGGATGTCCAGACCCTCTGCCTATAAAGGGAGCAGTGTGCCCAGTTTTCTAAGTCCCTGTAACCCCCCTGCTCCTTGTCCTGAAACCAAAGCAGGTGTATCTAGGAAAGAGCTGAGGGACCCCTAGAAGCCAGAGAGCATGTTGGACACAAATGGTTAACATACAAAGCAGGGCCTGCACTTGTGACCTGCTCCCTGCTCCTAACACAATGGGTGCCCCCTCCCCCGAACTCCTGCCACTGCAGAGCTGGTGTCACAGGAATCAGGATCCAACCATCCATGAACCTTCTGCCGAACACGCCATCTCCTCAGCCTCTCCCCACACTGTGGTCCCAGGCAGGGCAACCCCCTGGCTGTTACACTGGTCCCAGTTTACCCCCAGCAGTTCCGATTATTTGTGGCTGTTTGGGATGGGTTTCCAGTGTCTGTTCTGGGATGGCACAATGGGGGAGAATTGAGCCGTGCATTACAGCACTGGCTAACTGGGGAGGGTGGCTGCTCCTGCATCACTGTATCATGTATCACTACCGGGTGCAGCTTTGAACCTTACCCATATGGACGTAAATTCCAGTGTGGTTACGTTATTCCCACACTGGGAGTATGACCAGCACTAGGGTGCCAGCTTTCAAGAGAGAGCTCACCCATATGGATTTGGTGTCACAAGTTGTCCAACCTGAGATGGGAGCCACTTGTCGAAAGCAATGAACCCTTCTGCCGTTGCACTGACAGCCCAGCACGAGCAGTGGATGCAGTGAAGCATGGGTCGAGTGACTCCTTCTCTGCCTGCTAGTCTTGATCCTGGCTTTGGGCCCTGGCAGGCTGGGCCCTGGCCTGACCAGGCCCCTCTGCCGGGGAGTCTGCATCTGCCCAGCCCCACAGGCCCACGCTGGCAGCTGGAGCTGAGGGGGCAAGTTGCCCTGTCAGCCCCATGGAGCTGCTGCCCCCTAGTGGACAGTGGAAGCCCCTCTACCTCTCTGAGGAGGCTAGATGGATGCTAAGTGCTTTAGAGACCCCAATACCCCCAGCCGCGCATCCCCCCACTTCCCCTCCATCCCAGGGTGCAGGACGAGTCAACGTCCCAGCCAGGATCAGACTTGAGTGCCTTAGCTTCCAGTGCCATCTATAGGCAAAACCCTGCCCTCATGGGGACAGTGAAAGCCCTAGGGGGCTGGCACTTCCCATTAGCCCTTGCTGCCCTGGCAACAGCACTGAGATCAGCACAGAGCGAGCGGACCCAGAGAGGCCATGTGAGGACTGTCAGCACAAGGGAGACAACGGGTGGGCCAGGGCCTCTCAGGCCCCTGCCCTCCCCACATGGGCATGGGGAAGGAGAGAGAGGCCAGATCTGGGAGTCAGGTCTCATCTCTGGAAGGGGGCAGGGTCCCAGTGGGGCTCACGGCCCTTCCCTTCTAGGGGGCCCACCCCAGACCCCAGAGAGCACCAGCCCAGGGTGGGGAGATTGGAATCTGGAGCTGGATCTGCCTTTTCCAGCTCACATCCCCCTTTGGCTAAGGGGGCATGTGCCATGGGCCCTGCCTGCAGTTCCTGCTCTGCCGCCCCAGCACCCACTCCAGCAGACCCACTGCCCACAGCACCGACTCCGCCAGCCCTTCTGCCCCCCACTGTCCCCATCACCCACTTGGCCAGCCCCGATGCCCACTCTGCCAGTCCCACTGCCCGAGCTGCCCCCAGTGCCTGTGCCAAGCTGTGCCTTAGAAGAACTTCTTCCGGTGAGGGTCTGTGGAGATGATGGATCTGCTGGGGGAGATGGGGGGTGGTGTCAGGGGGGCTTCCATCCCAGGCAGGGTGCAGGGAGCTTGGCAGCCCTGCCCCTCCATGGCAGTCTCCTCCTCTCGCCTCTCCTGCACCCCCATCGCCTTCTCCACAGCGGCCCCCCCCGCTGACCTCCAGCTGCTCCTCTGGCTTCGGCCCAAAGGCCCAGTCTAAACACAGAGACACAGAGATGAGAAGGGGCATCGTCCTCACCCGCCCTGAAATAACACCCGGGGCAGCCCAAGGGCCCGACCTGGAAATAGCCTGCGCGCGAGGTGGCTGGGCCCAGGGCAAGCGGGCAGGGCCACTCAGCCGTGTGCTGCAGACACAGGCAAGCAATAGCCTTGGCAGATTAGTAGGTGCCTCCATGCTGCAGGGCAGTGCCCTGCCCTGGGTCCCGGGCAGCAGAGGCTGAGGGGTCACTGACACTTGTTCTCATGAAGGATCCCTGGTCTGGTGACCGCAGCATCCTGCCCAAATTCCCCCAACAGCCCAGATGGACCCCCCGTTTCTTCAGACATCCTGGGCAGCCTCGCTCTGCCCCGCCACACACTGTCACTCCTCATTGTTCTGCACCACTAACAGCTGCTCTGTCCCATCCCAGAGGGGGCTGCACCGCATTGGCACTGGGTGCTGTCTGTTCAGAGCTGGGTCATCAGTCAAGGGGAGACGGACTGGGAGCCAACCACAGTGGGTTGAGATCAGCTACCCCTGGCACCCACGCCTCACCCATGGCTAGCCTGGCATTGGCACTGAGGCTACAAGCAAAGGGATCAGTGAATGTCAACCTCATCCTCCAAGGTCCCCAATTCCCTGGGTGGAGGCTGCCTGGCAGCCACAAGACAGGAGCAGCATCCCGCCAGCGCTGATGCAGGGTGGCTGGAGCAGCTGATCTGAAGCTGAGATGTCCACGTCTCATTCCCCATCTCGGAGCCACCTGATCCATGCCCCAGGCCCACATCCCTGCCACTGACTGCTCACACTCACCTGCACCTTGAGCACTACCCAGTGAGCCCTGCGCATCCCTGTCCACTGACTGCTCACACCCACCTGCCCCATGGGCTTTGCCCGGCACATCCCAGGGACACTCACCGGCGAAGTCGTGCACCAGGTCCTTGATCAAATGGCCCATGATGGCATAGGCAACGAGCCCCACAATCAGCGCTGCCATCAGCAGGTACAGAACGTAGCAGGGCAGGCGGACGGCGTCCAGGGCTGGGGGCTTGTAGTCTGTGTACAGGGCCTCCTCCCGCTCCGGGGCGTCCTGCAGCAAGTGCCGCATCCCCAGCGTGCCATCAGTCGCGCCCCTGCCAGGAGCCAGGGTCCTGCTGCTGCCTGAAAAGGCCATGTCAGCCCCCGCCGGCCCTCTGAATCTGTGCAGCCCTCCTCGACGTCCTGCACTACCCAACGCTGCCACCCCAGCTCCTGCTGGCTGGCCCCTGGGCCCCTGGTTCCAGAGGCAATGCCAGGCAGCGGCTTCACACTCGGTTCCCAGCACTGCCGCCTGTGAGATCTTGCCAGGTGGAAACCAACGTCCGTGAACAGCCTGCGCCAGACTCCCCGGCCCTGTCACTGGGCCCGGCGGGACTCACAGCTCTTGCGACAGGGCAGGCAGCCAAAGAGCCCCAGGGTGCAGCTGGAATGCAGCAGGTGCGACCCCTGCTAGGTCAGTGGTGACTCAGATTCGGGGGCCCCAGTATTGTGGAAGGAGGGGCTCCCATCTGCCCCCAGCACTCCAACTTCTGCTCAGCAAGCCCCACGCATGGAGGAAGACCAAAGCTGGGGGGCGCGAACTCCCCTCTCAGATGAGATCTGCAAGTTGCACCCGGGCAGGGGGAGCCCAGGGCCCTCTCAGGCCTTTCTCTGCCCCCGACGGGGTCTGGAGGGACTGGACGGCCTGGGCTCAGCAGGTTAAGTTGAGTGTGGTCATAAGAGGGAGGCAGTCGGGGGTGCTGTCAGGATTGCACCGACCCTTCTCTCCTGGGTGCCACGCGTGTCCGACCAGCCCCTGGCCCACAGGCCACTCCTAGGATAAGGGGATGAGCTCCCCGCAGTGGCTCCTAGCACCCGGCCGGGGGAGGAGGAGGAGGCTGGATATGGGGCTTCTGGCCAGGCTTTGCCTTGGATGCACTTAGAGCAGCTGGGCAGGATCGAGCCACGTCCCCAACCCCATCGTCTGCCTCTGGCTGTGCCAGGCTCAGAACCTCTGGAAATCTTACCCCCGGGAGCGGCCGAGATGCCGCAGGGCTCCCAAATACCAGGCACATCGGACCCTGCTGCTGCCCTACGGGAGCTCACACAGCCGGTGACGAGCGCTTAGCAGCTGGGGTTGGCAGACTGGCCCTGGGGTAGCGGATGAAAGCCAAGTGCCCACAGCTCTGAGGAGGAACGGCTCGCCCGAGGCGGAGCTAATCCCTTCCAGGCTGGAATCTCCTGGACAGATGGTGTGAGACCAGCAAGGGACGTCCCTGCACAGGGGACGCCTGTTCCTGCCATTGGGCCGGGGGGGGGGCAAAAGGGGCTCCTTTGAGGGGGTTGGGGAGGCACCTCCAGGGCCAGCCCAGCTGCCAAGCAAACTGATACCAGTGAATCTGACTCCTTGCGTTTGGGGCCCTGGATCCAGCTGGTGTCCTGCTGTTGACAGGGACCCAACTGCCCCCCCCCACCCAAAAGCAACTCAGTCAAAGGGGCTGGGGCCTGGGGCTGTTTCCAGGGCAGATGCTAGTTTCATGTCCAAAGCTGGCTCAGGACACTCACAGCAGGGGAGGGGGGATCCATGATCTCCAGTGTCACTGACTAGCCATTAATGATCCAATTTTCACATGCATATTAATATGGCCTGGGCCATAGGAAAGGCTTTGCCCACTGTCCTCCCTGCCCATCCCACTTGGAGAAATTGCCCCACAAGCCTGCTGCACTGTGGATGCTTGGGAGTCAGCCTAGCTAGTGCAGCAGTGCAGCCACCTCTGGGGCAGAGCATGGCAGCTGTACAGTAAGGAGCTACATTGCCTGCCCCAGACCTGAACACCCCACAATGGAAATCACAGGAATGTAGGGAGCCAGGCAGGGATTACCCAAGCTGGAATTTGGCTGGGGCACAGGGCCAGCTTTTGCCCCATCTGCCAGGGGGTGGCAGTTTTACAGCTCTGTTGAAATGACACTAACCCAGGTGTTTGAGAGGCAGCATTTGTCAAAGGGCCAGGACCCAGCTGGGCCAGGGGGTTCGCAGCTGAAGGGGCTCTCCCAGGTTCTCTTCTAGGGCTTCAGTGTCTCCGCCTGGGACTTCCAGCAGCATTGGACTCTCCACTTCCCTCCCCCAACAAGAAGTTCAGAGGGCCAGGACTCCTGGGTTCTATTCCCAGCTCTGCCCTTGACTCACCCCGTGACCTTGAGTCACCTTGCCTCTTTGTGCCTCAGTTTCCCCCAGCTGTATGAGAGTTGATACCAAGAGCTCTAACAGCTAAACCATCCGAGAGTCGTATCAGCCTCTGGCACTAACACCCCCCGAGGGGCACGGCGGCCCCTGCTGTCGGGTCAGCTACCGGCCCAGCTCAAGGGCTGCGCCGAACATTGCCAGCCAAGTGACGTTGCCAGCATGTGCTCTGTGTTGAAGCCCAAACCATCCATGGAGACTTCTTGGTTTCCCAGATGTGGGTGACCCAGGTTCAAGTCCCCAGGCCTTCCCCAGCCAGGCAGGGAACCAGCTCCCAGGGCAAGAGAGGGTCAGAATCTCCCCTCGCCCCCCGAAGCCAGAATGCTCAGCTGCACAGTCTGGGTCGCAGAAACAGTTGAAGGGTTTTGGCCCCGTCCCCCTGCGGAACAACATTACGGAGAACTGTCCCCTTCAGCTGGCTCCCAACCACCCCAGGACCCCCGGCCCTACCGGACACCGACTCCACCCAGCCCATACCCAGCAGAACCCCAATACATGCCCCCCCATACCCAGCAACTCCCATGACCACTGGACTTTCCTTTGCCAGTCTCTTGCCCATCCAATGCCACTGACATGGCTCTCCCAGCCCCCCCTGCCCACCCAGTGCATTAGCCCCTGGCAGGACACTCGCTTCCCCTCCCAGGAGCTGGGTAGGCTGCAGGTCTTTGCCCCACTCCCACCCCAGCAAAGTGCAGCAGCCGCATTAGAGGGTTTAGGAAATAAGAGGATTGAGGGAGAGTGACTCACAAAGTGCTTTTGCCGAGGAAAAAGCATCTGTGAACAAACCGGACGCAGCTGCTGGCCTGGGAGCAGCCAGGAAAGAATGAGGGGAAAGCAAGGCCAAAGCCACCAGGCCCTGCTGCCACACAAACCACCAGGCTCACGCCTGGGATCACTCCAAGCATCCACGAGTGACCTGGTGTCACAGCCCAGCGCCCCTTGGCCCTGGAAGCAGAGCCCTGTAGAGTTGCTGTCCTGGCCTGGTGCCGCCAGTCCAAGGGCACTGATCACTGGAGAAGGTCAGAGAGGAGCCGTGAGGATGATGGTTAGAAAACCTGCCATGTACCAAGAGACTCAGAGCACAACCCATTTAGCTGAACCCAGGGAGGGTTATAGGGGGTCTTGCTCCCACTCCAAGTATCTATGCAGGGAACAGGTATTTAATCCTCGGCTCTTCCATCTAGTGAGAGGGGCTGACACAGTCCTGTGTCTGAAAGCCGAAGCCAGACACAGCAACTAGAAAGATGGGTGGACATTAAGGTGCATGTAATTAACCATGGGAACGATTTTCCGAGGGATTTGGGGGCAGGTCTCTGGCCCGTGCTGCCCGGGTCAGACCAGCTGGGCCCTGGGAATCCGTGAGTGCTGGTGTTTGGCAGGGGAGCTCAGATGCCAGAGACAGGCAGTCGAAGGGCCCAGGCGATGTGTCCAACCCACCCCACAGCAGCAAACTCATGGCCAAACCGCACCCCAGCCCCATTCCCCACTGCCTGCAGGCTGGGATGACACTGTGAAAACTGCACCATGCCAATGGGCAGTGACCCACCTGGCTGTGCCCTGGGGCTAGTGACATCACAAGTCACCGGGGAACCAGGCTCAGCTGCATGAGTCCAAGCTATGGTGCTCAAGTGCAGGCTCAGAGGGGTTAGGGCCCAGGGGCTCCCACCCACCCTACTTACACCTTGGCAGTCAGTGCCCAGCCACTTCATTCCAGCGGTTCTCTGCCCTGTGCCGACCAGCGGTTTACTCCAACACTCTCCCACCTTGTGCCCCTCCCCCCAACTCCCATAGCAGTAACATCCCTTTGCCCCCTTGGTGCTGTTCACTCTACTTGTGCCTTATAAACCACCCTCCCAGTAAATCAAGGCAGGGACCCTTGCTGATCAGTGCCTAGCACAGCAGAGCCTGGATCTTAGCTGGGACTGCTAGGTGCTATCGTTATACTAGCTCAGTGCTGACTGGCAGGGCTCCTGCCCTCAGGGTGAGCCCTTCTCTGTGCCAGGGCAGTGTTCACACCTTCTTTCCAAGAGCCACCTGGCCCTTTGTGCCCAGGGATGGCACAGCTTTGTGAACCGTGGCCGTATGTCTCCGGGCCAGGGGCTAAGGTCCAGCAGGTGAGACAATCTGAACCCCGGCTGCGTGGCTGGTTGCAGAGGGCAAAGGCCCAGTAGATGAGACAGAAGGAACACTGGCCACTGGGGGCAAAGGCCCAGCAGAGGAAGAAAGGCATCCTTGGTCCAGTGCTGAAAAGAGGCAGGTCGATGCCAGACTTTCCCCCATTCCATTTATTCCCCGCAAGCCTTTTCAAGCCCCAGTACAAGTGAATGGCTGTATCCGACAGGCCCCCACAGGCTCCATCTGCTGCAAGACGGCCCCATCCCCGCAGAGACTAGACCAGCTCTGCCTTCGACGTTGCGCTCTGCACACACCGAGGGGCGGTAGTTCTAGAGGGCTCCCCATTGGATCACCTTGCTGGAACTCGCTGGCACACGGCTGCAAAGCTCCCACCTCCAGCCCCTACACTCCCACCCTCCTACGTGCCCACAGTGCTACAGGGCGGCTGTGACCATAGCAGTGCCATCAGCGGCCCCCCACTCCTCTGCCCACAGGCCAGGGCTCAGAGAAGGCAGCCGTGGGCAGGGTTTGTGTTGCCCTGGCAGGTCTGCTCCCTGGCTAGCACTAGAGGGGAGCTCTGGGGCAATGCAGCTTCCCTCTCTACCGCCATTGCCCAGGGAGGAGGAAAATTGAAGGCCAGATTTCCAGAGCAGGCACCCAGCCTCACTGCACGGCAGCCCCCCACCCCCCGCACAGCACATGTCACTGTGAGTACAAAGCCAGGCCTGCAAAGACCCAGGGGCAGGTTGAAAACCCAGGTGCTCTCTGGCTCTGTCTGAGCCGCGCCCAGGGGCAGATACTCAGCTAGCGGTGCTAGGGCCAAACAGGCAGAGGCTTTGGCTGGGGTCTGGCAGGCCTGCAACCGCGGTGAGCAGCGCGTCGCCTCCTGAAACACCTGCCAACGGCGCAGCACAACGCTGGGCTTTGCCCAACGCATGAGGCCCCCAGCAGCGGTGGAGCTGGAGCACAAGCACAGCCGTAGAGAAGGGAGTCTGCAGAACCAGCCCTGGCTAAGAGTCCCGCCCCAGGCCCCGTCTGAGCAGCTACGTGACAGTCCCTTGTACCCACCCACACCCCGTGACTTGAGAGACGAGCCCTGCTCTCCCTTCTGGCCCCGCCTGACACTCCCACACCCTAGATCCCAGGCAGGCTCCCCCACAGAGAGCTACTGTTTGAAACCTCTTTCCTGGGACCCCAGCGCAGATCCTGACCCATCCCAGGGACTCAAAGAAACAAGCTAGCACAAGAGGCTTGCTGCTGTCCCATGCTGCCACCTCCCCAGGACACAGAGCGCACAGGACTATGTGGATGGGGCTTCCCACCCACTCTGCCCTGGTGCAAGCAGCTGGGCAGGGCAGGGGTGAATCAGGCCCTGGCTCCCCTACCCTGGGGCTGCCTCCGGCAGCCACCCAGCTCCTCACAGAGGCCAAGGCAGGCTCCCTGCTCAGCCTGAGGCCTGAAGCTTGCTCAGCCCATCAGCATACTGGAATTCAGGGCCGTTGGCATAGTCATACATGTCCAGGGCCACCTCACAGCTCTCCCTCACCACCCGCTCCCCATCCTGGGCGAATGCCCGCAGCGTCTCCAGGCAGGACACCTTGGCGATGGAGCCCAGCGCCTCCGCACACTCGTGCCGCACCATGGGGTTCTCCGCCAAGCGCTCCAGCGCCGCTGTCAGCTGGGGCACGCAGGCCTCATGTTGCATCTGGCCTAGGACGAAGCCAATCTCATGGCGGAAGAGGGCGCTGCCGCACACCAGGCCTGGGGAGAAAAGGGCCGGAGGTGGTGACCCAAAGCACTCTGGGACGTTGGGCCCCACCCTCCGCACAGATCTGAAGGGGGGGGGACCCTCCCGCTGCAACTGCTCTTTAGGCAGCTGGGAGCGAGTTGTTGGGGACTCAGCTGCTCAGGGGGTTAATAGCGGCAGGTGCAGCCTGGCCCCTCGGCGAGGTCAAATTCAGCCTGGGGGAATGAGTGGGGGGGGTCAGACAGGGTCCGCCTACGCTTTCCCACCAGAGGCCCTGTTGGCCATGGAGACTCAGCGGCCACATAAGGGTCCCTCCGGGCAGGGCTGAGGGGGATGCGCTTGCCCTGCTCCATAGCTGTCTGACAGACAGGCCTGGGCCCTCTGCACTCAGCCCCATCCAGCGGGAAGGCAGAGGACCCTAGGGGGGCAGGGAAAGTGACCCCAGGCAGTGAGCCCTGATGGACTTTGCAGTGGGGCTGGATTTCGCTCCAGAAAGGTCCACACAGCTCTGCTCATCCCTAACCGGGTCAGACCTGCCTGGGGGCCACAACTGGACGGGCCCCATGGGGTTCTCAGGCTCTGCGGGTTGGTCCCTCCCAAGGGGCTGGATCTGCAGAACCACCCACAGCGCTAAAGTCATCCTTTGTTTGCTTGCCCGCAGCCGGACTGGGGTGACCGGCCCCCTCTGGTGGCAGCAGTGGGGGCATCAGGATGCCCAGAGCGCAGCTGGAAATGCTCTGAACATCTCCAATTGCACCAGCCAGCTCAGAGAACTCTCCCCTCCCCCCCGGGACAGGGGCAGGTTCAGGAGTGCTCCGCACTCAGCTGGGGGGGGGAAGAGGCATGCCCCCTAGAGCAGTGGTTCTCAGTAAGGAGCGCCCCAACGTGGGAAGGGCAGAGGGTCCCCCCACAGACACTGGGAGCCCCTGCTCTGGCCTGCCCCAGGGAATTCTCATGCCCATCAGAAGGGGAGGAGCACGAGTGACTGGCCCCCTTTCAGGGAGCCGAGACGCCACAGTTTGGTGGCAATTCCTGGTGAGGGGGCAGGGAGTTGGCACTGCCAAGGGCACTAGGGCGAGGGCTCTGCTGTATGCACCCCCACTCCGCTCTGCGTCTCTGGATTCCAGCGGCACAGGGCCAGTCTTGGCCGCAGTCCGTTGCCATGGAGGATCCTGGACTCAGACACGGCCCCCAGGGGGTTCCTCAGGGAGTGGGCGACTCACACTGTGGCCTCGTCCACCCAGCAGGCACGGGATAGGACAACAGCTCCAGTGGAGCCAAGTCCCGGGGGTAAGTGGATTACAAAACATGGGGGGACAGGGAGCCACGTCTGCTCTTCCCACCCCTGTCCTAGGCTAGGCGGGAGGTTGCTGCTGAGCCCATGCCCTGTGCCCAGGGAAGGTGAGGCACTCCCTAGGGTGACCCCTGGTGAAGGGTGCTGGGAATAGCAGGGATATAACCCAGCTGGGGAGCCCAGCTGCTCATGTGGGGATGGGTCCCAGGGACAGCACAGCAGTGGGGCCTCCGACTGGGGATCTCTGGACTCAGTATGGGCAAGGAGAAGACACAGCATCGGCAATCCAGGGCTCTCTCACCGTCAGCCAGTGCCAGTGCCGCGGCCTCGCCCCCCACGTTCCTCAGGGCGAACATGGCGCGGTACCGATCGAACAGCGGGCGCGACTCATCCAGCAGGGTCTCCCGCAGCTTGGCGATGTCCTTCTCCTCATCAGGGGGAGCCGGGTCCACAGACAGGTAGGGGCCAGCGCTGGGTGCTTCTTTGTTCTTCTGCAGCCATTCGAGCCTCTTGACTGCCAGCTGGCAGGTCTCAGCTACCTGCAGCGGAACAAGATAGAGACACCTTCACTGGGATCCCCTGTGGAGAGCAGTCCCACCAGCCAGGCAGTAGTATCTAGTGGTCAGAGCATGGGATGGCAGTCCCAGCTCCTGACTCCAGTCCCAGCTCTGCTACCAACACACTGGGACACCACTGACAAGTCACATCCTCCTCTGCGACTCAGTTTCCCAATTGGCACAACAGGGCTCGTACCCAGCTCTGTCAAGCCTCACCCAAAAGGAGTGATGGAGCGGCCAATAGTCAGACATGCAGCTCTGACATTCCACTTCCACGGGGTCCGGCTGTTCAGTGAGGTTTACAAAGGCAGGAACTGCTTCTGTGTAGGTGACTGAGCCTTCTGGGGCATAAATAATCCCCTTACTGGGACCAGTTCAGTTCCTGGTCAGCAGGAATCCCAATGGCAGCAGACGTGCCAAGTATCAAATGGGGCTATGCAGACTGACTCCCCAAGACAGGGCCCCTCCCAGGCACTGCCAGCAGGACTAGGGCTGTTATCTGCATGAGAAAAAATACACAGACAAGAGGCATGTGCACTCATCAGCATAATAACCCCCAACAACTGCCCTACTCATTGCTACCCACCTGGGGACCCCTGCATCAGTGCCAGCATTACAGCAGATCAGGCTCCCACTAGGCCGGGCGCTGACCAGATAAACAGGAAGAGAGTCTCTGCTCTGAAGAGCTCAATCTCAACAGACCAACATGGGAGGGGAAACTGAGGCACAGAGCAGGGAAGAGATTTACCAAGGTTGCTCAGCAGGTGAGTGGCAGAGCTGGGAATAGAGCCCAGATCTCTGCAGTCCCAGTGTGAAGCTCTGCCCATTGGCCCAGGCTGCCAGGCGGTATGATCAGTGCTGATAGCTGCCCTTGGCAGGTGAATGCAGAGAAAGCTTTACCTCGATCACCGGGTCTTCTGAATAACATCTCAGAACATCCAGCACCTGGGGGTTCCCAATTGCTCCCAAAGCTTCCCCTGGAACACAGACCAAAGGTGGAGACTAAGCCAGCTAATGGGTGGTGGGGGTTCTGCGGCGCTCGCAGAGACAAGTTATCACACTGCTGCTGCTGTCACTGTTAACAAGCCTTGCCCCTCCCCTGGGGTTGAAGGCAGGGGGGGCGCAGCCCTGCCATAAGCCTGGCTGTGGCGCTTCTAAAGAGCAACAGCCGAGCTACGAAAAGAGAGAGGGAAACGCAGCACATGGCACCGGAGCAAAGACGAGTTGGCATTTTGCGGGGACGGGAAGCAGCTTTGGCCTGGCGTTGAGGAGATGTCCGCAACATCACACCCCAGTGAGTTTAGCATCAACCTCTGGAGCTTGGATTCACTGTACAAGCATCACCATGTGAGGTCTGCTTCAGAAGCCCTGAGCTCCATCGGGGGGGCTGTGCAGGGGAGTTAGGAGCCACCTTGCTCCTCACATAGCCAGCCACTGCACACGGGGAGCCAGCAATGTGAAGTGGAGCATTGGCTCTGCCCCCTAAGGTGCCAGCCAGCACAGAGCTGGAAATAAGACACACCAGGAAAGGGTTGGCACATGTTCCTGCCCCACCAGGAACAAGCTGTGACTCACAGCCACAATTCCATCCATCCCTGCCCTGCCACGCTACATCAGCCCCCGTTTCGGACTGGACTAGCAAGGGCCTCTGTGCCAATGGAACCAGGACAGAGCCCCGCTCACACCCTGAGCTCTCGTACCTGCTTCATGACGCACCATGGGCTCCTGGCTGGTGTCCTGCAGTACCCGGACCAGGCAGGGGATGGCATGCTCATTCTGCATCTGCCCCAGGCAGTACGCCAGCTCGTGTTTCAGAAGGGCAGACTCATCCCCAAAAGCCTGGCTAATCCAGTCAATGGCGGCACGGCCACCCACATTGCGCAGGGTGAAGAGGGCTCGGAAACGAGCCTTCAGGGGCTGCATCGTGTCCACCAGTGTCCGGCCGATGGCCTCCACTTCCTCCTCAGTCACCATGGCGCCTGGGTGGAGAGTCTCGGGGGTCTCCAGCTAGAGGCAGCTGCTCTTACTCTACAGCCAGCAGCTCCCACAAACCAGGCACTGAAAGAACCTGGGCATGAGAAAGAGGGGTCAGGTCTCCAATACTCTGGGATAGATGAAACTCCACAGTCAGGTTTTAATGCATTCACAAACAGAATTGAAAATTCTGGTGTGGACAGGACACAACCGCTTTTTGCTAGTCATGTTTAACCCTAGTTTGTGTCCGGAGGACTTTCTGTAGCATCCTCTCTGCAATTTACAATCACGTTAGTTAACAAGTGTTCAAGCCCAACCACAAATTCAAGAATAGACCTAGGACGTTTGGAGACACCCGACAGCAGGTGCCAGTCTGGGAGCAAAGGTAGAAAGGAAAGGTGTAAACCGGCAGCACATATAAATGCGAGATAGCTGGAGTCTTCAGCTACGCATGTGAGATTCACAGTTTGGTTCATGGGGAGGCATGCAGGGAAATCAGAAGGGGAACTTATTACACAGCTTGGGTGGGAGAGATTTTTTTCATACCCAGGCAGAGCACCCGGCAGTACCCAGCACTGCTCCACCCACGACCACAAGGGCTAAGGATTATACAGACCCTTGGGCCTTGTCTTCCCGACCAACGATGCACTTTTAAAAACCTGGCCTCTGCCAGCAACAGGGGGCCAGAATTTCCAAAAAAACTCAGGGCCAGATACTCTAGTGCTCCCTGTCCATCTCTGGAGCCCGATGTTCAGCTCCCAGTTAGGCCCCCAGCAGGTGGAGCCCTTTAGATAACCTGCCCTTGAGCATCCACACGAGAATTTACAATCCTGCTAGTAAGTGTGTTAAACACGACTGAAAAGGGAAGCGTGCACACAGCCATTAGTGCTGGCCTGGACCAAGCAGACAGAGGGCCCGCTGGCAGGCTCGGCTATGCGTGGGAAGCCCCTGGAGAGGAAAGGTTTCAGAGTAGCAGCCGTGTTAGTCTGATGCATCCGATGAAGTGAGCTGTAGCTCACGAAAGCTTATGCTCTAATAAATTTGTTAGTCTCTAAGGTGCCACAAGTCCTCCTTTTCTTCCTGGAGAGGAAAGATGCTCTCTGTATCCGTGAATGATGTCTTGCTCCCCTACGGCACCTTTCAGCCAAGCATCTCAAAGCGCTTTACAACCGCTCAGCCTCGCACCCGCCTTATTATCACCCTCCCCAGAACAAAGAACTGAGCTAGGGAGCGAATGCGTTTACTCCAGGGGTCACTGGCTCAATCCGCAGACCGCTGCCACAGTGAATCACAGAACATCTGGGTGGGAAGGGACCTCAGGAGGTATCTAGTCGAGCCCCCCCGCTCAAGGCAGGGCCAGTCCCCAATTTTCGCCCCAGATCCCTAAACAGCCCCCTCTAGGATCGAGCTCACAAGCCTGCGTTTAGCAGGCCAATGCTCGAAGCACTGAGCTGCCCTCCCCTCCTGCTTTGGGATTCCGTCAGCAGCAGGAGCCAATGAAAGGCCCCCAGCGCTCCCCAGCCCCTAGTCAGCGCACAGCCCTGGCCGCCCCTCCGCTCCCCAGCCCGGGAGGCGCTGCAGGAACGAGGCGCAGTGTCCCGGGGCTTCACCGCTGTAGCCCAGCTCCTTACTGCCCCCTGCAGGAGCCGGGCGGCTCCCACCCGGCATCGCCCCCCGCGGGCCGGGGCCACACGCTGGGTCCAGGGGGAAACCGGGTCCCCCCCCAGCCCACACACTCTGAGAGCTCGGGCCAAACGCCGGGTGACGCGGAGCTGGGGGGCGAGGAGACCGGGCTGCGGGGTAGGAGCCGGGGGACGCTCAGCCTGGCCCTGCCGCTCACAGGTCCCGGCTGCCCCGGGGACCGAACCGGCCCCCTCCGGAGCGGAGCGGAGCGAAACGCACCGCCGGGCTCCCCGCCAGGCGGCGCCTCTGGGAGCAGGCGGCGGGGGATGGAGGCGCAGCCGCTGCACACCGGGCCCGCGCCCGCACTCACCCGCCGGCTCAGGGCGCCGCCGTGGCTCCACCGACCGATCGTACCACTCCCGACTCGTGCGGGGGGAGCCGCCTCTTCCCGGGCGGATCGTACCACTCCCGACTCGTGCCGGGGGGGAGCCGCCTCTTCCCGGGCGGATCGTACCACTCCCGACTCGTGCCGGGGGGGAGCCGCCTCTTCCCGGGCGGATCGTACCACTCCCGACTCGTGCCGGGGGGGAGCCGCCTCTTCCCGGGCGGATCGTACCACTCCCGACTCGTGCGGGGGGAGCCGCCTCTTCCCAGGCGGATCGTACCACTCCCGACTCGTGCGGGGGGAGCCGCCTCTTCCCGGGCGGATCGTACCACTCCCGACTCGTGCCGGGGGGGAGCCGCCTCTTCCCGGGCGGATCGTACCACTCCCGACTCGTGCCGGGGGGAGCCGCCTCTTCCCGGGCGGATCGTACCACTCCCGACACGTGCCGGGGGGAGCCGCCTCCACCCCCCCACCCGGGCTGCAGTGGAGGAGCAGGGCGGCCACACGTGGCCTGTGTGCGGAGCAGGCTCCAGCCTGCCCGCCCCGTGAGACTGGCCGGGACTGGGGGGTCCTGCGCTCCAGCCCCCTAGCTTTGGTCTAGAGAGCAGCTGGGATCCCCACTCGCTGTGACGGGCCCTGGGCTGCCACCCGCGGGCTGGGGGATGCCGATCCCAGTACTCCAGGAGCTGGGGGTGTCCGAGGGGCCCCCAATATCCCGGGCAAGTCACTGGAGCTGGCAACGCCGAAGTCGGAAATTCTGCTTTTAACGTACACGGAAAACAATGTGGGTCTCCCTGCCAGCTGTGGGGGGGGGGTCGCTCTTATTATGGGGGGAGCTGTCACTTCATCTCTCCCCAACCCCCCCCCTTAGCCCTGCTCCTGCACCCAGCCTCCCTCTCTGCCCCCCCATATCCTCCTGCACCCTGACATTCCCTGCTGCTCCCCATATCCCACCACACCCTGACTTTCCCTGCTACCCCCAGTCACCTGTCACCCCACCCCCTTTTCCTCTCCACATTTTCCTGCCCAGCTCCCTAACCATGGAGGGCAGAGAATGGCCATTTTCTCTAAGGGCAGCCTGGCTTCAGTCCCATTGGAAATGATGAAAGTTCCCTGCAATTGCCACAGGGAAATGGCAGCCACCTTAACTGAGTACAGGCTGTGGCTTTGGGCCTATGAAAGTAAAGGGAATGGGCCATTTCAACTAAATGCATAATTCATGGAGTTTGATGGAGGAAATCAGGGGATCATGAGAAACTTAAAATATTCCGACCCTCACAGTGATATTGCAGGAGCTGGTAGCTCTGAACTCGTCTGGGCGATTTCTGTGCCCTTGGCACGTCTGTAAACTGTTGGCCAAACCTATGCTCGGTAGAAATATGTCCTGATTTGTCATCTGTAATCCCAATAGAAACAGTTTTATTACAAACAAATAACCAACAAGAATTAGCCTGCGAGCTCGGTGAGGCAGGACTTCTCTGTTACTCTGTCTGTACAGTACTCAGTACAATCAGTCCCTGATCTGGATGGGAGCTTGTGAGCTCTATTGGATCAAGGCCAAAGTTAGACTCCACGTAGCATACCTCCTGTGCACACTGCCAGCAGCCCTATTCCCCAGACTTGGCCCCTAGCCGTGGTTCCATTCCTGGCCCCAGACCTGCTCCCAGCTAGGGTTGCCAGGCATCCGGTTTTCAACCGGAACACCCAGTCGAATAGGGACCATCGTGGCTCCTGTCAACACCGGCAACTGGGCCGTTAAAAGTCCGACCAGTGGCGTAGCAGGGGCCCTGGGCTACGGTGGACTCCCTGCAGCTCCCAGAAGTGGCCGCCAGAGCCCTGCAGCCCATTGGCTGGGAACTGCACCCAATGGGAGCTGCGGGGGCAGAGCCTGCAGGTGCAAGGACAGCACATGGAGTCTCCATCAGAGCCACAATAAGTGCTGCTGGGCCTCCGCACCCTTAACCCCCTGCCCCTCCTGGAGCCCACACCTCTGGCCTAATTTTCAGAGAAGCTGAGCACTTAAAACTTCAGCTGAAGTCAGTGGGAACTCAGCACCTCTGAAAGGCAGGCCTTAAGGTGCCCCTCAGTCAGGCCCCCAGAAATTGAGGCCTTAAAAATTAGTAAAAAGAAAAGGAGTACTTGTGGCACCTTAGAGACTAACAAATTTATTTGAGCATAAGCTTTCGTGAGCTACAGCTCATTTCATTGGATGCATTCAGTGGAAAATATAGCCACAAGTACTCCTTTTCTTTTTGCGAATACAGACTAATACAGCTACTACTCTGAAACCTGTCATTAAAAATTAGTGTCCACTTTGGGGAAAGTGAGCTTTGACTTGCACAGAGCAAGTCTATGGCAGAAGTGGGAATAGAATCAGTTTCCTTAGACCTAGTCATCAGCTTCCTCTGCTTCCCTCTAAACTAGTGGTTTTCAACCTCATTTCATTTGTGGCCCCCTAAAAATGTTTGAATGGGGATGCAAACCCCTTTGGAAGTCTTAGAATCACAGAATCATAGCATTAGAAGGTACTGTAAGGATCATCTAGTCTAACCCCCTGCCAAGATGCAGGATTTGTTGCCTCTGAACCATCCAAGACAGATGGCTTAGACATAGTCTGTGGGTCCCAGGGGTCCGCGGACCACAGGATATAAACCACGGCTCTAGAGGTTCCCAAAGGCAGTCTCGTACTACTTAAACTGCCTGAGAACCTGAAAGAGAAAACTGACCACAGACCCAAGTGAAACTGACTAATCTGTTTTCATTGTCCAAGCCAAGAGAAAAGGAAATAAACAGCAAGCACTGCAAAGTAAATTGTTTAATTTTCAGATTTAATACTCTGAGCTATTGTTATTAATACAGGAAAAGAAATATATTTTCATTATAAAGTTTAACTCAATGGCATTTGTGAAACAAAGGCAAGGTAACAAAAGAATAACAATCTTATTAAAGAAAGAAAAGGAGTACTTGTGGCACCTTAGAGACTAACAAATTTATTTGCGCATAATCTTTCATGAGCTACAGCTCAAATGCATCCGATGATGTGAGCTGTAGCTCACAAAAGCTTATGCTCAAATAAATTTGTTAGTCTCTAAAGTGCCACAAGTACTCCTTTTCTTTTTGTGAATACAGACTAACACGGCTGCTACTCTGAAACCAATCTTATTAAAGGTTTCAGAGTGGAGTCGCTCATTTCCTCCTGGAGGATCCCAAAGCTACATACATCATCTGCCACTGCATTTCACCCACCTGGTACAGCAACACCACACAACAGTTTAAGACGGGAAGTGAAGAAAGGAGCCGCTCTAGACCCAAATTGTTATGCACAAACTTAACTTTAAGAACAAATTGTTCCACTGAAGTCAACTGACCTACTCACCCACTTAAATGTGTGCGTACATATTTGCTGGATCAGGGCCAGAGCCCTACTGATATGATGAATTCTTCAGCTGCTTAAAATGTGGGGAAACAATCCAATTGTGCATTAGGGCCCTGATTCTGGTCTTGGTGACCCCGATTTTACATTGATACAGTTGACTTCAGTGCAATTAGTCCTGATTCCCACCAGCATAACAGAGATCAGACTCCAGCTGTGTACTACAGAAACGTATTGCAATCCAAGTGACATGCTCTGATATGGGTGGTATGTAAAAGGGATGCTTTGATAGTCTCAGCCTTAAGGTGGAAATACAGTACCTAACCTACCTGCAAGCATAGCTTCAAATCCCAGCTGCTTTGACTAAGCCCTTTATCCCTCCAGAGGCAGTCCCATCTGTTTCTACACAATTTACTGTACGTGTCTGTGTCTTTCAGAAACCTTAAAAAATTAGGTCCTATCTGTTCTGTTTGGACATTGGAGATCTCCTGGCACCATTTGCAAAATTAACAGGTTTGTCTAATGTCCTTGGCTAAACTCACACCGCAGACCCATTGTGTTGTACACTGGTGGGCTGCTACCCTTCCCCCACCGCCCCAGAAGTTGCTCCTTGCAACTGCTGCTGTACACTGTGACATTGCACCCCATATTCTTCACAGTGATATTATTATGATGCATTTAATTATGATGTATTTTGTACAAGAAAAGTCATGAGAGGTGTCATTGGAAAAGTGATGGTTTGCTGAATATGATTATCCTATTTGTATGCATGTATCATTTTTGTATCTGAAGTTATGAATATTGACTGTGTATCTGTATTTCAAATGTAGTTGCACCTGGACTAGACAAGATGCTTTCAGTCAGAATAGCTGGTTGGGAAGGGCCTCTTCAGGGCAATGAGTCATTAGGGAAAACAATAGGCCATCCGATGAAGTGAGCTGTAGCTCATGAAAGCTTATGCTCAAATAAATTTGTTATTCTCTAAGGTGCCACAAGTACTCCTTTTCTTTTTGCGAATAGGTCTTAGGAGTATCATAGACTATCAGGGTTGGAAGAAACCTCAGGAGGTCATCTAGTCCCAACTCCCTGCGAAAAGCAGAACCAACCCCAACTAAATCAACCCAGCCAGGGTTTTGTCAACCTGGGCCTTAAAAACCTCTAAGGATGGAGATTCCACCACCTCCCTAGGGAACCCATTCCACTGCTTCACCGTCCTCCTAGTGAAATAGTGCTTCTTAATATCCAACCTAGACCTCCCCCACTGCGACTGGAGACCATTACTCCTTGTTCTGTCATCTGCCATCACTGAGAACAGCCGAGCTCCATCTTCTTTGGAACCCCCCTTCTGGTAGTTGAAAGCTGCTATCATAGAATATCAGGGTTGGAAGGGACCTCAGGAGGTCATCTAGTCCAACACCCTGCTCAAAGCAGGACCAATCCCCAATTTTTGCCCCAGATCCCTAAATGGCCCCCTCAAGGATTGAACTCACAACCCTGGGTTTAGCAGGCCAATGCTCAAACCACTGAGCTATTAAATCCCCCCTCACTCTCCTGCAGACTAAATAAGCTCAGTTCCCTCAGCCTTTCCTCATAAGTCATATGCCCCAGCCCCCTAATCATTTCTGTTGCCCTCTGCTGAACTCTCTCCAATTTGTCCACATCCTTTCTGTAGTGGGGGTCCAAAACTGGACGCAATACTCCAGATGTGGTCTCACCAGTGTCTAATAGAGGGGAATAATCACTTCCCTCAATCTGCTGGTAATGCTTCTACTAACGCAGCCCGATATGCCACTAGCCTTCTTGGCAAGAAAAGCACACTGCTGACTCATATCCAGCTTCTCGTCCACTGTAATCCCCAGGTCCTTTACTGCAGAACTGCCGCTTAGCCAGTCGGTCCCCAGCCTGTAGCAGTGCATGGGATTCTTCCAGCCTAAATGCAGGACTCTGCACTTGTCCTTGTTGAACCTCATCAGATTTCTTTTGGCCCAATCCTCCAATTTGTCTAGGTCACTCTGGACCCTATCCCTACCCTCCAGCACATCTACTTTTCCCCCCAGTTTAGTGTCATCTGCGGACTTGCTGATGGTGCAATCCATCCCATCATCCAGATCATTAATGAAGGTGTTGAACAAAACCGGCCTCAGGACCAACCCTTGGAGCACTCCGCTTGATACTGGCTGCCAGCTAGACATCGAGCCATTGATCACTATCCATTGAGCCCAACGATCTAGCCAGGTTTCTGTCCACCTTATAGTCCATTCATCCAACCCATACTTCTGTAACTTGCTGGCAAGAATACTGTGGGAGACCATATCAAAAGCTTTGCTGAAGTCTAGGTATATCACGGCCACCGCTTTCCCCATAGCCACAGAGCCAGTTATCTCATCATAGAAGGTAATCAGGTTGGTCAGGCATGACTTGCCCTTGGTGAATCCATGTTGTCTGTTCCTGATCACCTTCCCCTCCTCCAAGTGCTTCAAAGTGGAATCCTTGAGGACTGCTGCATGGTTTTTCTGGAGACAGAGGTGAGGCTGACTGGTCTGTAGTTCCCTGGATTCTCCTTCTTCCCTTTTTTAAAGATGGGCACTATATTTGGCTTTTTTCAGTTGTTCGGGACCTCCCACGATTGCCACGAGTTTTCAGAGATAATGGCCAATGGCTCTGCAATCACATCAGCCAAGTCCCTCAGCACGCTTGGATGCATTTGCATCTGGCCCCATGGACTTATGCATGTCCAGCTTTTCTAAATAGCTCTTAACCTGTTCTTTCATCACTAAGGGCTGCTCACCTCCTCCCCATACTGTGTTGCCCAATTCAGCAGTCTTGGAGCTGACCTTCTGTCACGGAGTTCCCGGGTGATACTCTGGAACTGCTCCCCACGAAGCCAGTCAGGACTCTGGGGAAGTCTCCTTTCTGTGAGCAGTCTGTCTTCAGGACACACGGCTCACACAACTTCCACCTTCCTGGGTCTGACCTCGGAGCATTCAGCATCCTCTGCCCCTCCGTGTGCTTCCCACAGCGAGTCTGCCCAAGCAGGGTCCTGGGGAAGCCAGAGGGTCCTGTCCCCCAACTTCCCAGTCAGACGTGACTCTCAGCCAGCCAGTAAAACAGAAGGTTTATTAGACGATAGGAACATGGTCTAAACCAGAGCTTGTAGGTACAGAGAAGAGGACCCCTCAGCTGGGTCTATTTTGGGGAGCAGTGAGCCAGACAACCACGTCTGCACTTCACTCCATGTCCCCAGCCAGCCCCAAACTGAAACTCTCTCCAGCCCCTCCTCCTCTGGGCTTTGTCCCTTTCCCGGGCCAGGAGGTCACCTGATTCCTTTGTTCTCCAACCCTTTAGCTCTCACCTTGCAGGGGGGAAGGGCCAGGCCATCAGTTACCAGGAAACAGGGTGTTGGCCATTCTCTGTGTCCAGACCCCTGCACACACCTGCCCTTTAGGGCTCTGCAATGACCATACACCCTTATCCCACCACCTAGATACTTAAGAACTGCCTAGAGGAAACTGAGGCATCCCCACAATATTCAGAGGAAACATTAAGAACAATCCCGCTTCGTCACACCTTGTTTCTTTAGACTGAGGCAAAAAAAAGCATTGAGTACTTCAGCTTTTTCCACATCATCTGTCACTAGGTTGCTTCCCCCATTCAATAAGGGTCCCTGACCTTCTTCTTGTTGCTAACATATCTGTAGAACCCTTCTTGTTACCCTTCACAAGCTTATCTCCCACCTGGTGAGTCTTCTTGAGAATGATACAGACAGCCTGTGAGTGATGGCTGCTATGACTCTACAAGGACATGTGACCAGGCCACATGATGCTGGACTCCATCTCGGGATGTCAGTATTTTTCCACAGACCCGTCTGGGAACCAAGCTTTGGAACAAAGGGTTCCCACCATATGCAAAAGCTATATAAGGCAGGGAGTGACATCATCTGGGGTTCTTCACTCTCCACACAAGAAGACTCCTGGAAATACCTGACGAACAAAGACTGATCTGGGGGAAGTGCTGGACTCAGGTTAAAGGGATTTCTAGCTTGTATATGAAACACCTGGAGATTCCAAGCTGTAAAGTAAGTGCAGCTGGCCCCTTAAGAATCAGCAACCTGCTTGTATCATCTCTTAGTGTGAGAATCTACTAATTCATGTCCAATCTATCTAATATATTAAGCTTAGTTTGCATTTTTTTGTTTATCTGCTTGTTAATCTGCTTTGCTCTGTTTGCTATCCCCTATAATCACTTAAAATCTATCTTTTGTAGTGAAACTTGTTTTTGTTTTAATCTAAACCAATGAGCTTTGACTGGAGTGCTTGGGGAAAATCTCTGGTTGGTTATCACAAGTGTGCATTGTTCTCTTCACATTGAGGGATAGGCAGACCGGGTATTAAACCCATATGCTGGCCAGATTTGACCAGGGCAGGATGGTACTGTTCTGGGGTCCCAAGCTAGGAAGCTGGTGGTTAGAGAGCCTGCATGTAACTGCAGCTGGGTGTGTCCCTACCTGTGAATGCTGGTGAAAGCGCAGGCTGGAGGGCTTTGCAGCTTGTCACAGCAGAATGAACCCAGGCTGGTGAGAGGGAGCCCAGGCTGGTGGGTCAGGGGACTCAGTGGTACCCCAGTTCCAGGTGGCACCCCGGGGGGAACCTGTCACACAGTGTATCTAAAGCTCTCATGGGACAGGCAGGGCCTTGGGGAGATTTTAGGGAGCCATTCACTCAGCTCCAAGAAAAGTCCTCTCACCTGCTGACGCAGGGCTGGCAGGTTTAGGTGGGGGGTGGAAGCCGCTGAACTGCTGTGCAAGAGCCATGAGTCTGGGGAAGGAAGTAAAGTGTGGAGGGAGTGCTGGAGTTTTCCCCGAACTGTACAGTCCAGATATTCATAGAGTTAAAGGTCCAAAGGGACCATTAGCTCATCTGACCTCCTGTACGTCACAGGCCATGGAATTCTCCGTTACCCCTACATTGAACCCAATAAAGTGTATTAAGCTAAAGCATCTCTTCCAGAGAGTCATCCAGTCAAGGCTTCTTTAACTCAAAGGCAGTAAGTTCCCACCCATGTGGTTCTTAAAGAACCAGTCAGACTCCTGGATTCTTCCACCCTATGTAATGCAATGGCCGGACTCTGCTAACCACATCCCCAATAGCGTGCACTTCAGTAACTCTGCCAGAGGTTGGGGTCTATTTCAGAAGTGGGTGGATGAGGTTCTGTGGCCTGCAATGTGCAGGAGGTCAGACTAGATGATCATGATGGTTCTTTCTGACTTTACAGTCTATGAGCAGACAAATATCTGGCCATGTCTTAAAAATCAAAGACTCCAATCCTAGAGGCTTAAGGCTTGGACTCAGTGGGTCTGTCCATGCAGGTAGGGTTAAGCATATGTGTAACTCTTTGCAGGCTCAGGGCCATAGATAGGCAGAATGTAGTTACCTACATTGAAATTTGTCTGGATACTCAGGTTAATGCCCCTGCTACATCCACAGCCCTTCAGACACACAGAGAGGCCTCAGATATTGCTAAAGTCCCAAATTCTTGTTTTCAGATTGTAGGAGTAAAACACTAGATTTCCCTAAAACAAGTGAGTTCTGGACAGCAGGCAGAAGCGTGGGAGTATGGAAACGACTGATTCTATTAGTGTGTCCCCAGGAATGATGATGCTAGGCAGTATGACTGGGAAAACAGGAGATGGGTGTCAGCAGAAGCAGATGTGTGCGGCTCAACTTAGCCCTGATGCGAATGGGAGTCACTCACAGGAGCCCCAGTTGAATCTGGCTCACGATGTTGAGTTTGCTGTTATTTCCTTCATCATGTGATTGCACCTGGAGGCAGCATCTCTGAAGATGTTCCCCCATGCTAGGCAGATACCTCTGTGGAAAACCACATACCTCTTAAAATGGTAGGGCTTTTCTCAACTGCCGCTGTCTCAGCTCCTGTGCTCCTGAACAGGGCCAGTCTGGAGAGCTGCAGTGACCCACTGAGCACTGAGACACCATGTGCACAGCCAGTCCGCGCGTGGCTCCGCTGACGTTCCTCAGCATTAGCCAGGAACTTCAGCCTCAGGCTGGGAAGGTAATTCAGCCACCTGAGAGACATGGAGGTAGTGCCGTCTAGTGGGTAGGGTGCTAGCCTGGGAATCCTTGACTCCTGGATTCTAATCCCAGCTCTGCTGCTGGCCTCAGGCAACTCACTTCCCCTCCCACCTTGTGTGCATCTTGCCTATTCAGACAGTGAGCTGACCAGGGAAGGGATTGGCATCTCTGGGTCAGGACCCAGCACAATGGGGCCCTGTCCTCAGCTGGGGCATCCAGATGCTATTGTGATTCAGACAATAGTACCTATTCCATCCTTTGGCCTTTCTGCTGATGTGTTTCTAGAGCACCCATGACCATAGCATCTAGGCGCTTGCTGCTGAGGCTGCCATTGCAGGGGATACTGTGCCAAGAGTAACAGTAGCACTGGGTGAAGGTCACCTGTCTCCTGAACTGAGATCCATCCACCTTTTCCCATAGGCCACTGAGAACTCATCAGCTGGTAACTTTCATTGACTGCCAGCCTGCAGCCTAAAGTGGCTTCATACCAGTGACCAAGGCGTGACAGGCTTCGTGTCCCTTTTCCAATCACCCTGAGCTACTGAGCCCGATTTATTCTTAAAGAAAGTAAAAAAATATGCACCCCTCTTTTTGTCCAAACCTAGACCCCCTGTTTTATTTACATCTCACAAACCATGTCATAAGATCATCTAAACCCTGGCAAATTACAAAGGCATGAAATCCATCCCATTGCCCGACAGCACCAAGGCAAAGACTGCTTTCGCACAACATGGCCGACCTCCTCTGGACTGGAACTGGTGGCTGAGCTGGGAAGGGCTGGCTCCTTACCAATCCCCCGAGCCGCCTTTATTCCACAGAAAAGGCTTTGCAGTACGTGACAGCACACAGACCCCATTCAGTGGCCTTTGATTGCTGGGGCAATGTTAGGTGTACTAGAGTTACTGAAAGTTTGAGAGCTAGAAAGCATGCGGCATTGCTTTGTAGCAATCAGCCTTCTCCATAGCTTTCAAAGTATTTGCACATCAGCTCTCGCACTTCCTCGGCATTGCTGTCGTCCATGGACATGGGCGCAGACTGGCAGGGCTTTGAGAACTCAGCGGGTTCTATCACCTCCAGCCATTCATCATTGAAGGGGCTGTCATGAGCCTCGCACACGTTGTGCAGGGTGCAACAGGCGAGTATGACTGTGGGCAGTAGGTCCAGGCTGCAGTCGTCGCATTTCAGGAGGAACTGCCACCGGGCCTTGAGGCGTAGGAACGCATTCTCGATCACGCTGTGAGCTCGCTTCAGGCGATAGTTGAACTGGAGCTGCTGTGGTGTGAGGGTGCCGTCTTCTGGGTAAGGCTTGAGGATCCAGTCCCGCAGCGGGTAAGAGGCGTCTCCCAACAGGACGTATTTTTGTGCCCTCCCCATGAAATGTTTCGGAGGGGTTGGGAAGAGGCGGCCCTCCCTGGCTAACACCCACAAGCTGGAGTTTTCCAGAACTGTGTTGTTCTCCATGCTGCCAGGGAAGCCGGCGCAGATGTCCCAGAACTGACCCAGCCCATCCACCGTCACCTGTGTGAGGACAGAATGCCAGCCCTGGCTGTTGCAGTAGTCAGCACCGAGGTGCATAGGGGCGTGGATGGGGACATGGAGACTGTCCAAGGCACCGATGCAGTGTGGGAATCCCCAGCGGGCACTGAAGATCCGCACCATGTTCTCCAGCTCCGGCTCACTGGGCAGCCGGAGGTAGAGGGGCTTCAGCAGCAGCACAATGGCATAGCTGACCTCCTTGACACAGTTCTGCACTGTGGAGGGACCCACCCCAAAGAGGGGGCTGATTATCTGGTACTCTACGTTGGTGGCCAGGTGCCAAACGGCCACAGCTACCCGCTGTTCCAGAGGCAGGGTACTCGGGTGGGACAGCTTGGGTCGCAGCTGGTTGCAGACATAGAAGAAGGTCTCCTTGGACATTCGGAATTTCTCCAGCCAGTCCCGTGGCTGGAAGTCTTTCAGGACCACCCGTTCCCACCAGTCAGCATTCCGGAAGCTGGGCCATGCGCGGGGGTGGAAATAACAGCTGGATCTCCTCCGGCGGGCAATCAGCAGCTGAAATTTGACAATTCCAGGCATGAGGCAGCATTTCCTTCCAGACATGTATACTGCAATATCACAATGCTCAGCACTTTTACAGCACTGCATCTACAAACACCCAACGTGCTGCACAATCAATTAATCGTCTCAGCAACCCTGGGTATTGGGTCAGCACCATCCCCACTGGACACAGGGGGAAAACCGACACAAAAAGGTGTTAAGTGACTTGCTCAAAGCCACTCAGTTAATCATTGAGTTGGCTTGGAGCTCAGTCATCCCTGGCATACAGCCCAGCCCCCTGTATCAGGCTGTCTACATGAATGCCAGGCTAATACTGAATGGAATGAGTGTCTGGCCTAGTGGTAGTGTACTGGTCTAGGACTCAGGACACCTAGGTTCTATTCCTGGGTCTACCACTGACCTGCTGGGTGACTTTGAGCAAGTCATTTTGCCTATAGGTGCCTCAGTTTCCCCACCTATAAAATGAAGACAATGATACTGACCTCCTTTGTAAAGCGTTTTGAGATCTCTGGTGAAAGTGCAGGCTGGAGGGCTTTGCAGTGCTAGATAAGAGTGGGATATTATTACAGCCCTATACCAGCTTTCAGCCACTGAGTGTCAAAAGCCTACGAGACATTACACTGACTATACCTCTCTCTCTTTCTATGTAAGTCCCTTAGCCCACCCCCCCCTTAGCCCAGCCAGCTTTGGGATGCACCACAGATGCTGTTTACCAGCACACAGCAATAATACACACAGGTGAGGCCAGGTTGTGAAACACAACACTGCAGCCAACTGAGAGCACGGAGGGAGTTCTAGGCTGGCAGAATGTCATCGCTACAGCAGGGTGATGCTTGGAATTTCTCCTCTGCAGAAAATTGGAAAACATTTCATTCTGAATGGGGATGAAAAGTCACAGTGTCCCAGAAAATGAACTTTCGGGGGCCCCATTTCGGGTCAATTGCAATGTTCCAATTTCAACTTTCCCCACATTTTTTACATTTTATTTTTGTTTTGACACTCAGGTTGAATCATTATTGTTAAATTGGATTGTAAAACAAAACAAGCATTGGTGATTGGTGTTGTAGTGGGGTTGATTTGCTCATTGACGATAACCAGCATTAGACCTGGCCATTCCAACTGAGATCTGGTTTGGTCATTAGTATAAGATGAACAAAGCCCTGAAGCTGTGAGGAAACAGAAAGTGGTAGAAAGTCTTTATGCAGCTCCATGGTCCTGGCCGAGTTTATGGATGGGAATTAATGGAGAATTAGTAGAATAGAACAATAAAGGGGCTTGATTTTGTCTGCGGTGGTTGGTCCCCTCAGCCCAAGTTTTCTAGATGGGGGGTGGCAGTTAAAAGTCTTAAATTATTACCCCAGGCCCCCCGATTTTCCTCCATGCTCCTTGTGCCCCCTCTGCACCCCCATTTCCTTTCTCATATCTTTGTACTCCGCCCCGGCCCACTTCCAACCCCAATCCTTGTACATCCCCGGCCTGTTCTCCTGCCACCCCTGGGTCTCCACAATGCCTGTCAGCGTGATCAGTCCGTAACTCAGCGCGACCCCCGCCCCCCAATCCAGGTGCTCCACACCTGGATTCTCTTTGTTGCCCTGCGGCCCCTGGGGCCCTGCCCCCAGACTGCGGCGCGCTAAATGCCCGGACACCCCGTCTGCGTCTCCGTCCCCCTGCCAGGGTGTTTACCGTCATCAGTCTCTTCTGTCTCTGCGTGTAGTACTGCCGAAGCCAGGCTGTCCTCTGCGTCTCATCCCCGCGGCCAGCCATCTCCCGCTGGGGGCCGGCCCTCCCCTTCATCACCAGGTACAGCAACAGTAGCAGCGACTCCTGCATTTTCAAATTCAGAGCCCGGCCTCCGCAGGAAGTAAACTGGCGGAGCCGCGGCTGGGGTCACAGCATGCACAAAGGGAGCACAAAGGCGAGGGAAGGGAAAGGTGCCTTGCAAGCGGAGCTCCATCTGCTGGTTCCCAGTCATCCAGCCACCTCCCGGGGAAACCGGCCCCAGAACAGCTGCTAGGGCCGCCAGAAATTCAAGGGACACTTGTCAAAGTCTCCTATTTAAACACAGCAAGGACTTCCCTTGCCCTTGGTCAGTTTCCCTTTCTGATTTTCAGACACTAACACTCTGCTGCAATGTTTGGCTTGCAAAGGCTGGTTTTTTCCCCATATACATACAAGTGTTTCTCCTGATGCTTGTTGGTAAATATATATTTACAAAACCTAAATGGAGGCTTGAGCTCCCTGACTGCTCCCATTTTAACATGGAGGCGATTCGTATTTAAAAATCCAAGGGCTGGAGAGATGGACTTGGCAAGGCCTCTCCCAGCACAGAAGCGGTAGGGTTCAGTTGTAAAGAACACCAGGGGTTGGCTATGGAGTAGCTAGACACAGACAGACCCTGTGGTTCTCTCTGACTCTCTAGCTTCCAAATGGACTCATACAGCCAATGCTGCTTACGGGCATTAGACAGGATTTACCTAAATCCTGGCCTGAACAAAGGATTAATGGAATGGACGGCTGACAACACTACACTCTCAGCCTTAGGCAGCACTCCTGCAAAGATTTATGCATGTGCTTAATTTTAAGCATGCAAGTAATCCTGACAGCCATGGCAGTTGCCTGAAATATCCTTGGGGAGATCTCACTGTACTGAGTATATGTACCATAGATGGTCAGAGACAGTATGCAATTTCATGGGGAAGGGTGACCACAGCCCTCCAGGAACTAAGAACAGTGAGTGTGGCAGGGGGTTGATTAGACAAATTCACTCAGGTTGTAACACCTCCAGAGAGGTGCCACCACCTGGAGAGGCTGCATGGACTGATCCAAACTGGATTCTCCAGAGACCAACAGACAAAGAAAGGACTTTTGGATAAACAGCCTGAGTTTAAACTGACTCAGGACCTTCTGTGCATGGGGGGCCCCAATCCTTCCTGGAAAGGGTTGGAAGGACTTGGTGATGTCTGGGAAACTTATTAGCAGGTTTGGGGTTCTTCTATTGTTTTATTATGTTTTCTTTGTAATGCTTTCACCTTAAGAATAAATGTGCTTGCTTAGAAAGGGCTGAGTGGACCTTAGAACCATGGGCAATTACAACTGTTCATAGACTGAGGAGAAAACAAAGTGCAGACTGCCTGCTTAAGCAGTGTGGCTTGCTGGGGAACTCACAGTGTACGCAGGGAACTGTGCAGCCTGGAAAAACCCAGGTCAGGAGAGAGAGGCAGGTTTCTGCCCAAGAGAGATAATGGCTGACAAGCCAGGAGCCTATAGTGGGTGCCCTTGCTGGACCATGGATCGGGAATACAAGTGCAGTTGCCCTGAACTGTGACAATCCCATTAAATCAGTGGGTCTGTTCTGAACTTCATGGGTCTACTTGTGTGCTTAAAGTTAATAACAAGAGTCTTGACCCAGGATTGGGGCTTCAGGATTGCCTGTCGTGTACATTCTGTTTTACTTCACAGCTGCACAACCAGCATCTGGATAAACTGTGAAATGCTAAAAACTGGTCATTGACTGAATCTTGATTAACGTGTTTAATTTGCAGCACAGCCTGAGAGAATTGTGAAGGATACTGTGTAAAAGAGAACATGGCACAATACCATGTTTTTCATTAATATTAATTTGGACGATGAACTTTTCCTCCCCAGCCAATTCTGAATTCTCACAAATGAACAAAATCCAGTTTCTTGGAAGCGCGTATTACGGGATGACCAGAAGAGCAAGTTCCAGTCCCAATTTTTTCCCCAGTGCAAAGTATAATATAATGCAGTGCCCATGGACATAGTGTCCTTCCCAAGTGCCTCAGGGTATATTGTAAACTACACATACTTTTATCATGGCTTTCATCTTCCAGGGGGTTTACAAAGATTAAAGCAAAACAGTCAATTTTTTAAAAATGTGAGTAAAAGTAGTTTCTGGTCTCATCCCTTCCAATGTGTGTGGCTTTGACATATATTTTGCTCCCCCCCCTGCTTCATGTTTTTCTCTCCCCAGCTGTTTTGTGAAAATCCCACACAAATAAAAGGAGAATCTGAAAAAGGCCTCAACTCTGCACTCACATCCCCAACGCGCTTATGCAGAACCCAGCTCATTTCAGCAGGACTTCTCCCACATTTGAGAATGTATGTTCAGTGCACCTGAGGCTCCTGCCCAATCAGTGGAAGTCAGGGCTTCCCTTACCACCTACTCCTTCAAGGGACTGGGCTGGGCCAGGCAAAGAGGAGGAAGGAAGGGCTGTCTGATTTTTGATCTCCAGTCCTGCCCTTGCTGCTAAGCTCATTCACCTTTGTTTTCAGCTGGCTTCAGGGTGCCTAAGCAGCCAAATGGGCCCTGCAGTACTGCCCAGGATAGAGGGAGATGAGAACACACTGCAACTGGAAGTTGGATCCTGATTTCCCTCCACCCCATCAACCAGAACTCAGATAGTGATCCCTCTCCCTCCCCTGACCTGAACACAGAATGCACACCCTAAATCTCCTCCTGATCTGCACCAAGAATTCAGTTACCAATTCCCCTTTGGCCTGCACCCAGAACTTGGATTTTGATTCCTCCCATTGATCCTGCTTGCAGATCCTCCCCTGAAACATACATGCAGAACCCAGATCCAAGTTATCTCCCACCTCATGACCTGCACAGAACTCAGACCCTAATCCCCTCTCCGAATTTGGATATCAACCCTCCCCGCTTCTCTCTCTAATGCACCCAGAATTTGAGAAAGAGTATGGTTGAGTGTAATAGCATCAGATCATGCAGCTATATATATTAGGGACTGGACATCTTGGTGGTTCTAAGTCACATGAATTATTTTAAATGAATAAACATAGTTTTCTCTGATTTATTAATCAGCAAGGCTGAGGCATTGGCTGGCTTTTGGGTCTTAAGTAGGGATTTGAATTTGAGTAACTGCTAGAGATTGGGTGTCAGTCCTTTATTAAATATGGAAACCATATTGGTTCTGTTTATTGATCAGAGCCATAAAAAGATCTCAAGCAAAACCAAAATGATTTCCAACGCATCTTCTGTAGTCAGTGATATGCTGGCATATGGCAGAGACTATTGGCCAACAACAGCTACTCTGCTATAAAAGAATGTAGGTGTTACAGATATATATTGTTTGTGCATATAAAATATTTCACCTCTTTTCACCCACATACATTTACCAAACCCAGTCAGAACCATCTTGACACAACAGGCACTGGCTATTTTGATCCTGAATTTCATCACCTGGCTCACATCTGGGGACTGTGAGGAATCTTGGCTGAGCTCAGCCCTGGATCTTGTGCACTGACTCCTACTGGAAGAGGCTGATACTTGAGGAGCTGAGAGCTTCCACTACAGCCACTACTCTTCTACCCTCCCTTTTAGCACCCACTGCTGGCAATGTCTGCAAACCAGTGCCATGAGTTCCCACACAGGTAGCACTTTTACCGCATTCCCTATGTGGCCTCCTGCAGAAAAAGGATCATGGTCCAGTAGCTGTCCCTCACTGCCTTCATGCCAACTCCATCCCTATACAGCGCCTCTTGATGGGGGAGGCAGAGACAAGTAATTGTGAGCTTCCCTAGCTGCCACCCTGTTCTGGGATTGGATCAACAGCCTCTGCTGGCTACAGAATGTATGACAGAAAGCTAAACCCAAATTCCTGGGCTGCTGGCTATTCCAGGTATGACTGGGAGCATCATGGGAAAGCAGCTAATAATCTCTTACATTCACTATAAAATTGCCAGTGTTGGCACTTCTGCAATTCTTATTGGATTCTGAGCTGGCAGGAAAACTTGCTTTGAAACCAGAAGCCAAAACCATGCCAATATGAACTTTCAGGGCACATGGAATGAAGAAAAGGAGTACTTGTGGCACCTTAGAGACTAACAAATTTATTTGAGCATAAGCTTTCGTGAGCTACAGCTCACTTCATCGATGCATTTGGTGGAAAATGCATCCGATGAAGTGAGCTGTAGCTCACGAAAGCTTATGCTCCAATAAATTTGTTAGTCTCTAAGGTGCCACAAGTACTCCTTTTCTTTTTGCGAATACAGACTAACACGGCTGCTACTCTGAAACATGGAATGAAGAGACATGCACCATCCCTTTCATTTTAGATCCTTAGATAGGCATTCACCATAAGATACTTAAAGAGAGACTGAGGTTTTCAGTGTTGCAGCATCATGGATGTCATGTAGCTGTGACTGTAGGACTTTGCTACAGTGCACTGAGCACTAACATGGGGTTTACCACAGATTGCATACAGCCAAAGAAGATGGCAGCATCTTGCAGAATTGCCCACCCCAAGCATTCAAAAATCAGGAGTCACCTCCCAGCCCATCATGAGATTGGCTCAAAATTAATGAGATTATAATAATAAATATTGGGTTCTTGTTATTTGTTTTCAGGGTTCTGAGTCTTTAAGGTTCACTCAGGTCACGTTTCCCATTTTTTCTCTGTAACCCTGAGCACTATAAACTTACTGCAAAAAAAACAAAAACAAAAAAAAACAGCTGAGATTTTCATGTAATCATGTGACTGCAGAAGCAGGCCATGTAGGAAACAAATCAAATATTGGTGAGTTGCAATAAAAATCATAAGAGTGGATAACACTGGGTCTACTGTGCAAAGCTAGATCTTCCGGTGCCTCCCTGTACAGATACATCAGGTACGGTTACACGCCATGGCTGGGCTGCAGAGTAACCATTACCCCAGGCTTCTGCAGGGAGCTGTGCACCCACCAGTGCCAGCCACTATGAAAGGCCAGTTGACAATGGCGGGGAGGAAGACTGGGTGGTAGAATATAACCCCTGCTCTCAGACCTGTACTATGTCCACATGAGGCCTGGCTCTGCTTTCAGAAACTGGGCCCAGCCAGCAACATGACCAGAGGACATCACCGGAGGTACTGGTTACTGCCTCCTGGGCACTATGGCAACAGCGTCCTGGAGATGATGACAAATTGTGTAATAGCTCTCAATTGGGACACCCCCCATCCCTGCCAGGCCCCAAACCCAGTCACGGGCCCACAACCCCCTGCCAGCCCCTCAAATCCTCCCCCCAGCCCCCCAAACCCACCCCCAACGCCCTGAACCCACAACAGCACGCCAGTCCCCTAAATCCAGCCCTGGCCACACAACTCCCCCCAGCCCCCCAAACCCACCCCCAACACCCTGAACCCGCAACAGCACGCCAGTGCCCTAAATCCAGCCCTGGCCACACAACTCCCCCCCCAGCCCCCCAAACCTACCCCCAACGCCCTGAACCCACAACAGCACGCCAGTGCCCTAAATCCAGCCCTGGCCACACAACTCCCCCCCCAGCCCCCCAAACCCACCCCCAACGCCCTGAACCCACAACAGCACGCCAGTGCCCTAAATCCAGCGCTGGCCACACAACTCCCCCCCCAGCCCCCCAAACCCCCTGAACCCTCCACTAGGGCCCCAAACCGCCCCCAGCCCCAGGCCCACCGCGCCCCACCAGTCCCCCAAACCCACATCCGACCCCATAAGCTCCGCCAGCCCCGGCTCCACCCCCCGAAACCTCCCCGGGCGGAAAGACTTTAAATGGAGGCCTCGGTGGTTGCTCTGGGCAACGAGGGGATCTTCTCCTTCCTGTATTGATTCGAACGGGGCGAGGGGGAGGAGGCTCCCGTGATGCACCGCGCGGGGAGCGCAGGGGCTGGGCAGGAGCGGCCGCCATATTGGGGAGCGCTGAGGGCCGAGGCTGGCGGAGAGTGACAGGAGGAGGAGGAGCCGGGGCCGGGGCCGGGCTGGCTAGGTGAGGGGCTGCGTGCGGCCGTCTCGGGGGGAGGCCTCTCTTCCGGGGAGGGGGGGCTCGGCTTGAGGGGCCCAGGCCTGGGGGGGGGCCCCCCTTACCATGGGGGCGAGGGGCTCAGGCCGGGGGGGGGCGGAGGGGCCGGGGCCCCCTTACCATGGGGGCGAGGGGCTCAGGCCGGGGGGGGGGAGGGTGCAGGGCTCTGATCTGTGCGCTGCGCGCGGGGGGGGGGGGGGTCAGATCCAGGTTCGCCCCTCTCCCCGCTTCCATCACGGGTCAGCCTGCGGGGAGCGAAGGGGTCAGTTGTGCCAGTGCCCCGAGCTCAGGGGATGTCTGGAAGGGAGGTGAAATGGCTGGAGTCGGGCCCCAGCGAGCAGGGGGCCTAGCAGCCCTCCCCTCGAGCTGGCTCTGGAGACGGTTTGGCTGGCAGATGTGCACAGGGCCTCCTTATTCAGGTTGGCGATACACAGATGTGCTGCAACAGAGAATGCAGTGCCTGGTAGTACAGGGGTTCTCAGCCTGGGGGTCGGGACCCCTTGAGAGGGTCATGAGGTCATTACATGGGGGGTCGTGAGCCGTCAACCTCCACCCCAAGCCCTGCTTTGCCTCCAGCATTTCTAATAGTGTTAAATATATATATTAAAAAGTGTTTTTTAATTTATAAGGGGGGGGGGGTCGCACTCAGAGGCTTGCTATGTTGAAAGGGTCACCAGTACAAAAGTTTGAGAACCACTGCTCTAGTACTTTGGGGATGATTTATTTAAGAATTAAAATGTACAGAAGTAGTTCTCATCTCCTTAAGGTAGGGCTGTCAAGCAATTAAAAAAAAATTAATTGTGATTAATCAGGTTGTTAATAGAATACTGTTTTAAAAAATATTTTTGGATGTTTTCCACATTTTCAAATGTGTTGACTTTTCAGTTACAACACAGGATACAAAGTGTACAGTGTTCACTTTATATTTATTTTTTATTACAAATATTTGTGCTGTAAAAAACAAAAGAAATTGTAAAAAGAAAAGGAGTACCCGTGGCACCTTAGAGACTAACAAATTTATTAGAGCATAAGCTTTCGTGAGCTACAGCTCACTTCATCGGATGCATCACTGCATCGGATGCGAATACAGACTAACACGGCTGCTACTCTGAAACCTGTCAAAAGAAATTGTATTTTTCAATTCACTTCATACAAGTACTGTAATGCAATCTCTTTATCATGAAAGTTGAACTTACAGATGTAGAATTATGTACAAAAAACCTGCAATCAAAAATAAAACAATGTAAAACTTTAGTGTCTACAAATCCACTCGGTCCTACTTCTTGTTCAGCCAGTCACCCAGGCCTGGTCTACACTGGGGGGGGGGGGGGGGATTGATCTAAGATACGCAACTTCAGCAACTCTTGCCCTGGTGGAGTTCCGGAGTCGACAGCAGAGCAATCGGGGATCGATCACTACCCGCCGATCTGGCGGGTAGTGTAGACGTGGCCTCAGACAAACAAGTTTGTTTACATTTGCAGGACATAATGCTGCCCACTTCTTGAAAGTGAGAACAGGCATTCACATGGCACTGTTGTAGCCAGCATTGCAAGATAATTACATGCCAGATGTGCTAAAGATTCATATATCCCTTCATCTTCTGCCACCATTCCAGAGGACATGCATCCATGCTGGGAGAGGGATAGCTCAGTGGTTTGAGCATGGGCCTGCTAAACCCAGGGTTGTGAGTTCAATACTTGAAGGGGTCATTTAGGATCTGGGGTAAAAAAAAATTGGGGATTGGTCCAGCTTTGAGCAGGGGGTTGGACTAGATGACCAAGGGACCTGAGGTCCCTTCCAACCCTGATATTCTATGATTCTAAATGTGAACAAACTTGTTTGTCTTAATGATTGGCTGAATAAGAAGTAGGAGTGAATGGACTTGTAGGCTCTAAAGTTTTACATTGTTTTGTTTTGAATGCAGTTATGTAACAAAAAAAATCTACGTAAATTTCACTTTCACGATAGAGATTGCACTACAGTGTTTGTATGAGGTAAATATACTATTTCTTTTGTTGTTTTTACAGTGCAAATACTCGTTATAAAAATAATGAGCACTATACATGTTGTATTCTGTGTTGTATTTTAAATCAATATATTTGAAAATGTTGAAAAACATCCAAAATATTTAATAAATTTCAATTGGTATTGTTTAACAGTGAGATTAAAACTGCAGTTAATCACAATTAATTTTTTTTGAGTTAATCGCATGAGTTAACTGCGATTAATTGACAGCCCTACTTTAAGGTAATCAACAAGACTTTCGGTTATAACAGTGCATGATGTATCTGAACATTTTCTTTAACTGCTTATTTCTTATACACATCAACTGCTTGGGAATATGTTTTTTGGCAAGTGGTTTGGTGTCACTGGTAATCAAACGGAGTTTAAGAAGGGGCTGACTTTGACTAATGTGTCAACGCTATTTTTAAACACAGATCCTTCTATATTGAGCCTGGGAGCCAAAAATCGCTCTTGTGCATTTTCAGCATCCTTTGTGAAATGAATTTGTCCAGGTGCTGGTGTGACAAGTGTCCCCGTTATGAAAAATATCAACACATATCAGCACTGGCTGTCGGTTTAGTTGGCCATCTCAGCAGAAAGACCAAGACTAGACTGGGCTATTGGGGACTGAATTTGTTCCTTAGACCTAGAGATGGGGTAGTGTGAGGGGAAACCTGTGCTACTGCTGCCTGTACTGTGTCAATTCTACATAAAAATAGAGGATTCTACTCTCCAAGAATATCAAGCCAGCACCATTCAATGACACAAAACTATTTCTTTTTTATAGGGGGGTTGTCAAAGTGGATAGGCTCAAAATTTAATCTCACTTAAAAACAGTTGTTAAAAATTGTCACACTGGAATATCTATTAGTCTCCATAACAAGGGCAGCACGCTTAGGGTATGTCTTCACTAGCAATGTTAAAGCGCTGCTGCGGCAGTGCTTTAACATGACTGTGTAGTTGTGGCACCAGCGCTGGGAGAGAGCTCTCCCAGCGCTGTAAAAACCCACCCCCACAAGGGTGTTTTTTCACACCCCTGAGCAAGAAAGTTGCAGCGCTGTAAAGTGGCAGCGTACACAAGGCCTTAGTGTGTGGATTTGCTTGACTTCATGCATGTGTCTTCTGCTGTTCTCATTTCTACACTAATCAGTCCTTATGAACAATGGGTATGATCTTGAAATGTTACTACAAGAATCCAGACAGATCCTTGAGCAGAAGTGCGGTGCATCCATGTTCCTAAGGAAATGAAGCGTGGTATATGTACATCTAAATCAAAACAAAGCTCATAGACTTCTACTTTGAGGCTTCCCTACCCACCCAATGTACCTCAACCTGACTTGGAAAGCGTATCTGTTAGAAGCGAAGAGGGTAATTCAGTTTCTGTGGCCTCTTCAATCCTTGGTTTCATTGCCAAAACTGCTAACAATGATGGTAATTGTGATGGTGGCTTTTGTGAGGTGAACACTTGTCAGCTGGGAACTAGAGCCAAATTCAGTTTCCATAAACCACTGGACAGCCATCAGAAGGCAACAACACTGTGTCATTAGCCCATTAGCCCCTAAGCTGTATATAAACAAGCAACCTAGAGGCAAAAGGCTCTATATAGCTTTTCCAGACATGAAGAAGAGCTCTGTGTAAGCTTGATAGCTTGCCTCTTTCACTATTACTTCACCCACCTAGCCTCTAGACCTTATTGTCAGTCTCCTTACTAACCATTCCCCCCCTTTCATTTCTATTAAGATTAGAATGTCTTCTTTTAAGGAGGTGGTGCACGTGTTCTGTAATTCATGGGTCTAGAAATCCTAAACTCAGCTTTTTTTCTTCTACAGTGGAGGGAGAGTCTCTTCCTTTGGAATAGTCATTAAAACGAAATGAAACCTCGTCGATCATTTTGGAGGAATTTGACACAGCCCCAATCTTGACATTTTATTGCTTAAATGAATTTTACTTGATTTGTAACTCTCTGAAGGCACTGTGCTCACCTTCCTGGGGAGAAGTGCTGAGTCTTATTGAAATAGTGTGTTTGGTGCTAGCACAGTGCTTCATGCTTAAGAGTTCATCACTAATAGTAATTCCCATGCTGATAAGTTTCTCATATTTAAAAATTGTGTTTTATGTACAAATAGAATTTTGTGAAGTTGTGGATTGGGGCTGCTGCGCATATATATATAAATGCTATGATTTATTATTTTTCTTTATGGCTGGGCCTGGATTGTAATCTAAGTAGTTAAAACATCAGGTGTGTTGATCTGTTTTTTGTTGTTTTTAACGGTTTGCTTTTCAGCAAAATTCTGAAAGTATTACAGACTTAGTGCATTTTACAATTTTGGTTTAGAATTGCAGGTGTCTGGTAAGACTCAATTACAATACAGCAGATCTGTTTTTGTAGGTTGGCACTGTTAACAGTTCAATGTCTTTTTTTCTCATGAGGCATTAGAAAACAATAAGTACAAAATATAATCGTCTGAGTAAAAACTCTTGTAGCGCCTTCATGGAGCTCATCTTTTACAGTATATGCTTGTGAGTATTTGGGATAACTACTATTAGACACATGGGGCTTGTACATAAGACTGCATATGGGAGCTGCGGCATAAAAGAAGCATAGATCAGGGGAGATTCCAGTAAAGCAAGATAATGTAGTCCTGGAATGTACAGGCCAGGAGATAATGTTTCCTTCAAAACATGGCATCTCTAGGATGCATGGTTATCCATGTAGTAACTGTTTTTCCCCTCAACTTCTGTAAAAGTGCTACTTGAGTATTAGTACACACAATCACCCAATTCCCCTTGGATAAATGAGATTATACTGTATACAGTAGAACCTCAGAGTTACGAAACCTCAGGAATGGACATTGTTTGTTTGTAACTCTGAACAAAACGTTATGGTCTTTTAAAAGCTTAGAACATAAGAACGGCAATATTAGATCAGAGCAAAGGTCCATCTAGCCCAGTATCCTGTCTTCTGACAGTGGCAAATGCCAGGTGCCCCAGAGGGAATGAACAGGTAATCATCAAGTGATCCATCCCCTGTCGCCCATTCCCAGCTTCTGGCAAACAGAGACTAGGGACACCATCCCTACCCATCCTGGCTAATAGCCATTGATGGACCTGTCCTCCATGAATGTATCTAGTTCTTTTTTGAACCCTGTCATAGTCTTGGCCTTCACAACGTCCTCTAGCAAGGAGTTCCACAGGTTGACTGTGCGTTGTGTGAAAAAATACTTTCTTTTGTTTGTTTTAAACCTGCTGCCTATTAATTTAATTTGGTGGCCCCTAGTTCTTGTGTTATGAGAAGGAGTAAATAACACTTCCTTATTTACTTTCTCCACACCAGTCATGATTTTATAGACCTCTATCATATCCCCCCTTACTTGTCCCTTTTCCAAGCTCAAAAGTCCCAGTCTTATTAATCTCTCCTCATGCGGAAGCTGTTCCGTACCCCCTAATCATTTTTGTTGCCTTTTCCAATGTTGCCATTTCTGAACCTTTTCCAAGTCCAATATATCTTTTTTGAGATGGGGCAACCACATCTGCACGCAGGATTCAAGATGTGGGCGTATCATGGATTTATATAAAGGCAATCTGATATTTTCTGTCTTATTATCCATCCCTTTCTTAATGATTCCCAACATTCTATTTGCTATTTTTACTGCTGCTGCACTGAACATTGACTTAATACAGCTTTGAAACTTTACTCTGCAGAAGAAAAATGCTGCTTTTAACCATCTTAATTTAAATGAAAGAAGCACAGAAGCAGTTCCCTTACCTTGTCAAATCTTTTTTTTAAATTTTCTCTTTATTTTTTTTTTTTTAGTAGTTTACGTTTAAGACTGTACAGTATTTGCAGGGGTTTGGGTTTTTTTTTTGGTCTCTGCTGTCTGATTGAGTACTTCCAGTTCCAAATGAGATGTGTGGTTGACCAGTCAGTTTGTAAGTCTGGTGTTCGTAACTTTGAGTTTCTACTATACGACAAACACAAATTCTGTAGAGTTCAGTGGTCTGACCAAAAAAAACCACATCATCAGTTTGTTTTTACTCACCTTATGTAATTACTCACAAAACTTTCATTTCCTTTTTTCTGTCCAGTGGCTTATGCAAAATGTGTTTGTGTGGAAGGTAAGTCCATTTAAGTCCATTTCCTAGTGGATAGGTGTCAATATCAGTAAAAACCATTGCTGTCACATCGCGGTCCATGGTGCTAGGACAGGCGGGAAGCCTGCCTCTGCCACCCTGGCTGTGCCACTGACGGAGAGCCGCCAGAGATAAGACTGCGCCCCAATCCCATGCCCAGCCCTGAGCCCCCCAAACCTCAAGACCTCTTACTGCACCCCAAACCCCTCATCCCCAGCCCTACCTCAGAGCCTGCACACCCAGCCCAGAGCTGTAACCCCCTTCCGCACTGCAGCCCTGAGGGCCCCCCAAACCCGGAGCCCCTCCTGCTCCCCAAACCTCTCATCTCTGGCCCCACCCCAGAGCCTGCACCCAGAGCCCTGAATCCCTCCCTGCCCCAGCCCAGAGCCCTTCCCACATCCTGAACCCCTCATTCCTAGCCCCACCCCGCAGCCCTCACGCCAACCCTCTGCCCCAGCCCTGAGCGCCTCCCACACCCTAAACCCCTCATCCCCAGCTCACTGGGTCGCAGGCATCAACAATTTTCTTCAACTGAGTCCCCAGAAAAAAGTTTTAAAACCACTGCTTTAGAGTATCAAGACCCACAAGTGTAATGCACCAATTTCAGATTTAAGCCAGAATGATAAAGAAGAATATCTCCATTGACTTCCCGAAGAGTCACACTAGTGTAAATCCAATCTATTTTATTAGCAGAATTTCTCTTTTCTTGTAAAACTTGGTTTAAATAATATGGAGCCAGTTTTCAGTTAAACATAATTTTGTACTTATTATTATTTTATTTTTATTAAATCCCTACTGGTTGAGATCTTGTTAGCTGTATTTAGCCGAAGCTGATCTTTTATGTCCAGTTTCTAAAAATATAAGAGACAGGAGTGTGCTGGGTCAGACCCGCCCTGAGCCCCCTGCTGTACCCCACACCCCAACGTCCTGCCCTGAGCCCCCGACACACAGCCTGCACCACCTGGGGGCAGGGAGGGGGCAAAGTTGGGGTGGGAATGGAGGCAGGGGCGAGGCCTCACGGAAGGGGTGGAGTGGGTGTGGGGCCGTGGCAGCGGGTGCGGGGGGAAGTCAGTGGTGCGGCCCTTGGGCCAATGTACTAGTCCTCATGTGGCCTTCATGGTCATTTGAGTTTGAGACCCCTGAGTTAGTTCGTAACTGTGGTGTTCATATCTACTGTACATGCCTTGTGGAATATGTATCCTGACACGTGGGCTGTATCTACCCTGGACTCTTTATTCCTGGGGGAATTCTGTGCCACTGCATGTGCGCAGAATTCAATGTCCCCAACAGATTTCTTTGCTTCCCTGCAGAAAAATGACTTTCTGACGGAAGCAAAGGGAAGCTGCAAGAGCAGTCACGCACTACTCCCAAGCAGTGGAGGTACATTGTGTAAGGCACCCGGAGCAGCCAGTGGAGAGGTAAATCACCGTGTGGCTGGGGACACCCCAGCCAGTGGTTCCTACCCTGAGCCAAGATCACCTGCTAGTCCCATCTGGGCTGGAGGTAGGAGAGGACAGAAGTATTTTATTGGAAAACGTAATGGTAAAATTGGGCAGTGGAAGGAACTCAAGGTAGATATGGTACCTGGAACAGCTCTGAATTATTTTTAAAGTGATTAGATTTCGAGTAGGCAGTGTCCTAGAATGTAGGTTATAGTAGTTACAGAAGAATTCTTTTGAAATATGTCTAGAAACAGCTATCCTAGTGAAATGTGGGTACTTCAGTAGCAGTAAGACATTGGGGTTTTATTCTTTTTAAAGCTTTCAGAAGTTGTTCGTTACTCTTAATTTTGCAAAAAATATGGGCTCTTCCAAAGTTTTGTGAAGTCAATTGGAGTCTTTCCATTAACTTCAGAGGGTTTTGAATCAGGTCCTGATGGCTGTACTTTCAAGAGTTCAGCCCCAAGTTGCTGCCACTGAGAACAATGTACCATTTTACCTGGTTTTACTAAAATAAAAATTCCTTCAATTTCTGGAATGTTAAAAAGAAATACACAAACTTCTTATTTTACTGAAAATAGCAACACATTTTACTAGGATAATGTTTTCTAGCCTTAATTTCTGGGATCACACAATCTTGAAATGAAGGATTACTATAATGTTATGAATCTAATGCAATGCTTTGTTATGTGCGCAAAGCGTTACAATACATGCTGAGTGTTGAACGAACTCAAAAATCTGGCTATATGTTTCAAGGTTTTGGTGTGTTCTGTTAGGCAAACTGACTTTGTTTTTAGAAGTAAATGATGTGTCCGTGATCAAAAATATCTTCCCTTGAATAGCTTTTGTTTGTATATGTTACAGGTTGAGCACTGTAAATTGGGACATAGCTGATTTCAATAGCAGTTATTGGTTTAAAGTTTAAATTAACCATATTGATGCATATGCATGAGGAAACATGGGTTTATGTTTTCAGACCATTCTCATTTATGTTAAATTCACTTGACACCAATCTAGCAGTGTTTTTTTTTTTTTTTTTTTGGTCTATTTTAAGCAAAGGATAGTAAGTGTGTTAACATTCCCAAATGAAAACCTTCATCTTTCAGTGATTAACTGAAATCATGTTTTCTGCAAAACTTCATCATCTCAATCTGTATGTGTTGAGATTTGTCAGTGTATATCATGTGCAAACAAGATTTCCAGTTTTTTGCTTTGGTCAGGATTTAACCTAAAATATGAGACCCTGTATATTCCCAACAAACTGCTATTGCCATTTTCTGTATATTGTAGCCACAGAGTCCTAAAATGCATCCTTTATTCACTGGTCCGTTTAGGAAGCAACATAAGTGTGACAATGCAGTAGGTGAGAAAAGTTTGTCAGATGAATGATGTTTTTAATTGTCCTTTCTCATGCCTGAAAGAAAAGGGAGTTCTGTTTAAAAACAGATGAAGTGTGATCTTGTAATCTAATGGTATGAATTCTGTAGGTAGCTGAAAAGCTATAAGACTGAGAATAGAACTTGAAAGTTAATGCTATTTTTCAGTGTAAGGCAGGTTAATATGTCTGATTTTGTGTGACACATTTGATAAAATCTTACCAACCAAATGTAAATGAATATCTGTTGTGAAATCACATCATCCTGGATCTTATGACTGAAAGATAGGGCATGGCTACTCTACTGCTGTAGCACCGTAGTGTGGATACTTCCTCAGTGACAGATGAGGTTTTTCCATCAATGTAGTTTAATCCATTTCTCTGAGAGGTGGTAGCTAGATCGACTGAGAAGTTATTTCACAGACCTAGTTGTATCTATACTGGGAATAAGGTCAACCTAACTGCGGTTTTCAGGGTGTGAAATTTTTCACAGCACTGAGCAACATAGCTAAGTAGATCTAATTTTAAGCATAAACCAGGTCTCGGTGGAGACTAGGACCAATTGTCCACCCAGAATTGTAGAGGTAAGTGGTATCAGCAACCATAAGGGTAATAGTGTGGTGTAATATTCCTAACCAGCTAGTGCACTGATTCTGTGCTGCACTTTGCCTATTGAAATTCTGAATACTGTGCGACTGAGAGGCAAAATGGTCTTGTGTCTAAAGCACAAGATTTGGAGTTGGGACTTCTAGCTTCCATTTGTGATTCTGCTACTCACTTAGCCTCTCTGTGCTTCCCTTCACAAATTGTGGCAGAAACTTTGTGTACTTCTCATGTTGGTTGGATGGCTTAATTCATTAATGTCTGTAAAGTGCTTTGAGCGTCTCCCTTGGGCAGTGGTATAGAAATTAAATTTGGTGTTGGCAGTGGGTTTGTACATGGGGCTGTGCACCATTTCTTGACTTTCTTCCTGTTTTGTTGCAGCAGACTGATTCCTGGCTAGACTTCATGAACAGAAGGTCCTGCGACCGTTAGACTCCCCTGCCCCCGCCCTTTCCACCATGGACCAGGATTATGAGAGACGTCTCCTGCGCCAGATCAACATCCAGAATGAAAACACAATGCCTTGTGTAAGTCAGCACTGTGCTTAGTGATTCTCCTAGTGACTTTCCCAGGTGCCCCTGCCCCTCCCCACTTCCCCCAACAAAGACCAGACTTTATTCTGTGAGCTGTGATATGCTTTCTCGAATGTCCTTCAGACAGGCTCTCTAGCTTCCTCTATGTGCTACTTAATAGCATGGAGGCCTTTAATTAGAAACTAAACCAAATCTTGGACTGAAATGCTCTACTGTCTGAGTTTCTGAATTATCCTGGGAAACAATTGCTCAAACAACTTGATAACTTGGCCAGTTTTGTCAGCTAAAATTTGTTAAATCTCTATATGTATGTAAATACTCAGAAGCCTAAGGGAGTTATAACATCTTTATTATTCAGTACTTGACATCAGGAAACTACATAATCTCATTAGGTACTATGGGAATATAGACAGTTGAATTTTTTTTAAACAAGCGAATCTTCTGAATGCTGGGGGTATACGATAGGTGGACTTTAGACACACGCAGATCTTCCAGCTTTTCTGTGGTGTTTTATGTCATAAGAGCATAATGATGGCCATACTTGGTCAGACCAATGGTCCCTCTAGCCCAGTATCCTGTCTTCTGATGTTGGCTAAGGCCAGATGCTTCAGAGGGAATAATCTGAACAGGGCAATTATCGAGTGATCCAACCCCAGTCATCCAGTCCCAGTATCTGGCAGTCAGAGGTTTAAGGCCATGTAGAACATAGGGTTGCATCCCTGACCATCTTGGCTAATAGGTCCATCAATGGCTATCTTCCATTAACGCATCTAATGGAACCCAGTTATAGTTTTGGGCTTCACAACATCTCATGACAATGACTTCCACAGGTTAACTGTGTGTTACGTGAAGTAATTCTCTCTTTTAAATCTGCTGCCTATTAATTTTTGTTGGGTGACCCCTAGTTCTTGAGTTATGTCAAAGGGTAAATAATGTTTCCTCATTCACTTTCTTCACACCATTCATGATTTTATAGACTTCTTTCCTATCCCTCTTTAGTCATCTCTTTTCTAAGATGAGCAGTCCCAGTCTCTCCTCGTATGGAAGCAGATCCTTATCCTTAATTATTTTTATTGCTCTTCTCTGTATGTTTTCCAGTTATAATCTATCTTTAAGATAGGCCAACCAGAACTACACTCAGTATTCAAGGTGTGGGCATACCATGGATTTATACAGTGGCATTATATTATCCTTTCCTTAATGATTCCTAACATTCTGTTTGCTTTCTTAACTACCACTGCAAATCGAGCAGGTGTTTTCAGAACTATTAATGATTACTCCAAGATCTTTCTTGAATGGTACCAGTTAATTTAGACACCATCATTTTGTATGTGTAGTTGGGATTATGTTTTCTAGTGTTCATTACTTCTCATTTATCAACACAACACCTGTGCTGAGAGAATTGTCCTCCAGCTAGCCCAGGGGTGGGCAAGTTTTTTGGCCTGAGGGCCCCATCGGGTTTCTGAAATTGTATGGAGGGCAGGTTAGGGGAGACTGTGCCTTCCCAAACAGTCAGGCCCTCGCCCCCTGATGGCCCCCCCTGGGACCCATACTCCATCCACCCCTCCCTGTGCCCTGACCACCCCCGGACCTCCCGCCACGACTGCCCCCTGCCACCCAATCCAACACCTCCTTCCTCTCATTCCTGACTGCCCCTGGAACCCCTGCCCCAGAATGTGCCCCCGCTTCCCCATCCAACCCCCCCCATCCTTCCTGACTGCCCCCTTCGGGACCCGTACCCCCATTCAACATCCCTGTTCCATGCCTTCTGACCGCCCCGACCTCTATCCACACCCCCACCCCCTGGCCACCACCCCAAAGTCCCTTGCCCTCTATCCATCTCTTCCCCCACCCCCCGACCCCCTTACTGTGCTGCCTGGAGCACTGGTGGCTGGTGGTGCTACAGCCATGCCGCCCAGAGCACCAGGACAGGTAGCCTGCTGCCTGGCTGGAGCCAGCCACACCACTGCGTGGCACAGAGCATATCTGCTACGAACTCCATAATATCTTTTGTCATTACCAAGATCTTAAAATACACACTTAGCTGTAGTTCTGCCAGATTCTACTTGATGTAATTGATTTAGGTTCAGTGCTGAATTTAAATGACTATGCTGAATGCACATTGAAGGGATACTGCTGGGTTACATATGATATCTCTAGTAAAACCAAGAAATATAAAGGAGGTCCCTTTAAGTACCCCCTACAAGAACGTTAGTATTATGGAGAAAACAAACAAATGCTAGAAAACCAGGAAGCAGTGTTAAGGGGACATTTTCCCACACAACATGGCAGCCATGATTTTGCTTCCATAGGAATACCAAGAGGACCTGGAAGCATTGCTGTACTTATCTGACCTTAATAAAACCTGCTGTCTTCAGTTTGCTCACACCCACTCCAAACTCCTGTTCGTATGCTGCAGCAGGCCCTCGGCATACTTATGGCAGCAGCATGGCAATGGCAGAGATCACACTAGCCAAAAAGCTTAGGGAGGAGCAAGATACTGGGATCTCCCTGCGGGACTCTCAGGGATCAACACCCTCCTGTTCTGGAAGGACAGAAAGAAGACCGGGCTGAGTGCCTGCAACCTTAACTAGAACATGTTTTGTGTGTAAGATATTCTTATAAGGTACCATACACTGTATGTTTACATGAGGCTTGAATTGCTAATATTTGAGTCTTTCAGACCAAGAGGGGAAGGGATTCCAGTCATACCTATACCTCATAGTGCCCTGCCTCCAGCTGCCCAGATTTCAAACCTCGAGACCATTGGCAAGAGCATACCAGCTGATCTCCACTATTGAGAGGGACCATGTGGAGAGAGAGGTTCTTTAAGTGCTCCTGTTAGCACTCGTCAGTGGGAATTGTGCCTGTGTAAGGAGTGCTTACTAGGGTTGTAAGGTGAAAAACCATGTGTTCTGTCATTCCAGGTTTATTTGGCCCTAATGAAAGCAGATTTCTGGAGTCTGTCTTTCAGAACCCACTGTGATCCAACATTTTTCCTGTCTGGTTCTTGCAGTGTTTCTCCATATGTAACTTTTTAAACTTCAGGTAGTTGAGATGAGACGAACGCTGACACCTTCCAACTCTCCAATGTCCTCCCCCAGTAAACATGGAGACCGTTTCATTCCCTCAAGAGCTGGGGCCAACTGGAGCATTAACTTCCACAGAATAAATGTGAGTATTACCCCCGTGTTACACAGCACAAGGTATTTTTCTTATCAGGAAGGGGAAGTTTGCACGGAGTTAAAGAAGTTTGTTTGGCAGGAAAACTACTTCAGAGGACTAGTCGAGCATTGCCTTCCCCCTCTCCTCCCCACTGCTTCACCTTCTGCTCTCCATCTCTTCTGCTGCTTCAGTATTTGATGCCTCAGCATCACAATTATTGTTGCAGATTTTTCAAGATGGCAGTGCTTTTCCCATTACGGGGGGGGGGGGGAGTGAATTTTGTGAGATCTTTGGAGTGTTTGTTAGCATATATTTTCCCCCCTCTAGGAAAACGAAAAGTCACCAAGTCAAAACAGAAAAGCAAAGGATGCTACCTCAGACAATGGCAAAGGTAGATGTGTTTTGTAACACTTGTTCCTTTGTGTCTAGCTTTTGATTTGACACTGAATTCAAATATAGCATGGGCAACAACAGTGCAAGCATCTCGCTTGCTGCTCTAGCTATTGGGCCACAGCCCTGACCTGGAGGCACCATCACGGGGAATATGATAACTTGGTCTCTGCAGCCCATTCAGACGAGTTGACGTACTCCCCTGCAAGACCACTGCCTACCCTGGTTTGGAACCACTAGCGTAGGACTGTGCTCAAAAGCTTGTTTGTATGTTCGTACAGATGGCCTTGCTTACTCAGCCTTGCTAAAAAACGAACTGCTGGGAGCAGGTATTGAGAAAGTGCAGGACCCTCAGACAGAAGACAGGAGACTGCAGCCATCCACACCAGAGAAGAAGAGTCTCTTCACGGTAAGTTTGGCTAACAATGTATTGGTCTGCATTGCTTATGCAAGAGGAGTTGGGCACACCTCAAATATGCTAGTAGGTGCATAGTGTAGTAGCTTTATTAAGAAGTCTAGCCAAGGTTTAAAGTGAGTCATCAATAGTATGGAATGACTAGGGTGGGTTGTATTAGTAACAAAATCCAGTGGACACTGTCCACTGATTCCACAGATAGCATGAGGAAGTGCTGCTTGCTGCAGAAATCCTTCTTTCCTGAGTTATGACAAAGGCTTTGAAAGACTGTTTTGGAAAAGATGTGGGCAACTTAACACATGGTTTTGATATGCTCCCTAAATGAAGGATTCAGAGTAGCAGCCGTGTTAGTCTGTATTCGCAAAAAGAAAAGGAGTACTTGTGGCACCTTAGAGACTAACAAATTTATTTGAGCATAAGCTTTCGTGAGCTACAGCTCACTTCATTGGATGCATTTGGTGGAAAAATGCACCATATGCATCCGATGAAGTGAGCTGTAGCTCACGAAAGCTTATGCTCAAATAAATTTGTTAGTCTCTAAGGTGCCACAAGTACTCCTTTTCTTTTTGCTAAATGAAGGAGGGGTTTTGAGATTCAACACAAGTTAGTTTCTCAGTATTGCTGTAGAGCAAGATTTAAAGGAATCTTTAAGGGAAGGGACTGAAGAGGGTAGAAAGTAAAACACAGTGGGCCACTACAGTGCAGGGTTTTGGAGGGACTTCTCACTAGGTAATATATGTTAGTTAATTACATTGTAGGTGATCTTGTAAACCTCTGGCACGTCAGGACCTGTACTGTGTGGGGTTTTTGTATCCAATGCTTTCTTCTTTGTGCAGTACTCCCTCAGCACCAAACGCTCCAGTCCAGATGATGGCAATGAGGTCTCCCCATATTCCCTGTCACCTGTCAGCAACAAAAGGTAATGCTGGCTACCTATGGGTGGGGGGGAAAAATAAGGGCTGGGGTTCTTAAGGAGCTCTCTGACTAACGTTATAATTGGTTACTGTACAGCTATGGGATTTCAGGAGGGGAAGTAGGCAGGAGGAGTTGTCCGACACCTAAGGAGCAAGGATTTTGTCTCTGTGCAGCCAGCCCTAGAAATACAGTAGATTCCACTTGTTAGCAACCTCTTGGTTCCCAGCAACTGCTATTATTATCCAGAGGCTGCCGGTAAGAGAAAAGCAGGTTTGCAGGGCTGCAGCCAGGAAAGGTAGTGCTGGCAGCTGGGAGGGGAGGCTGTGGGCAGGGCATCATGGGGAGGTTTGTGCGGCTCTAGCCAGCACTGGGATATGCATTCCCATGCTGCCGCTCTCTAAACCTGCCTGTGTCTGGTGTTCGGCATATCTCAGTGCTCTCTTCTCTGCCACATCCCTGAAGGCAGGTGTGCAGGGCTATAGCCAGGGAAGGAGGCACTGGGATGTGCCAAGCCTGAGCCTCTGGTACCAGGGCAGGGCACAGCCTGGAGAGTACAGTGGTACCGTGCAGCCCCTTGGACACACATACACCCCTGCTCCCATGAAAAGCCCAGCATCCTCCTTCCAAACAGCAGGAAGATTTGCAGGCCTGCAGTCAGGAAAAGCATGTCAAAAGGCTGTCCAAAAGCAGCATGCCTGTTAGTATCTGAATCCCATTAACATTTTAGTCCAATGAGATGGGATTGGTTCCCAGCAAAATATTGCTATTAACCAGAAGCTGTTAATATCAGGAGTGTTATTAAGCAGCCTCCCCTTTTTGGGCATGTGATTATGGTGGGTGGAGGAGCCACACGGAGATCAATCAGTCAGGGCAAACTGCAAAGGATGGGGCAGACAATCCCCAAAACTGGTGTTTTATTCTTATAATTAGATTCACCAAGCCAGTAACAAAACAGATTCTGTAATACCACACTGGTTACCCAGAAGCTAAAACACAGTTCCCCTTAAGCAATCCAGCCCTGGGCTCCCACCTGGAGAGCCAAATCTAATATAGTGAAGATTACTTAAAATCTTATTCACCATATATAAAGTTCTACCAATCCCAAAAGACCAGACACATTACCTACCAGGTCAATGAATATTTCAGATCTTACCCAAAATACATTCTTATAGCCAATTCTTGTTAACTAATTTAAGTTTTATTTTAAAAAAGAGACAGAGTTGCTATGGTTAAAAGATCATTATACATACAGATACTACTCCTGGGGGAATTCTGCTCCCCAAAATTAAAAATGATGCGCACAATATTGCAAAATTCTGCATGTGGTGTTTGTTGAAATAACACAATATAGTCACACCAGTTTCAATTATTTTTGGTCATTTATTTCAAAATACCTGTCAGCAAGTATGTGTGTAACAATACAGACAACAAAAAAGAGTCAGGAAATGTTTTTTGAAAAATAGATTCCTTACTAGGCATATTAATACAGAACTCTGAGTAGTACTTCATTTAAATTATAATACAGAACTGTATTTCCCGTACCCCTCAGAAGCAGTGCAAAAGGTTGGAGGAGTCAGGGATAATGGAGGAGCTGAGGGAGAGGGAAGTAAATTGCTGGGAAGGAGCCTGGGTGTGAACTTGGAGGGTTGTTGGGTATGGGTGGGAAAAGTATGGAACAGGTTTTTTGTGGGGGGTGACGAGGAGGGATTGTTAGGGAGCTTCCCCGATGCAGACCCCGGTTGACTCCTAGCCTCTCCCATTCAGTCAGGCACATCTGCTCCTATCCACGTGTCCCTCCACCTCCACTCAGATACCACCTCCCCAAATCCCCACGTGGCCCTGCACCTCCCTCCCCCTGTGGCTCTTTGCCTCCACTCCCATTCAGCCCCTGCCCCAGTCCGTCCTTTTCCACTAGCCCTTACGAGCCCCTGTCGGACCCGCTCACCCAGCACCCATGCTTTCTGTTTCCCCATAGTCCCTGTCTCCTGACCTGACAGGCGCTGCGAAGAAGGCAGGCTCTTTCTCTTCTCTAGCTAGCTGGGAGCTGCTGCTTTGTTCTATTGCCACATCACCCTCTGGTGGGCAAAAGGCAGAACTGCAGCAACATTTCAGCAGAAGCTTTTTTCTGAACAAAAAATTAAAAATATGTGGCTAATTAATTATGCACATGCACAGTAGTGCAGGATTTCTCCCAAAGTAAGATATGAATAAAGTTCTCAGGTCAGTTTCATAGCAGAGATGGTGAGCTGCTCATTTGTAAAAGTCCTTTTAGAATCAGTTCAATAGGTTAGTCCACGTGTAGAATTCCAGGAGAATTTGCAAGGATAGTCCAGGGCACACCTGGAGACCTCAGTCTTGTGACTTGAACTTCCCCTGACGAAGTTTGGCAGATCTGAGATAAAAATTTGCAGGCCCTAGAGTTATTTTATAGTTCTCTCCACTAGGCTACATCTTGACAGCAAACATCACGGCAGGCATTCCTTGGAAGAAGAATAGGTAATATACATTGTTGCTTTGAAGTAAATCTGTTTCTTAGTCACACACTAGTAACTAGCTGCATTCATTAACATAAGATAATTAACCATTCAAGCAGTTCATAGACTGTCTACTACAAACTTCAAAGAGAAATGTAGACAATGATATTAGTACACCACAAGTTTCCTCTAAATGTTAATATTTCTTTTTGATCTCTTAATAGAATATAGTAACAGATAGGAACAGAAGTTTATAATCTACAAACTCATTAGATCACATTGATAAACTTAACAGATATACGTAAACACAGACAAATACAGTTAGTATCTACTTCTAATTCTCTGACAATATAGGTTTACATTTAAAAGAATTAAGGCTATATCTACACTACAGACTTTACAGCTGCACTGCTGTAAGGTCTCCCATTTAGCTGCTCTATGCCGGTGGGAGAGAGCTCCCCTGCTAGCATAATTAAACCACCACTAACGAGTGGCGGTAGCTATGTTGGCAGGAGAGCGTCTTCCGCCGACATAGCACTGTCCACACCAGTGCTTTTGTCCATGAAACTTATGCCAGTCACGGGGATGGGAGATTTCCACACTCCTGACCGACAAAAGTTTTACTGACAAAAGTGCTAGTGTAGACAAAGCCTAAATCTACTTAACCTGGCTTTGATAATGATCTACAAGAAATGGCCCTGTTTACCAGTTCAGTACTCCTCGAATATATTATTAAAGGTTGATTTTTTGGGTCCGTTAACCCTCAGTGGCACAGGGCAGGTTCCCTCTTTTTCATTTTGTGTCCATTACTTCCCTCTAGCTGCTCACCTCAGGAGGGTTGCAGCACCGAAGGAATAGTATTCTCTCTCTTTCAATCTCTAAATTTCTCTAGAAGGGCAATGATCAAAACGGTAGGAATTTCTCTAAATCTCTTTGTACCTTCAAAGCCTTATAAAAAAATCACGTCTCTCTTTGTGTGAACAGTCAGAAGTTGCTAAGATCACCTCGAAAACCAACAAGAAAAATCTCGAAGATTCCTTTCAAAGTGCTGGATGCTCCAGAACTGCAGGATGACTTCTACCTGAACCTAGTGGACTGGTCTTCTCTCAATGTTCTCAGTGTTGGCCTCGGTACCTGTGTTTACCTATGGAGTGCTTGTACTAGCCAGGTAAGGCATGGCCCTTTCCTTGCTGCCATGGGAGAAAGTAAAATGGACAGCAGGTCAGTTGGATCGGCCTTTGTGTTACGTATTATGCTGCAGTACTCTTTCCAGTACCCTGGAATGTACTATCTATGCCAGGAGTGGCCAGCCTGAGAAGGAGCCAGAATTTACCAATGTACATTGCCAAAGAGCCACAGTAATACATCAGCAGCCTCCCATCAGTTCCCCCCCTGCTTCCAGCACCTCCTGCCCACCAGCAGCCCCGATCAGCTGTTTCGTGACGTGCAGGAGGTTCGGGGGGTTGGAAGGAACGAGGGCATGGCAGGCTCAGGGGAGAGGTGGGGAAGGGATGGAGTGGGGACAGGGCCTGTGGCAGAGCCAGGGGTTGAACAGTAAGCCCCCCTCCGGCACATGGGAAAGTTGGCGCTTGTAGCTCCAGCCTGAGTCGGTGTCTAGACAAGGAGCCACATATTAACTTCAGAAGAGCCGCATGTGGCTCCGAAGCCACAGGTTGGCCACCCCTTGTCTATGTGGTGCAACGTACTAGTGCTCTTAGTTCCAAATACCTAATCTGCTAGGCAGCTAATCTCCTAGTATGCATCTTTTTAGTCCTAATTTCTATCTTATTTCCTAATTTTCAAGGTTACCCGGTTGTGTGATTTGTCTGTGGAAGGCGATTCTGTGACATCAGTGGGCTGGTCAGAACGGGTCAGTATAATACTACCACACAGACCATTAAGACGTTCTTTTCAAAGACGTTCAAAGCTCCTGTTAACTTCTTCAGTTGCATTTGTAAGAGTTCAACATTTCAGAACATCTGATCCTCAACACTAGAGACTGATAGGAATACACAGTGTCTCACACTGGAGTGAGAACCACCTAGATTAAATTCAGCGAGCAGCACATGACCTTGGTCAAGAGATGCCGAAGAGCATTTTTCTCTCTCTCTCTCTCTCCTTTTTTGTTAAAGCCTAAGATGTATGCGCTTGAGGTATGTGCATCCTTCCCCTCCCCCCTCAAAAAAAAAGAAAAAAGCACCTTCCCTGGATAGCAGGGATGGACCTGGACTGGTCTGTGAGTGTAGAACTGCCTCCTAAATTGACTACAAATATATCTGTATGTGAGTGAGCCGTGCTCTTAGAGAGAGGTTATGGTCTACTGCTTGTTCTGGAGAGATGGTCTGCATGAACTGATGTGCTTAGTGTCTTTGCTCCAATTACTCTCTGTAGTCCTGTCATGCCAGATTTGTCTTCCTTGTTCCAGGAAAGGCTTGGGGCATAAAAGCCCAGAATCCTACTAAAAAAGTCTCTTGTGAGGCAAAACCTCCAGGTGCTCTATTTGATGTTCTGTATAGTGCCATGAAATCCTGCCTGGCTGGTTGGTTGAGGCCAAAGTGATGTATCCCATTGCAGAAGAATTCAGCAACATTTCCCCCATTCTGTTTAAACAAATAGCTTCTGTGAACAGGTATTCGCTGTCCCTTTAGCAAGCACTCACATGGAATTTAGAGTGGAAGACAAGGAGTCAAGACTGCCTCCTGGGTTCTGTTTCCAACTCTGCCAATAGCTCACTGTGTGATGTTGGGCAAGTCACTTAATGCCCATGCCTCAGTTTACCCTATCTGTTAAAACATCTTGGAGCTTGGGGGTGTAAAAAAGATGTAATTAGGTAATGATTGTAAAAATCTTGGAGGGCCTTGGGGAAAATGTGCACTAGAAAGAAGTGCCAATATTATCTATCTTTAAAAGGATCTATTGATACTTTTCGGTTTTCATTTCTACAGCAGATCTTCTTTTAATAGTCGTGTCTTAAGGTATTGCAAAAATTGCATCTTCATTCAACTCATTGCTGATTAACAGACTGAGTTCCTTTGAGCAGGACAGATCTTACAAGATGTGTAATCTCCAGATGATACTCCTCTCCCCATCCGTTCGCCTTTTAGGGACTGAGGGCTAGTCTTCACTATGGGGAGATTTGACACTGCTGCTATTGATGCAGTATGGATAGCTTTAGAGGTCTAGTGAAGACCTGCTAAATCAACGGCAGAGATCCCAGAAGAGTAAGGGAAGTCAACTGGAGAGCGTCTCCTATGGACATAGCACAGTGAAGACACCGGGATAAGTCGACCTAAGCTACATTGACTCCAGCTACGTTATTCACATAGCTGGAGTAGCGTAGCTTAGGTCGACTTACCCCATAGTGAAGACAAGCCCTCAGAATATGTTGTGTGGCTCTTGGATCTCTTTGTACATCTACTTACTGACTTTATTGATTACAAGTTTTCTTTTTGTGCATTTAGGGGAACTTGGTAGCAGTTGGAACTCACAAGGGCTTTGTACAGATCTGGGACGCAGCTGCAGGGAAGAAATTATCCATGCTTGAGGGTCACACAGCCAGAGTGGGTAAGGAGGAACAGGAGGCAAGAGGGTTGAAGTTTACCATTGAAAGTGGCATTTGCTAACATAGAAGAAGGATCCCTTGAGGCCATGTTAATATTGCAGTATTGCTATAATTTTATGATCCAAAAGGGAGTGTGGGAATTATCACTCCCACCCCATCCCCACTCACCATTCCTTCCCTAAGCCTTCTATGAAATAGCTTTTTGTTTGTTTGTTTGTTTGTTTATAAGAGTCCTTTTAAATTGCACTGGCCCGCTTTTGGGGGTGGTGATACTATGAATCATCGTCACATACAGTTGTGGAAGGTGTTGTGTGATGAGGCATCCTAGGTGTGTCCTGTTGAATGTCATTGGTTTCAACTCTCCAGGCTGGCTGCTTGAGGATTCCAGTTCATCCTACTTTTCAGGGAATAGCTTTTACAAGTAGGCCGTGTGGATTGGTGACCAGGTCGGGTTGGGAGTCAGGACACCTCATGAGTTCTGTTTTGATGACCTCACGCAAGTTGTTGCACCATTTGTGCCTCAGTTTACCCCACTGTAAAGTGGGTGTAATATGAACTCCCATAGGTTTTGTATATGTTTAAAAGCTTTTTGATCTTCCAACAAAAGTTGCTCAAGAAGAGATTTGTGTAGTCCTCCTCTGGTTATAGTGGCTTGATACTTACCCCTAGGAATCCTGCACTGACAGCTGCATGGAATTCTCACTCTGTTCCTTTGCCTGCATTACAGGTGCCTTGGCATGGAATGCAGATCAGCTTTCTTCCGGCAGTCGGGACAGAATGATCCTTCAGAGAGACATCCGGACCCCCCCACTACAGTCTGAGCGACGGCTTCAGGGCCACAGGCAGGAGGTGTGTGGGCTGAAGTGGTCCACAGACCACCAGCTCCTAGCGTCTGGTGGAAATGATAACAAGGTAAAGTACTGATTGCTATTGGTGTAGGCCTTGGCCTCATCTCTGAACCTGCACTCCTAATCTTAAAAGCTGCCTTCTTTCAAAAATATGTCAACTTTGAATTCCAGCCTCTGTTTTTTTCTGAAGATGCCTTTTTGTTACTAACGAGATGATTGACAGACCATTCCCCCCCCCCCCCCAAATGTGGCTAAACTAGACTATCCTTAACTTTCTAGTATCCGTCTTCAGTAAAAACTAATAGGGCAGCTTAACTATCCTTTGTTGCTCCGAATGTGCTTGGGTATCTACACCTGTATGTTTGGCCTGAAGGATGTTAGATTTCAGTGAAGCTGGTTTAAACTGTCTCCACTTAAACTTGAAGTTAGGCAGTGTGCAGTGAGGGAAGTTTTCAGTTTTAAATAACTTAGTTTACACTGAAATTCCCTTCTGCACGTTTTTGTTTTAACAGGCACAACTCGGGTTGACTATTTACCAGAGAACAAATAATGGTTACATATGGTACCAAGAACAATTCTGAGAGCACCTTGGGATAGATTCCTGCACAATTAACTCCCCAGACACCGGTGTGATGGAATATACTATATCCCAAGCTCTTTCAATTTCTACTCTATCTTCCATCCCCCCTCCTTCTTCCCCCCCTCCCCCCCCAGTGAATGAGAACAGATTTCCAAAGATTATGATTTTGACTGGATTATTCACAAAGTCTTGCATGTCAAGAGACCAGAGCACTGCACATAGTCCAAGTGACATGAGTTTGTAGCTGTTAGACTAGCCCAAAAAGGACCCCTGAGTTGAGCAGGTTTGGCGATTCCTGAGGGAGAGGTCCCAGTACAGGAATCACTAATCATTAAGATGTAGGTGTATTGGCTGAGCTGTGCAGGGCAGCCTCACCAGGCTGGGCTTTAGCCTGTGCTGTCTCCTCGGTTTGGAGGGCAGGGGAGCCGAGGTTGGAGTTGTGTGTTAATTAGTCTTGTTTCTTCTCTCTCCCAGCTCCTTGTGTGGAATCACTCCAGCTTGAGTCCTGTCCAGCAATATACAGAGCACCTAGCAGCAGTGAAAGCTATTGCGTGGTCTCCACACCAACATGGTCTGTTGGCCTCGGGTGGTGGGACAGCTGACCGCTGCATTCGGTTCTGGAACACACTAACTGGGCAGCCCTTGCAGTGCATTGATACTGGGTCACAAGTGTGCAATCTGGCTTGGTCCAAACATGCTAATGAACTAGTAAGTTCAACCACGGGGTTGGAGTCCTGCTGCTGAGCTTTCATGGATCAGGAACTGTCAGCGCTGACTCTCTTATAATTCTTGTGTCTTCCCCCTACAGGTGAGTACCCATGGATACTCGCAGAACCAGATTCTCGTCTGGAAATATCCCTCATTAACCCAAGTAGCAAAACTAACAGGGCATTCGTACAGAGTCTTATACCTGGTAAGCTATAACCCATGCCCTTTGCTAAGTGATCTCTCATATTGCTTCTGGTTCTGCTGCGACTGGGTTGTGCACTGAGACTGAACCCAGACTGGCTAGTACTGGTATCTGCTGGTTCCTAGCTATCCAGGGTTTGGTTAGTGAAACAAACAAAACTAAACTTAACTGCACTCAACAGGAGCATTTGGGATCTGGCAGTCCCTGCTTGCTGACACTGGAATGAGGGATTCTTCTTCACCGCTTGACAAAAAGTGACACAAATTAACCTTTGGACAAGCCCCAGGTTGTCAAACTCCAACTCCTCTCGCTTCTGAGGAGCACAGATACCTGGTACAGCAAACAGATCTTAAGGGAAATTTATAAAAGCCAAAAGTTTCTTCAGAGTTAGAAGGCATTTTTTAATCCTCCCCCTTATTCCACCTGCTATTTTCCCTCTTCATGGTTGTGCATTAAAACATTCAGTTCTGTTTAATCCAGTTCCATCTCTTGATAGCTATGTCTCTTTCCTGCTTTGTTCTCCCTCTCGTGGTACTTGAGGAAGATTCAGCACAGAATGGGATCAGCTGAGCTTGTCTCATACTGTATTAGACACTGTGGCTAGTTCATTTGTTAACAATGTGTAGAGTGATGTTGGCATCTTAACAGCTTACTTCTGGCTTTATAAAGAGAGATGCGATTCCAGAGATGATGTGAATGACCCTTGTGTACTCTATAGCAGCATAAACTGAGACTTGTTTCCATAATTCTGTATCTTACCTGTGGCAATGGTGACGAGGCAGGAGGAAAGCAAAGGCAGGTGGGCCTGGTTCACCTCCATTAGAGAGAAGGAATTGAATGTTTGTATTCTGGTGTGGGGGAGGCCTCCATTGTAAACTACCATTTAGCAACCTGTGAACATGTATTTTGAAGACTGTTTGTGTTTTCTCTCTTGCCTTAGGCAATGTCCCCTGATGGGGAGGCCATAGTTACAGGAGCAGGAGATGAAACCCTGAGGTTCTGGAATGTCTTCAGCAAAACCCGCTCAACAAAGGTAAACTTGCTAGTGTATGTGGATAGTTAGTTCCTGTTTCTGCTGCAAGCGCTGCCCAGTGAAGGAGAGTCCTCTAGGAGGGAAGCTGTGGATCTTCTATCCAGCTCTAGTCACTTGCTGTGTGACATTGGACAGTCACTTCACTGCTTTTGTATACCTCCACTTACCTATGTGTATAATGATCAGACATGCAATGCTTCTCCCTTAGCAGCTGTGGGGATTGAATCTTGATCAAATGCTAAGGGGTTTGTTATCCTCACTTGAAAGTAGTGATTTGTGAGGCCTCTGTGCATAGAATAAGTGAAGTAATTAGTACAACTAAAGGCCATCGGTCTCCATTTCAGGCTGGGTATCTACATTCTTAAAATTGAACCATTGGTAGTTATGCTGGTGCCATGCCACACCACTGATTTTAAGTAGCAGAGGTGTAGGGTGTCCACCTTAGCCTGCTCCTTGCTAGCATTTTAATACACTGTTGCAGTGTCCTTTGAGTACGTATTCTTCAGTTCTGGCACAGTGGCTTTAGGAGACAGGATCAAACTCCTTTAAGTCCCTGAGAACTGTCACCATTCCAGAGATGACTTCTCAGTGGAGGTCTGGAGGGCTCTTTTTGAAAGTAGTCTCCAGGCATCTTGAGCAGATGTGGAGAGACAGCAGAGGATGCCAGGAACCAAGATATTATGTGGAGGGACCACAGAGAGACAGAGACCAGCAATTAGTGGATTGATTGGCAGTCTCCATCTGGTTTCTGGTGGCTCTGCTGTAGAATATACGCAGCAATCCCTGTTTCACAGAAACTTGTACTGCAAAACTAGCCCATACCATCTTCTGCCATGCTCACACTCACCGTGCACCCTGTATACATGCATGGGCACAGGAAGATTGATCTCTGACCAATATCAGTCGGGCATGCTTATGAAGGTTTGCCCTCTAATGTCAGGCAAGCCCCAGACCATTTCCCTTGGTTTGCCTCGAGCCCTGGCTTCGTGGCAGAAATGCGTGTGTGGGGGATAGGGCTGAGGCAGTGTGGTGGAGCTGTCTGCGCTCAACTCATTTTCTCAGTGAATATTTAGAGTGGGGATCTTGGGTTCAAAACTTTTTTTTCCATTTTTTTCAGGAGTCTGTGTCTGTTCTGAATCTCTTCACCAGGATACGGTAAACCCCGTAATTGCACACCAGGGGACCCCGGCACGATGTGCCAGGAAAAAACCACTAACTTGGCGTGTATGGAACCTCTCGCTATCAACCAGAAGAGGGGAAGGGGAGTGCCAGTGGGTTTGGAGGCTGGACTTTCAAGATTCTTCTTAAATACATGATTGCGAACCATATTGGACAGTATTTGGGGTGGGGCTGGGAGGGTGAGGCAATTATCAAAGGGTTAAGAATCCCTTCTTCATAAAGGGGAACAGTGCAAGAGGGAAAAACTAAAGTATCTAATTTTATACATAGGGTAGAACTTGTGTGATATGGACCATGATAAGGAAGACTAGGCCAAGGGCATCCCAACTGCTGCTTTGTAACCTCTGTGAGAGATGAGTATTGTGGCAGGGGGGGATTTGTTTGTGAGGGGTTTGGAATGCTGCTCTGGGTTCTTCATCATTCTCTGATTTGACACACTTCTTCGGAAGCCGGAGTTAGTCAGACTTGATCAAATTTTATTGGTGGGAGAGGACAAAAGTTAGAGCTGGGAAGAAGCCTCTCGAATGTAGAATGGGTATTGTTTTTGCTTGGCACTAATATTCCAAATAGAAAAAAGAACTGCTTATTTTCCTCAGACACAGTTTTCTCTTCCGTTTAAAAAAATGACTAATACTTGACATGGACGTTCACCTAAGAGTTTAATTTTCAGCACACTTAATATCTGGCAAAAAAAAAATTGAGCTGAGAATTTTTTAAAAGATTTTAACAGCAGCTGCCTCTTCTGAAGGAAAGATTACTGCACAATCCAAAGAGATGATTATTTTTTTAAAAAGAATTATTGATATTACACATTCAAAGCTGGTCTCGACTTTTAGTTTAATGGGGAAACAATGGCTTTTTTTAAAGACGCAGGAGTATTTATTTAGAGCTTTATGCTGTGCCAATTATTGCAGACTGATTGCTGCAGTGTCTTTCTGAGGACAAAAGCAGTTGAGATGGATTTAGAAAAAAAGAGACTATTGTGGATGTGTTTTCAAAGACAACGGTTCTGTAAGATTGTTGCTTGTCTTCCACATGGGAAGGAAGAAACATCATGTGTTTGTAAGTCTGTGTGCGAGGGGTTTTAGGCAAGGGAGAAATGTTGCTTTTTTTTTTTTTTAAAAAACTTCAATTAGGTCAGAGCCAGAGGCCCATTTTTAAGTTTCAGGAAGAGAGAGATCCTGCCAGTTTGTTGGAATAATGCAGTGAGGTGTGATGCTAAGCACTTGTGTGTGTGTGTGTGTCTTGCTTTTAATTTAAAGAGAGGCTGTTATGCTTGCAGCAGCCAGTTCCTGTCTATGTTGTACATGTGCCAATGCTCTCCTGCTGTGCATCTGGCTGTTCGGCCCACCCCCTCGCCTCCTTGCGTAAAATGTTTGGATGTAAGTGCTGTCTCTTTCTTCTCTTGGCTGTGTGTGTGTGTGTGTGTGTGTGTGTGTGTGTAGACCTTGTCCTGTTGTACATAGTGTGTAGGCAGATACCTTCTTGTGAAACCATACTGCCTGGGTTGCAGGGTGGGGAGGTGTGGGAGGCAGCTGTTTCTCTAGAGCAGCAGTGACCCCTTTAGAAAGGGCAAATTTAGGGTAGCAAGTCTGGCAAAGAGAATTGCCATGAACTGTGATTCTATTTCACTACAGCCTTGACCAAGTGTGCCATTTACAGCTAGTGCGTGGATGTTGGTCTCTGGGTACTACCAGTGCTTCTCAAGACTTGTGTGCCCAGAATACGCTGTGTTCCTTAGCAAAACTGACAGCCTTGGAGCTCTTGAGGCCAAAAATGGGACCTGCATATTCCCATTGCCTCCTTCCCCCACTCCTCCGAAAAACCGTTTCATCACAGATCTGCTTTACCCTGGTTCTCTCCACAAAATTCTGAGGCACTGTAAAAATGTTTTGCAATGGTCTCCTGATTCCTCTCTTGCTGCTTGTTACATGTTTGGCATCCTTAACCATCACATCGCTAATGCACTGAGGAATTGTTACCTGTCAGATCATTAAGCCAGGCACACGTGTCTGAACTGAAGGCATCATTTGCAGTGAAACATGGTCTGTCACGGGTGCCTGTTCCACCCCCTGGGGCAATTATGATGGAGAAAGGACCATAGGAAAGTAATGCACGTCTTAAATCAGTGACTGGGAGGAGGGGGAATATGGCTGCAAGTTACTTCTGTGGCTTAGTTTCTCATTTGCGATCTGTGCTTTGGGATAACTGTTCCCCCAGTCCCCTAGCTCAATGTCCAAACCACCCACCAAACGTTTTCCTCCTGGAGAAAAATCTGTAAATGGAGGGAAACCAGGAAACCATCCCTGAAAGGGGAGTAAATTTGTCTCTGCTCAAGCTGTGTAAAAGTGCTCACTTAATGAGAAGGGAAACTCGGAAGGTGTCTTGTGCAGAGGAAAGGTGGAAGGTCTGATGGTGTGTGCAGGCATGGTGGGGGGCGGGAAGGAGAGGTACAGGCTAGGTTGTGCAATGGTCCTGGTAACTATACTGACAGTAATCCCCTCTGCCTGCCCCAATACCACAAGCTGGAGAGAAGCAAGCTTTACTGTTTGTCAGGCATGTGATCAGCCTAGGCTTGTGCGCCCTACATCAGAGAGCCACCCTTGCTGAGGCAGCTGGTAAAAGGAACATTCGAACCCATGATGAGATGAGCTTTGCTTTTTATTGGGGAGGATTTGCTTTGGAAGGGAAAGGGGAGCAGATCGTCCCCTTCCTTTAGGCCTGCAGTGTTGGGTTTGGTTTTGAAGTAATCCCCAGGAATATAATGGGGCGTGGAGAGAGGAAATAACAGAGAAATCTAGATGCTCTGGCATCTGTGCTGCAGTTACGCATGGGAGCTTTCTTGTGTGTTGCACTGAAATCTCAAGCAGAGAATTGCATTCGACAGAGATCTCGGTCAAGAGGGAGCATCCTTCTGTATGCTCAATTTGTCATTCTCTGCTTCTAACAACATGCTCTTTATTTCTGTCACGCTGTTTCAGAACGATCGCACTCCTAATCCTCCCCCTGCTCGGAAGGCTGGGCTAACGCCTGCCTTGGGAGCAGGACAGGTTACTTTGTGTTCTACTGTTCTGCTTAGTAGGGATGGATAGTTGATTCCTGATCCCATAGCTGGTTTATGGTTGAATGTATCGGCTACCTGGTTGGAGGGGGGGGAGAGCAGTCTTTAAAGACAGTCTTTAGTGGACATAAAAAAATACCAGCACAAATTTCCCGCTTTCCTGTTTCCCGTGCAGTTGCCAAAGGAGGTAGTTTGCTGGGGCCAGTGGAGTGTCCTCAAAAGGTATCTTTCTGGGGGGAGGGGGTGCTGGGGGAATTTGTGTCTAGAATCTCATGTATGCAACTTGTGTGAAGCAATTGGCTGTCTGGAGTGTGTTCAATAGTGTTGTAAATGGAAGAAGAAAAACTTGTGTACACTTATTTCAATGCATGAACCATAACATTTCTGACTTGTACAGTTCAGGCAGTTTGAAAGGTGTCCCCAGAGTTTATGCAGGTAAATTCTAAGAACTTGTGGCATTGTTACATATAATGCATCCTATGGTGGGGAAAAAAATAGAGACCATTGTAACTTTTCATGTAAAGCAATGTAACTGGCATTAAATACATTGTGAATTTAAGCCTGGTGTCACTTTCTTTAAAGCTTCATGTGAAACCCATGAGTGATGTGCTTTAAGGTGCTGTGTGGATCCTGTGCTCAAGTACATGAGCGTGCCCTTCATCCACACAGCTGCGCTGACTTCACTGGAGCGAGGGTCTGACTGGAGAAGCAGGGCCAGAGACAAAGTGACTGTGTAAATATGAAGCCCCAGGTCACTTTTCAAAATGTTCTATTCTAAACCATTTTCATTAGTTTACAAATTAAACACACTGGTTGGCCCTTTGTGTGTTGTGGCAAAATAAAGCAGAAGGTTTTTCAGTGTCAACTTTCCTTTTTTTTGCTGCCTTTTTTAAGCACAGTGCCGTTAGCACCGGAGGTGGGATTCCCTTGGGTCCCCTTTGCTCCTCCTGCAGTTCTTGGGGCTCTTCACCACTCTGCAGCCCTGAGTCCCGGCAGGATTCCAGGCAGGGCTGAAGCCGCGATTCCCAGCGGGGCTGAAGGGGCGCAGGGAGGAAGGGGAGAGGGAGAGGCACAAGAGCCCTCTCCTTGTCCCCAGAATCAAGGGAAGAGCAGAGCTGCTGCAAGCCACTGAACTCTTTCCTCTCTCCTGTAAAAATGGCGCCGGCTGAGGGACGGGGCGGAGTGCACCGCCTGTTTCCTGCAGCAGCCCTGCTTAGCAGCAAGGGAGCAAACAGCCACTCAGAAGAGGTTTCTCAAAGACAGACAGGAAATGTGCAGCCTCAGACATTTTAATTGCAGGGTCTGTAACCCAGGGGCACCATTTTAGATTTTGATTGGGGCGGAGGGTAGCATTCCAGGGGCTGCTTGGCTGTCAGCCCCAGGCAGCCAGGCTCCCACTGTCAGGGCTTAAATTCAGGCGCACCAGATTGGAGCTGGATAAATGTTTGGGAACCCCCCTGTGTCTCCTGCCAGGCTCAGGCACTAGTCCCTGAGAGCCTCCAGTGGGGCTGAAGCCTTGAGTTTCAGTGGGCATCAGGCAGGACTGAAGCCTGGAGTCCCACTCACTTCTGGTAGGGCTGCCCCAAGTCCCCACACACCTCAGGTGGGGCTGAAGCCCTGAGTCCTGGTGGGGTTGACGTTCCGAGTCCCAGTGCCCCTCCAGTGGGGCTTCAGCTCTGTGGGAATTGTGCCTGGACTCAGGGCTTCAGTCCCACGGGAAGCACCTCGGGACTGAAGCACCCCCTTGCAGGGCTGAAGCCCTGAGCCTCTGTGAGCCCTGCAGTCCACTGAAAAGTCTCCAGATTTGGACTGGGGACCACTTATTGACTACTCCCACTGTAGATGTTAAGCAGTGTTGGACAGAGGATTTTTGCATCCATCCTGTGTAAAGAAATGAGTGTCACTTGTGTCAAAGGAAAGATTTAAGAGACCAGATGGGCAATACTACTGGGGAAATGGCAAGTGCCCCAGACAAGGCACCACATGCTGGGAGACAGCCTGTGTTGTGGTGGTGGTTGAACACTAAAGGGTGGGTGACATATTTAAACGTCTGCACATAAGTAGCCTAGTGAGTCCCAGGATATTAGACAGACAAGGTGGTAGTGGTCAGGTTGTAGATGGTGAGACCTCCCCATATTCTCTCACCCATCCTTGTCTTACTAAGAATAGTAATCCATGCAGCTGTGTGCACCAAGATGGGGACAACCAAATCCTCATGCTTCAGGACATAAACAGATCACAGGGGTCAGGAAGGAATAGTTTTCACAGAGGTGCTGCTGGGCACTGTGTATAGATTGGGCCGTTGTCTCCGTTTGAAGGAAGAAGTGCAGATTTCAGTTTGCCCGTTGAGAGCGCGAGTGCCCTTTGTGGAGGAGGGAGGTTTGAAATGGCTGGCTAAAGCAACAGAGCTAAAGGAGGGTTTCAGCTTCTCTTGTGAGTTGGTAACTGGCTCAGATACTTTGTGCTTGCAAGACAGAATTTAGGGAGCTGGTTGCTGCTGGAGTCCCCATACCTCACTTTTCTCTTGTGCTTGGCTTGAGCTGCACACTGTCTGCCCTACTCTGATGGGTGCGATGCCATACTAGACGTCCTGTCTAGGCGGGTGAGGTGCTGCCGGGAGGCTTCTCTGTTGGAGGTAGGATCTGGTCATTGGGGTGAAAACTGAATTCCCTGCAGCAAGAAGGCTATCCACCTATCCTGCCCTCCTGGCTCTGAGGGTTACTGACGGCAGGGGTCTGTGCATTGCCCCGCAGGCAGGAATGGAGCAAGAAAAGCAACTGACCAGAGAGTGTCAGTCAGGTAGGGTGCCCATTGCTATAACATCCCCGCACACGCACACACACACACCTTGGCGGGGGAAGCATTGCAAATCCTAGCAGCCCAGACAGAAGCGTACACATGTGGGGGGTGGGAACTGAATGAGGCAAACTCACAAGGGTGTAATTGAGCTGGGGGTGGGTCTGATAGCCCAGCCTGGGGCAGCTGGAGTGGTGACAAAGCAGCCAGCGAGGGTCTCTGCGCTGGTGATTGCTGCAGAATCTGGCCAGATCTGATCCTAGGGCACTCTGCCTCGTTGTATTGCAAAGACATACTGAGAGGAGCCAGAAGAAAACCTTCCCATTCCCCTGAAGGGAATGGTCCTGAATCCCACCCCCAGGGCGGCTGCCCTAAATCTGCCACTCCCCCCCCCGGGCACTCTCCTGGCAGACAGTCTAGCTGCCTCCTCCTTTGCCAGCCTGGTTGCTAGGGGATGGTTGCCATGCTTTGTGTTGGGCAACAGTAGCCCAGAAGGATGACTGGCGGCAGCAGTGAGCCGGCAGCAGCCCGGGCAGGGGCAGCGTGGCCTGGACAAGGCGGGCACAGGGGGCATGGATTTGGAGGCAGACCGACCATACGTCCCTCAGGGGACGCTGGAGACAGACTTCCCGACACCATTGTACAGGTGAGAGGCTTGCTGGCGTCCGACCGCAGGTCTCTGTCTCTTGTAATACCCGGAATCCCTCGCTGGCTGGTGGCAGTGAGAAGCGGGGCTGGGAGCCAGGCCCTCCCGGGTCCCAATCCCAGCTCAGTCACTTTGCCTCTCTGGGCCTCAGTTTCCCCAGTGGTAGAGTGGGGATGATGATCTGCTCCCAGAATGCAGTGGGGAGGTCTGTGATGGAAGGTAAGTAGCACTGAGTCTGCCAGACGGCCAAGAGGGAACCAAAATACCTCTTCGGTGGGGATGGGAAGCAACCCTGAAACCAGTGGGCTGCTCTACCCCTCACTGTTGGCTGTTCTCCCTCATTACCAGGTTCTCAATGGACCCCCTGCTCCCATTCCATGTAAATCTTGGGCTCCTGCATGTTGCGTGTGGCTGACAGGCAGCCTCTGCCTTCTTTAGACAGCAATTGGTTACTCACTAGCATGTGTCTGTGCCCTCTGACCCCTGGCCGAACCTAGGACACGTGTGCGCATGCATGTTCGGGCTGCTAGCTGAGCCCATGTGGGTGTCCTAGGGATCCCCCATTCTCCACTGTGGGGAGCAGCTTTCTCTGAGCTCCTGCCCCACCTCGCTGAGCCCTGACCCTAGCAGCCTGGCTCTGAGTTCCCTGTGTGCGCTCCCTGGAGCAGGAGCCAGGATGGCCCCACACGTTTTCTCCCTGTCCCGCTGGCCATGCGATCCCTCCCTCGGCGGGAGATGTACAGTGACGGCTCTTTTTTGCCTGCAGTGATGAGTACCTCACGTTGCATGGGCCCCGCAATGCCCCCATCCTGAAGCAGGCCGTGCATTGGAAGTGCACCCCCATGGGCCGAGATGCCATCTCCCAGACCTGGTACACAGGGCTGACCAACAGCGACAACCGAGACGCCTGGTACACGCTCACCAGCGGCCTGAGCCGCGAGGCCTACCACCGCTGGGCCCGCTCCCATGCCGAGAGGGAGCGGAAGACCTTGCCCCCTGGTAAGGAGGTGGGGCTGGGAGTGGGGGCCGTGTGTGGAGACAGAGAGCGCCGGTGTACAGCACTTGAAACCCACCCTCTGTCTCGTGTCCTGCACTGTGCCTGTCTGCAGATCGAGACCGTTCCCAGAGCTGTTCACCACAGGGGGACCCAACAGCCACTAAACCCTGCAGCTGCTGTTGCCACTGCCCTGGTCTGCCTGCAGCCCGCGGGAGCCGCTTGCAAACCCCTGCACTGCCTGCACAGGGTGACAAGCCACTGTCAAAATGCCTCCCCTGGGGCAGGGTACCAGCTGCCTGTTTCCAAAACTCATCCCGTTGATACCAACAGCTGGCTCCTGTCATCACCCGGAACGGTTCTGAGGAAGGTCTCGCTCTCCAGATGGGCCCGGTGCTGAGCAAGGACAGGCAGTTTTCCCACAGTAGAGTGCAGCGCCAAGAACCCTGGGGGTGACCTCAGTGTTCCTAGCACCTGGCACAGGGGAATGCAGCACCAGTGAGGACACAGTAACTGGGGGCGAATGTGCAGGGTGGCTGCTCACTTCTGGGTCTTGCACTATGGCAGAAATCCTGGGTTCCATTCCTAGCTCTGCCCCCAACTCGCTTTGTATGACACGTGGGCCAATCACCTATCAACTCTGGGCCTTGGTTTCCCTATCTGTAAAACAGCAGCAAGAGCTACCGGGCAAGGGAGTCATGAAGCTAAATGTTTGTACAGCCTTTTCCATCAGAGGATCTCAAGGGCCGATAATGATTGATAAGAAAGTTTAAATCATATTTCCACGCCGGTCTCTCTAAATGCCCCCCTCATGCTGGGTTCCCAGCCGGGGCTACGCTGCTCAGCACTGGAATGCAGAGAAGAGCAGAGGCCTAAACAGAACCTTCCTTTCTGCTCTCTGACGCTCATTGGTGTTGTATTCCCTGAGGCGTTGGGCTCTTGATCGCAGCTTGCTGGCTGGCTACTTATTTGTATTGTCCTTAAGACACGTTTGTAGGATGCTGGGAAATAGAACATTGACTAATCGTCCTTTACAAAAATATCTGCTGAGGCTTGCGGCGGCAGGGGACTGGCCTCGTGTTCTGTGTCCCCAGCGCACAGAAACTGCGGTCACCAGGACTCCAATGGCATGGCAACAAAACCCTGCAGCAGCGAGTCTCTGAGTCCAGGGCTTCAAACTCGGCCTTGTGCTCCAGGGCTGCAAACAGCTGTACAGATACTCCCATTTGCCTTCTGAGACCTACTCTTTCGCCGGGTCCCAGAGCTGGAGCAGGAACGTCTTCACAGCTGTTTTCGGCCTGGGAGCGTAAACCCTGGGGGCACAGGGCTGTAGATCTGGCCTCTTGCACTTGCTGCCAGGTGGGGGTGGGAGGATTTGCAGTGTAGACATGCCCCAAGGCACTTCGCTAATTAAAAAAAACTACTAATAACGTCACTAAGATGGGCTGAAAGAAAGCTGACTGATTATCTTGCAGATTCTCCTCCTCTTGTTTGGCTAAATACGTGTTAAACACACGATTGGAGCAGCCATTTAATAATAGCCTCAACCAATGCCCTAAAAGCTACTGGGGCGGGCTGCCTGCTGCCCTGTGTCTGCACAGCACCAGCTGCAGGGCAATGGAGTGTCAGGCCAATTAGCTTTCAGCCCAGTTCTGCGCTCGCTCTGCCCTGGCATGAGTGCTGATGGGGTCAGTGCAATGGGGGAATCACGTCTGTAGTTTTATAGGCCCTGGGAGTCTCATCTCTACAATGACAGGTTTCAGAGTAGCAGCCTTGTTAGTCTGTATTCGCAAAAAGAAAAGGAGTACTTGTGGCACCTTAGAGACTAACAAATTTATTAGAGCATAAGCTTTCGTGAGCTACAGTTCACTTCATCAGATGCATTTAGTGAGCTGTAGCTCACGAAAGCTTATGCTCTAATAAATTTGTGCCACAAGTACTACTTTTCATCTCTACAATGAATCCGGAGGTGATGTGGGTAAATTCAAATTCATGGCATGGGGCATCTTTCCGTGCCAGGCTCCTTTAGGGAGTGAGCCGAGCGTAGCAATGGCAACCTGCCTAGATGATGAGGTTTTTAGTGAGTGTGTTATCCTAGCACCTGGGACCCCACTGTGCGGGGTGCTGGACAAACACGGACCAAGGAGACGCTCCCTGCCCTGAAGAGCTGACTGTCCAAGATGAGACCAGCGGCCTAATCGCTGTCAGGTTTTTTGTAAAGGAACGTCTTGAGCTGACCTTGATTCCCAGACAGGGCTGATGGGACCCCCTTTAACCATCCGTGTGCGCTGGAGCCTGGCCTTCGTGGGAGTGGGGGAAGGGATTGCTCCAGAGCTGCTGTAGCCAAGGCCGGGGAAATGTAGGATTTCCACAGAGGCAGCGTCAGGGCTGTGCCGTACGCAAGCCAGGCTGCGTGGTTGCGGGAGGGAGGTCGAGGGTGCCCCAAGGCTATGGGAAGTGGGAGCAAGTTGAGGCTTTGATGCTCTGCATGAGTCATGCACCCATCGCTGCTTCTGCGCATTTGCCCCTTGGGGGAACGTGCCAGGGCCCTCGGGGGCACGTCGGGGAATCAGGGCTGTGCTGCACACTGGACACTTGGGGTCAGTATGATGCACCAACAGCCCAGTAGGGGGAGCTCACATTCTTTGCGCAACAGCTGGAAGGACCTGGACAGCTGTGCAGGGAACATTGATACTACCTGCGTTTTGGAGGTGCAGAGGGAGCTCTCCTCTGCACTGCAGCCGGAGGCCTGGGGCCGGGACACCACAGATCAGGGCATGAGGCAAGTCAGCATGGACGGATCCATGCAGACTGACTGGGTGTGATGCAAAATTGCATCAGCTGGGTCTGAGTTTCTGCAATGCAGGGGCTGAGAACTCCCTCTGCCCCCATGCTCTGGCTGCTGCTTCGCACATGCCCCCACCTAACCCCAGTCTTTCCAGAGCCCTGCTCCTCTCTCTTTGGGGAACGCGGGCTCAACTTTGAAATCTCTTGCACTTCACGTGAGGATTGCAAGACACAAAGTCACTTGCTTGTGATCTCCTGGAAAAATCTCCTTGGGGGCTGAAATTTTCCGTGCCAGGCCCTGACCCCCAGTGACTCCTTGGGATGTTTCGGGGAAATCAGTTTTTAAGTAACTGACAAGCTGAGGCAGTGGGGAGGGGGGCCAGGGAAATGTCTTTTCTATACATTTAAAACCAGTATTTCGCACATGGCTGATTGCAGTATGACTGAGGTGTAAAATGTTACCCTTTGCATGTGACGGTGCCTAACCAGCCAGTGGAACCCCTTGCCACAAGACACTAACGAGGCCTGGAGTTTACATGGTTACAAGAAAAGGATCAGATTATTAAGACTAGCCAGAGCTGTGGTAAGTAGGAAGGTAAATAATTATAAGGCAGGGGAACCTGCAGGTTTCAAGGCACTAGCCCCTCGCTAACTGGCTGAGCTCAGCAGGAACATTGCCTGCTGTGAAGATTATTCCCACATGGTCTGTCGCGGGGTTTGCTGGAACATGCTTTGCATCGCCTCAATCCATGCCTGGCTGGGCCCCATCCCAGTGACTCTGCTGGGCCTTGCTTTGCTCCAACAGCCTATACCCAGCACCTGCAGGAGGTATCGTGGTATGACCCAGTGGTCCCTGCTCAGTACTTGGAGCCCAATACCAGGTGGGGGGCCTTCCTGTGGAAAGACAAACCCGTCCTCGGAAAGGAGTATGGTAAGAGCTTGTGGATTTGATCTCTAGGGCTCGGGGGAGTGACTGGGCAAAGCAGGTCACTGACTTTTGCTGCTTCTTGCTCCTCCCTGTCCCCCACTCCCTGTGTCTCCCTCCCCACACACACACGCAGGGGGCTCAGAGGCAGTGTGCTGGGGGTCCCTTGGCTTCTGCCCCTCATGCTGCCATCAACTTCCTGCAAGACCTTGGGCAAATCGCTTTCCTTCTGGGGGCAGGGCTAGTGATCTGGCCGCTCCTTTGCTGGGGGGGCTGGGGGCGAGGCCGGGAGCAGTGCTAAGTCTCATGCCGTTAACCTGAGTCTGTTTGTAAAGGGGGAGGTGGTTGCGGGTGCAGCCTGGCCTCTGTCCTGTCCCCATGGCCTCTCACAGGTGGGCACATCCTTTCTCCTGTCCCCAAGCTGTGAAGCAGGTATAAGACCTGCAGCATCCCGAGCGCCCTGGGGAAGGCGTGTGAAGTGGCCAGCAGTGTTAAATCAATGGGCGAGGCCTGGCTGCTCCCAACGTGGTTCTCGGAGTCTCTCCTATGCCCCCCACTCACTTGCTCTCTCCTCCCCTCGACAGTTGTCAACCGAAACCGCGCCAGCAGTGAGCTGAGGGGCCACGTTGGCTATGTCCCCTGCTTGGCCGCCCACGCGCCTGCCTTCACCACCAGGGACCTCCGCACCTGGCCACTCTTCAGCGCCCAGCCGTCCACCTACCAGTAAACGCTGCTGTGCCACAGGCTGTCTCTGGCAGGGCTGAGGGGAGTGAGCAGGTCTGGGCGGTGAGCTGCCCCCAGTGGCCCAAGTTGCTGGGCTGCCAGGGGCTCTCCTGGGTATCCTGCTGCAATGAGCCTGGCTCTGGGCTCGTGGCTGGCTGGGGTTGTGGCCAGCAGCCCTGGGGACATTGAGTACCTACGGCAGGCCTGTGTCTGTGCAGGCTGAGCTGGCAGCAGGCCCTTCCCACCCATGTGCCCACCTCTGCTGCCCACAGCGGGCTCCCTCTCCTGCCAGGAACATACAGCATCGCCACACAAGAAACTCCTGACTGCCTTCCCACTCTGCCCAACCCCTGCCCCTTGGCCGAGTCCTGGGCTGGAGTGGGCAGCAGCCAGAGGGGTTAACAAACAGTGATCTTCTCCCCCCCGCCCCCCAACTTTCGTTTCTGCCCCGGGCAGGCACCGGCACTGTGTGTGGGCAGGGCAAGAGGGCTTCTGCCTGGTTGTGCCCCCTCACTGCAGGGTCCCAGGCTGGGCCTAGGTGCCCCTTGACATGCACTTACGAGGGTGCTCTTGGGCTCACCCCCAGTCCCCTGGCCTTTCTTCCCCTGGCAGCAGGTGCCAAGGGCAGAACCTGCTCTGGGCTCCTCCCCACACTGGCTTGGGGTCTTGTAGGGGACACGGCTGATACTGGGGCCAAGGGTTCAGGCTCCCTAGGCTTGCTGCTCTGTTCTTCCTCGGCAGCATCACTGCTGCCCTGAGCTGGCCGTGCCTGGGGCAGGGCTCACCCACCATCTCATCCCTGCTTTGTTCCCGCTCCAGGCAGCCACAGGGGCTGACAATGGTTCTGCCCCAGCCATGAAAGGATGAGCAGTGCCAGCAGCTTCCTGAGACTATCCCCCTCCTCCCGCCCCCCAAGGACTCTCCTGTCTGGGCAGCTGGGTTTACCTGGCCCTCCTCCCCACCCCGCTCTCTCAAGGACCCACTCGTTCACCAGCGCCCCCTCCCTGGCTTCTCCCTGCCCAGAGCCAGTCCTGGGAGCTGGCAAGGCAGGGGCCCACCATCCCTCGGGGTCCAGGCTGGAGGGTCCTGCTGCAGGACAAGGGAATAGTAGGGTTTCAAGTGGCCCCCACCCCGTGGGATCCCTCTGTCCTGGGCTCCCAGCCCTCCCGGCAGGCCTAGAGCTTTGCTGTAGACACACGAGTTGGAGTGCGAGGCTGGCTTGTCTTTATTAATAACAGAACCCAGCCCTTTACCCCACCCTCCTCTCACGGCCCCGGGGGCTTATGGGGGACAGACAGGCAAGCTGCTGGGGTCGGCTGGCAGCAGCACTGGGCTGTAGGAAATGGCTCATCCTGCTGTTTAAACTCCAGAGGTAGGCACAGTGCCCACCTGGGCATGGGCAGCATCTGGCATTACCCAGCCTGGGGCACGGCCCTGCGGTGCTGCCCCAGACCTTCCCTAGGCACCACCTGGCTACCCGGACTCTGAGTGCTGGCCTGCAGCACCAGAGCACTGGAGGAAGGGACTGTGCCAAGCTGAACGGAGAGCAGGGGAGGGGCAGGCTAGTCTGGCCCATGGGGACAGGGTGCAAGTCTGACCTGGATTCTCACCCCAGCCTGGAACGGGTGGCACCAGCGGGTGGGTTTGGGCCCTTGTTCGGCTCTAGGAGCCGGCTGGGCACCGGGGTGCTGGGCTTGGTTCCTGAATGAACAGGCAGGGGCCATACCCCCCGGGTTCAGTGCTATGACACGGACCCCCAGCCCCCTGCCTGTAACTGACCAGAATCCATAGCCCACGTGCTGCCACAGTCCTCCCAGCAGCTGCAGGGGCTGTGACCAGTGGTGCTAGGGGACCCCCCCCCCACGGCTCTAGCAGCAGCCCCATCTCCCCCAGGCCTGTCTGGGACCCCTGGAGCCTGACAGCAGCTGCCCCCCCCACAGCAGCCCATGCCCGAAGGGAGCCCCGCTGAAGCCCAGAGCATCCCTGTGACACTCGGTGCTGGAGGAGTGAAATGCCATGGGGAGGTCAGCAGGAGGCTTGTCCTTGCCTCTGGGCCCGGGAGGCCAGTGCCCTTGCACAGCTACTGAGACAGCCACGCAGCTGCTCACTCAGGACAGGGTCCCCTCCCGGCCCAGCTGGAGCTGTGATCTATGTTCCACGCTTTCTCGAGGGGCCAAGGGCCCCAGGCGGAAGCCGAAAACGCCCATTTCCTTTTTGGCACAAGGACGCAGCAGCCGGACCGATTCCATCACGGTTTTGCTGCCTCAGCTGAGGTTTGCTTGAAAGTTGCTTGCTCAGTGTAGTTCAATCTCTGCATCCATTACAGCTGAGGCTGCAACCCATGTGGCTGAGTGGGAAGCCTGAGTGCAACGAAATCAGCTGCATCAGGGCTTCCAAAGAAAAGCTGGTGCGCTATGAAACACGCAGCACAGGCAGGTCTTTAAGGCACACTGTTTAAGCTCCTGACCGCTCAGAAGGAGAAGTTCAGCTTGTCTTCTGCATCAGCATTACTCTGTCTGCATTTCATCAGTGAGGAGTTGTTCTTGGTCCAGGCCTTGTTGGTTAATTTCCCTTCCCGGTCTCCTTAAAAATCAGCCCCAGCTCTGCTGAGGGCAAGACACAGATCAGGATGAGGGGGAGAGCTGATGAGTGGCCATGGGATTCCAGCCCATTTGCAAGGTGGCATATGCCAGCAGCAAGCCTGGTCCTTTGGGGGCACAAGGCTCTGGCGCTGAGTGCAGCCTGACTCTGCCCTGGTTTCAGGTCGTCTTGTATCTTTACATAAACAAGAGAAAACTGGTTAAGCAAATGATCGGGGCAAATTACTACAGCTATGGTGAAAAGACAGGCTGGCTCAGAGGCCACCTGGCATGGGTTCAACCCCTCCTCCGTAAACAAATGGAATCCCCCCAGTTACTGGGGGGGGCCAAGATCTGAAACTGCAGCCGACTCCCCCCTGCAGGGGGGGTAACGCCACCCTTCGTCCAGCTAACAAATCCCCCGGCAGGGTCCTGAGGCTGCAGCTGGAGAGTAACCCACTGGGGCCATGCCCGCAGCCCACATGGGCCAGGGCTTCTGGCGCGGCCGAGCCTGCCGGCCTCGGGCTAGTGGCTGCTCACACGGCGCCACAAGTGGGCGGGCTGTGGTGGCTACAGGGACACGGCCTCCCAGCCCACTGGGAATAACAGCCCAGTCACTTCCCATCGCTCACTGCTGACTAAATGGGGTGTAATTACTGCTCCAGTGATGACCCCAGCACCGATCACAGGCGCTGTTCTCAGCCCCACCCTCCCTGCCCCTCACAATCCGGAACTGCCATTGACAAAGGGGCTGGCATGGGCAGTGATGCGTGCCCCTCTGCTTGGCATGGAGCTGGGGGGACAGCGTAGCAGGCCAGGAGCAGGTCCAGCCCCACCAGTGGGGGCTCTGGGTGCCCCTCGCCTTTGTTTCCTACACGGTGATTGGGCGCTAGCAAGGCAACCTCCTGTTAACCCCAAGCAGGTGGTGAATCGCACCGGGAGTGGGGGCCGTGGCTCTCTAGGAGGGGACGGGGAGGCAGAAAGCCAATTGCTCTGCAGCTGGGGCCTCCTCTGCCCCCCCCCCACGCCCCGTGTGAAATGAGCATAAAGGGAACAGCAGGAAAAGGCCGAGCGGCTTCACAGCCATGGGCCCAGAGCCAGGGAACTGGCGCTCATTTCTGCCTGGTGAAGAACGAACCCGGCCTGCACAGCACTGACAGGAGCATGGCTGCCTGTTGCACCCTGGGCCTGGGAGCCAGGACTCCTGGGTTCCACGCCTGGCCCTGCACCCGGCGCCTGCCCTCCGTAGGGCCAACAGCTGCAGGCTCCAGTGAGGCCTGCGTGCCCCATACCTCGGCGCCCAGTGTCGGTCGGAGACCTGGGGCAGCTCCCTGCCCGTTTGCCTTTGCTCAGCCTCTGCCAAAAGCAGGCCTTAGCGCCCTGGGGAATCCTGCCTGCGGCCAAGGTGTCGGCACCCTCCCCCCGTTCGTCCTGCCCCACTCGGACGCTGGGCTGTGCGCTCAGCCCTGCCGCACTCCCGGCAGCACTGCCCTGGGCCTCGGGAGGGTGGCTGGGGGTGTGACTGGGGGCTGTGTGTGTCCAGTGGAGGCCTGCAGGGGCTGGCGGATGTGGGAATAGAGCGCTGGGCTGGGGGAGCCCCCTCACCTCTTCCTGGGGGCAAATCACTTCATCTCTGGGCCTCGGTTTCCTCATTCCTCCCCCTCCCTCGCAGTGCCTGTGCTGGGCTGGGGCCCCCCCCGGTTCAGTGCTGAGGGCGATGGGGAGGAAGGGCCAGGGCCTGGGCTGGAGGCATCTGGGGGGAGATGGCTGGCAGGCTCTGGAGGTTTATCCCCTGCGCTCCCCTGTCACGTGGCCCCTTTCCCTTGCTGGCTGCAGGGCGTCCTCTAGGCCCGGGCGGGGAGGCCATGCTCGGAGATGGGTCAGCACAGGGACCGGGCCAGGGCTGAGTTGTGGGCCTGTCCCTGGATGGAGCTGCAGCCAGGTAGCAGGGCCCCAGCAGAGCTCCCAGCTGGGAGCAGGAGCCAGGCATGGGCAGGGGAGGCAGAGACGGGCTGGGCCGGGGGGAGGAATCCCCCCTGCTCCCCTGGGTCTCTCCCAGCAAACCCCATTCAAGCAAGGGGCTCCCGTTTCTGCCCCCGGGCCTGGAGGCCCAATTCCCCAAGTGAGCGTGGAGGGCACAGTCAGCAGGGAACCGCTGCGGTGACCGTGGGGTGGCCTCACCCCAGCAGCTCTTCCAGCGCGGCTGTACCGCCCCCCAGCCCTTCTACACTGCATCTCCTGGGTCTGTACAGCCCCACCGGAGGATGGGGCTGGGGGCGGTATCTGGCACAGCAGGAGGGCAGAGCCCCCCCAGGTAACATGGGCTGAGGCAGGGATGGGGAGAGCACTGGGGCCCCAGGCTGGGTGAGAAGAAGTCACGGGAGGAGGCCACATGCCCCTCTTGGTGTCCCGCTTATTTGGCTTGTCGGGGAATTGAGATTTGGCTGTATGGACGTTACCGGCCCGGGTCCCACTGGCAAACAGAAAATAAATGGATGGCAGGCAGTTCCTCGCACGCCCCTTACTGCACGCCCGGGCTGCGCACCACTTGCCAGCAGACACCCAGCCCTGCGGGGGGCAAAGGACTGAGGGGCTTTCACTGGAGCAGACTCGAGGAGTCCTTTCGCCCACCAGGATCTGGGCATTGCCTTCTCCAGCCCCCCAGCAAAGACCCCTGCAAACGGTGCAGTGCAGTGCCGCCCCTGGGGTCCAGCTGCCATGGCTCTGGGTGAGAGTCTTGACTTAAGGGCCCTGTTTTTTCCACCAGGGGGGCTGGGGGTCCCCCAACACGCCTGGCCAGTAGGGGCTGCCTGGCTGCTCTCTCTCCCCTTGTGCCAGGCCCAGCACAGACACACGAGAGACAGCAGCCGCCCCTCAAACAGCCAGAAGAGGGGATGTGACTTGCCCAAGGGACCCAAGGTTTGGGGTCCCCGCAGCTGCCCTGGACCATGGCTGGGAGCAGGGGCTGGGGCCCTCCCTGCTTGCTGGTTCTCTCCTCTCCCAGTTCCCCCCGCGCAGCCCTGCTACTCACTGGTGCTGCAGGTCGAGCTCTGGCCAGGCCCCTATTGACATCAGCTGCTGCTCCAGGGCCACGATCCTCAGGCCGATGTACCCCGAGGACAGCAGCAACACCACCACCCTAGGGGGAGGGCAGTGTGAACACAGAGAGCCGGGCCAGCCTGGCACACCGGGCAGGGGCATTCACCCTGGCGGAGCCGGGCTGACAAATAGCTGCTTAGTACCTGGACCCCAGGGCAGGCTGCCCACAGGAGCTGGGCTTAGCCAGAGTAGAACTGCAAACTCCAAGCTCTTGTGTGACGGCTGGGAGCCGCTGAGCGCCGTCTGGGAGCTGCTCGGTGTGGCACAGCCCGGCGGGGAGCTAGGGAACGCAGCAGGCTGCTGCCCCCAGATGCCACGAACACAGCGAGAGGGTCAGTCTATGCAAGGCACAGCAGGAGCCAGCACAGGGGAAGAGCCGGCAGCCAGGACACCAGCCGGCCGGGGCTTCGGCGCACAAAACCAGAGACCAGCACATTCTGCCCCAGTGCCACATCTCCCCAGTGCCAGGAGCACCAGGCTGAGTCTGCAGGTGCTGGAGCTAATGGGGGGGGCAGGCACTGGCCTACGGTGCCCTGCTATTAGCGCTGCCCAGTGCCACACTTGAATAGGCCCTGTTGGTGCCCGCTGGGCTGACTGCCCCAGGACTCACAGCAGCAGGTAGATGAGGATGACGATGTTGAGGGTGCTCAGTTGCGCCCACCAGCCCCTGGGCTGCTTCTTCATCTGCCTGTCTGGCCACGCCCTCTCTGCCGGGAAAAGGAGCCATCACTGATGGGGGAAGGCAGGGCTGTGGTCCTTAGCTACCCTGGGAGGGATCGGGGGGACCTGCCGCTGCACAGCCTCCCCACCAGAATCCCCAACTGCCCAGCCCCCCTCAGAAGCCTGCATAGCAGCCACCCTCTGCAGCCAGGAGGAGACCTCTCCAGGGACTGGCTTCCCTACCTGGGGTGTGTAACGGGTGGCAGCCAAGGGAGCTGCAGGACAGCCTGCACCAGGTCCATGCCAAGCGCCTGCAGAGGGGCCAGCTGGCCCTGCTCCGCCCCCCATGTCAGTCTGGGGTGACTGCACTGAGGCCAGCCTGGTCAGATTCTGGCCTTGACCCTGCAGCAGGGCTGGCGAGGAGGCGACGTGCCAATGCCCTGGCAGCAAACACCACGAGCAGCTCTTTGCCCTATGGGCAGACGTGTAGCTGGGAGGCACATCTGGGGCCTGCTAGGACCAGCTGGGATGGGGGCTCAGCAGCCAAGGGATGCCAGCTACCTCCCTTCCCAGCTGCCCAGAGCTATAGGAGACACACCTGTCACCATGTCCTGAGTGGCTGCGGACGGGTGCCCATTGTCATGTGCCAGGGATGGCCACTGGGGAGGGTCCATGGAACCACCTTAGCTCTGCATCGGGGCACAGTGCCCACAGGAGAGCAGGCACAGGGGCTCCTGCCTGGGCACCCCCACCCTGAGCCAAGCCAGCGACCCTGGGCCTGAGGGATCCACTCACCTTTGCTCGGCTCTGCCATCTCCTCGCCTTCTGTGCTCTGCTTCGGGGTCAGCCCGTCTGCACACACAACAGGACACCCAGTCACTTGGCGCTGCCTGTGCCCAGCCAGGTGCCAGGCTCCCCTGTGCCGCCCCCAGGGAGGTTGGGGGGCCGTGGCTTGTGGGCCAGGCACGGTGTGTTCTGTCTGCCTTGGGGGCTTCTTGTGTCCCAGACAGGGCAGGAGATTGGGGCCACAGTGCCAGGTGTCACCAGCTCCGCCCCGCCATGGCACTGGAAGGGGCTGAGTGGAGGCTGGTCAAACTCATTCCACCTAATACAAGCGGCTGTCATTGGAGCCATGCTCCTAGCCAGATGCTGTGACACTCAGAGGCAGGCTGAGGGCGCAGGATGCTGACTGGAAGAGAGGAAGGAGGCCCCTCGGGAGCTCCTCGCTGCACGCTCATTTGCACATGGGTTGCTGAGTGTGCGAGGGCTGCGGGGCCAGGCTCTGGGCAGGGAGCGCAGCTGAGGGCCCTGGCTTACCTTGCTGGTCCAGGAGGCTGTCAGACTTGGGGGGGTTCAGCTCCAGGTCCGACTGGCTCGAGGTCTGGAAGGGGAAAAGCTGCAGGTCACAAAAGGGGCCCTGGGCTCCCTCCCCACCGGTCGCTGGTCTCTGCATCCTCCTGCCATCTCACCAGCCCCAGCCCCAACCTGCTCTCCCTCCCGCTCCCGAGTCGCAGCACCGCTCAGGGCCGGCTGCTCAGAGAAGTTAGATGCCCAAGTCCTAATTCTGGCCCCTCTGAGGTGCACAAAACTCCTGCCTCCCCCCTGCAGATGCCTAACCTCCGTCAGCACCTCAACTTTCAGGACAAAATTCCCTTGGCACCTAAGTTTCTGGGCCTGGGCACGGCTGCCTCCCTGCGGGCACCTGGATTCCTGCCTCCTGCCGCACCCTGGAGCGAGTCACAAATGCAGGGAGAAAGGCGTTTGCCGGGCCCAGCCGGTGCCATGTTCGGGGGCCCACGCCCCACTCAAAGCTGCTGCCACCCACCTTAGCCATTAGCCCGAGGGTCAGAGCACCCTGCTGGGATGCGGGGGAGCCCTGGTTCGGTTCCCCAATCTCTGGCCGAGGGGCAGACAGAATCTGAGGAGGGGTCTCGACCCACTGAGCTAGGGGACAGTCTGACATGGGTTGAACTGCAGCCCCCAGTCCTGGGCAGCCCCCGTCCAGCAACTCCGCCAAGGCTCCCCCCAGCCCAGGGCGGCTTCTGAGCCACTCGCGCTGCTCCAGGCGCCCGTGTCTGAGCTGGGCCCTGCTGCGCCCCTCAGGCAGGGCCCTAATCTGATAACAAGACGAGGTCAGCTCGCAGCTCCGGGCCAATCACAGCCAGGGTGGGGGTGATTCATGCCCTGTGATCTGGCTGGGATTGCCCAGGGCTTTGTGGTGAAGGGCAGGGGTGCCAGAGCCATGGGTTACACTGGGCAGGGGGCTGCTGAAAACAATGGGGCCGCTGCTGCATTCAGAAATGCCCTGCTCAGTGTGCTGGGCACGGGGCGCCTGGCTCTCCAAGCGCTTTGCAAAGACACTGGCAGTGCCAATGGGTTTAAGTGGCAAAGGAGAAGCCTCGGCTTCAGGGATCCCCAAGGCATGGAGGGAGGGGCCACTGAGGAGCAGGGGGCCAGCTCAGGGGTCTGGCTCGGCCTGGGGCTTGGATTCAGAGCCCCTCCCACTCCTGGGAGTTTAGAACCGGGGTTGGGCTCTGGGCTCTGCCCACAGTTTCATGTGCCCTGGGTTCACAGGTCCCAGCTCCAGCTGCCCCCTGGGTGTCTCTGACTGGAGCAACCTGGCCGAGAGCAGCAGAAGGGGGCATGGAGAAGCCCCAGACAGCTAGGATTGCTGGCTGGCAAGCAACCTCCACCCAGACCAGACAACATGAGTTCTGGGAAAGCCCAAGCCCCTGGAGCTGGGCAGCAGCCGGGTGACCAAGGGCATGTCCAAGCCAACTGGGTGCCCAGGCAGGTGTGTTCCTGCGCACACAGGGCTTAAAGAGTTACCCCCACCCACTTTGTGACCTGGCAGCATGGCGCCAAGTGGGCACTGGGCTGCCTGGCAGCGCAGCCCAGCTTCGGACCACGCAGAGCCCCGGGCGCTGTCAGTGCCTCGGGGCAGCTGGCTCAGCTTTCAGGAATCTCCATGGTTTGCTAACAGCGGCACCAGCCCCTCTGCCCTGCTGCCCACAGCCTGTGCCACCAGCTGGGGAGTCGGGGACCTTACCAGAGACTTCTCGCAGAGCTGCTTGGAGCTGGTGTTGGCGGGCGAGGCCAGGGGGCTGCTGCTCGTGCTCCCGTCCTGGACAAGAACAATGAGGAGAGTGAGCCCAGGGCAGGCAGCAGAGCCTGCTAGACGCTGGCCAGCCCAGCCCTGTGGAGCAGGGCTTTCCCTGACCTGGGGGACGGCTCCCGGGCACAAGGAGGCCCAGGATCGGTCACCTCTGGGACCTTCTTCCTCACCGTGTACATTAGCTTGACTCACTCCCTCTGGTCTGGAACACTGGGGCCAGGGGCAGGAACGAGGGGCATCAGCCCAGTGCGTGGGGGGGGGGGGAGCAGGGCTGGCATGGCCGTGGGGACTGAGGGGCACCGGCAGAGCTGCAAGAGTAAGGGGAGCCCGGGATGGACTAGCTGGGGATCAGGATGGGGGGGCATTAGCATTTCAGCCCCTTCAGCCAGAGACACGGGAGAACAGGCACAAAAGCCTGGCACAGTGCCCACCTGCAGGTGTTTGCAGACCGATCGCAGCAGCTGGTACGTGGCCTCCCGGGTACGCATTGAGACAAAGAGAAACTGCGGGAGGAGAGAGGGAGAAGGGATTGGCCTGATTCCCGGGGAGCGCCCAGCCGCAGCGTCCACCCTCCCACCACTCCCGTGCCCACCCCACCCATGCTGGGAGCTAATTCCCCCACCCATGTGGCTGTCTCTGTCCTAGGCTGGTCAGAGGAGCTCGCTTGTCCACCCACTGCCCATCAGTTCATCCCTCCAGCCTCTCACCACTACCAATGCTTTTCACTGCACTTCCCCAGTCCTCAGTGGGGTTCGTGCTGCTCCTGGTGCCATGGGCAGGGAGGGCACTGCATGATCTGCCCTGTGCTTGGGACTTGCTCTGCTCCCGGTGCCAAGGGGGGGAAGGCACCACATGGACTACCCTGGGCTCACTCAGCTCCCGGTGCTGCGGGTGGGTAGATGCACCACGTATCTTGCCCTCTGCTCACACCTTCTCACCCTCCACAGTCCGAATGCTGAGGGCGTTGGGCACCAGCAGCGCCGTGTTGGCCTTCTTGAGGATGGCAATGGAGGAGACGGGGATCACCACCTGCAGGGCGAGAGGGGGTCCAATGGGTGATGGGCCCATTGCTCATGGATTCAAGCCTGCTCTGGGAGGGGCGAGGCCTCAAGACCAGGGACATGCCCCTGATTGCTTTAGTCCCCAGGACCCAGGGCGGGTGGGGGTGTTGCACCCCACGGCGGCAGAAACAGGAGCTAGGAGCCGCTGGGGTGCCGGAGCAGCGAGGGTGGGGTCGGGCACGTGGGGGTGGGGATTGCCTCCTTCAGCTGTGCCCCAAGAGCTGAGCCATTGCCCCATGGTCCCTGGGGGAGCCCCCAACATAGACCCCCCCGGGGGCCTCCTCAGCCTCTGACACCAACAGCTAATCTGGGCGCCTGGCAGTCACTGGCATCCCATGCCAACACCAGCCAGCCCCATAGGCCTGATGGGGGGCACTCCTTGACCTCCAGCCGGGTCCTGAGCCCCTGGCCCAGGCATTGGTGCCAGGCCTGGGGCAGCGCCACAAAAGGCCAGCCACGGCTCAGTAAGGCTGCCTGGCACCTGTGCCAGGGTAGAAGCTCAGAGGGCAGCTGTAGAGAGCCAAGAGGAGCCGGCACGTGGGGCCCAGCTAGGGTGGCCGATGGTGAGCAAACCCACTCTGGGGCTGGCTTCCCTGGGGGAGGGGAGTGCTGCCCTTGGGGGCTAGAGGGAGAGGAGATAAAACATGCACACAGACACCCCCCACCCCACACATTGCCCCCCCACACCAACCACACATCCCAGTCCCCTGCCCCCTACATGCATCCCACCCACCCCCTCCCCCAGCCCACTTCCCCTCCCCCACACATCCCCACCCGCTCCCCATCCCATCTCCCCTCCCCCCCACCTACACCCCATCCTCTCTCCCCTCCCTCACACAAACCACACATCCCAGCCCCCTGCCCCCTACATGCATCCCACCCACCCCCTCCCCCACACAACCCACACATCCCATGCCTATCCCCCTTTTCCCTTCCCCCGCCATGCTACCAGCCCACGTGATCCACCGTGGGGCGCAGGGGCCCTACCTTGACATCCCGGAGCAGCATGCTGCAGTGGAAGCAGATGTAGTTCTGGGAGATGTAGAGGCGCCCGTGATAGGGGACTTCCCTCTGCCAGGCACAGGAGATACCTGTGGGCGAGGGACAGAGAGGCGGGTGAGTGGGCAAGGTGTGGGGGGGCAGGCGGGTGGCTGGGGGGAGCGGCACTCACTGTCCAGTAGTGACTCCTCCTCGGGCATCTCCTTGAAGGCCTTGTGGTAGCTCACCAGGCGCTTGGCTAACTGGGGAGGGAACAGGGGCAGGGTCAGTCCTGGAGAACGAGCCCACTCCCACACCCCCTGCCCTGCCTTCCCCTGATGGGCCCGGGGGTCTGCTGGGGCTGGCAGCAGCCTGGGGCCAGATCAGAACCCCCAGGTTGGGCACCATCCCAAGGGCTATCAGCCAACATCGAGATGTGCCCTGACACTAGGATGGGCCCCCAGGATCCCATGGGGTGGTGGGGCAGGGTGGAGGCACACACGGGACCTGATGGAGGCTGTGGGCACACGGGGACTTGTCCCAGATCTCCCCCTGGCTGGCTGGGGGGATGGGTCCACTGGGACCTGCCCAGTGCTGCCAACCCCCGTCCAGGAGAGCCGGCTCTCCAGTAGCTGGCACAGCCCAATGCTAATGCCAGGTACCCTGGCAAATGGACAGTGCCAAACCCCCACCCAGCGACCCATCCTAATGCCCCTCATACGGGCATCCCACCCCCCCACAAGTATCCTAACTCCACCCCTAGCACGCACCCCACCCCCTGTCCAGGCACTCTTCTCAATCCCCCCGGTATCCCAAACCCACCCCCTGCACCCATCCTAAACCACAGTGCCCATCCCAATCCCCGTCCCCACACAGATCCCAACCCCCCAGCATCCATTCCAACCCCCCCCGCCGCAGGTATCCCAAACCCACCCCCAGCACCTATCCCAACCCCCCTGATATTCCACCCCCCCAGCATCCATTCTAAACCCTGGTGCCCATCCCAACCCCACAGGGATCCCGACCCCCAGAGTCCATCCCCACCCCCCACGCCAGCTTTGGGGGGTCTTACAGAGGATGGGGTGGCCCTCTGCCTGCTCAGAGCCAGCTCCTGTTCAGTCTCTTTGGAGAAGGACGGGTCATAGGTCTTTGATCTGAAATGCACCAGAGGCCAAAGGTGAAAGAGGCAGAGCCCTGGGCAGGGTGGGGGGGAGTCCCCACAGGGCAGGGCTAGCCTCGGGGGCAGGCAGGCAGTACATAGGGTGACCAGGTGTCCAGTTTTAGACTGGAACACCCAATCAAGGAGGGACCCTGGCGGCTCCGGTCAGCACCACTAACCAGGCCATTAAAAGTCAGTTTGGTGGTGCTGTGGGGCTAAGGCAGGTTAGTCCCTACCTGTCCTGGCTCCACCCTGTGCCCCGGAAGCGGCCAGGAGGTCCAGCTCCTAGGCAGGGGGGCCACAGGGCTCTGCACGCTGCCCCTGCCCAGAGCACCGGCTCCGCACTCCCATTGGCCGAGAGGGGCCTCGGGGAAGGGGCGGGGCCTCGGGGAAGGGGATTAGAAAGTTGGCAACCCTAGCAGCACAGGGAGACACTGAGGAGGGTCTGGGTGGGAGAGGGGGGTGCATTGTGACTGTGCGGCTTTCCAGGGCAGTGTAGCTCACCTGGGCCCATGTGTGAGGAGTCTGAGAAGGGAATTTCGGGGGGGGGCTTGTTCTTGGGGAAGGTCCCTGCGGGAGGGGCAGGGCCTCACCTAGAGAGGCTGGGGTGCTTCCTTGGCTGGAGGTCATCGCTCCCCGTCTCCTCCAGGCTCTGCCACTTCTTCAGCTCCAGCATCTTCTTCTTGCTCTTCTTGAGTTTCCCGGAGCTGGCGGCAGGGTCAGCCAGGCTGCTGGGGAGGGCAGAGAACAGGGTGGGGTGACAGGCAGCCCCAGCAAGGAGCCTCCTCCCTGCCCCCTCATCTCCCCAAGATGGAGGGGTGGGGGAGGGATTCCATTTTCCCGCTCACCTAGAGCCCCAGCTGGCAGCTACCGGGTGAGCCCAGAGCGCCCTGTCCAGGGGGCATCAGTGCAGACTGCCCACCCCCTGCCATCACTCCCAGGGTCCCTGCTGTGACACGGGTGCGATTGCTTCCTGGCGGATGGCCGTCCCCACCCTCCCCAGCCAGCCCCACTCTGATGTACAGGCTGTTTTCTCCCACGGGCAGTGGTGGTGCTACCCCAGGCCATGGAGAAACTCCAGAGACATGTGGGGCACCTGAGTGATGCCCGCTGGCTCCCTGCCCTCTCTGCCCCCCCGGGTCTGCGGGTGGTATTTACAGTTGAGTCCCCGGAGAAGAGTTTCTGTGGCTGATCTTAATGGGGAGGGGGCAGGGCTCTCTTCACCGCACAGCCAGCCTGGGGGGCTGCAGCTGGGGGGTGGGTCCCTGCTCTCCAGTACCCAGCTGCACTTCCTCTAGGACTCATACCCCCCGTGCCATGGACCATGGCAAGGCCTTTCCATGGCCAGGTGTAGTACGCGACCTGGTCCCGTTTCTGATGTCCTCCACCCTCCCTTGGTCCCAGACAGGCTGATCACATGGCCCTGGGGGCAGGATGGGGTGAGGCACACCCCTGCTGAAAAGCCAGATTCACAGACACAACAGAGGGGCGAGGGGAACAGAGCAAACGGGCCAACAAGCTGCGTGACAATCCCACAGCCAAGAGAGGGCAGCATCAAACGGCCCCAATCCCAGTGCTGCTGCCACACAGCTGGGCCCAGCCGAGTCTTGGCCCTCCACAATCTGCACACGAGCTGTATGAGCTTCTCCGTCTCCTGCTTCTCCGCAGAGGGAGGCTGCTGTGAGATCTCACAGACCACATCCCATCAGCAGACCCCAAAAGCGCTTTACGTAGGAGAGCAGTATCATTACCCCCATTTTACGGATGGGAAAACTGAAGCACAGGAGAGGTGGTGACCTGTCCAAGGTCACCCAGCAGGCCAACGGCAGAGCTAGGAGTAGAACCCAGGTGTCCTGACACTGACTCCAGTTCCCTATCAGCCCAACCACACTGCATCAGCAAATTCCATCCCCCCAGCACAGCACCAATTAGTGTCAGCGGTGATCAAACCGCCAACTGGCAGAACAAAAGCACAAAGTCCATTTTTCTGCCTTTTCATTATTGTTTTTTAAAGGAGTTTATTCATTTACTTGCTAACTCACAACATGTCATCACTTGCAACAAGTGTCCCTCACATTAGGGCAGGGGTGGCCAACTTGTGGGTCGGAGCCACATGCGGCTCTTCAGAAGTTAATATGTGGCTCCTTGTCTAGGCACCGACTCCAGGGCTCGAGCTACAGGTGCCAACTTTCTAATGTGCCGAGGGATGCTCACTGCTCAACCCCTGGCTCTGCCACAGGCCCTGTCCCCACTCCACCCCTTCCTGCCCCCTCCTCTGAGCCTGCCGTGCCCTCGCTCCTTCCCCCTTCCCACGCCCTGCCTCCTGCATGCCACAAAACAGCTGACCGGGAGGTGCAGGGAGGGGAGGGAGGCACCGATCCCCCGATCCCGGGGCTGCTGGTGCATGGGAGGCCCTGGGAGCGGGGTGGGGGAAGCTGATGGGGGGCTGCTGACATATTCCTGTGGCCCTTTGGCAATGTCCATTGGTAAATTCTGGCTCCTTCTCAGGCTCAGGTTGGCCACCCCTGCATTAGGGGAATTAACAAGGTTTGGCTGTAATTAGCTGGAAGTTAATAATACTGTGTTGATACAGTGTAAGATCAGTTTCAGTTTGTGTAATATCCTGCATGTCAGATGGTAACAGCATCTGGGCAGATTCTAAAGCCCTGACCCAGAGCAATGGAACTGGAGGGTTCTCAGTATGGGCTACATTATGGAGCCTTTGATTTTTGCTTCCTAAGGCAAAAGGGAGATAAACCCTCATGCTTCAGGGCATGGCATGACCTGACCTTGAATCCTGGGGGTCAGGAGGGAACTTCCCCTGGGGGAATGTTATCCCATCACTGCAGGGATTCTTGCAACTTTCTCTAAAGCAGCTGGAACTGGTCACTGTCAGAGACGGGATACTGGGCGTGATCTCCCCTTGAAGTCAAAGGGAATTTTGCCTGTGCAAGGACTGCAAGGGTGGCCTAACCTGCCGTTACCTTCCAATGAGGTTTGCAAACACGAATCAGTTCATTCTCACAACCCTTTCCATGCAGTAAGGGCTGTTCTTCCCCGTATACACACAGCTGGGCAGGGGATCTGAGCAATTCCTGGCCTCCAGCCCAGTGGCCGGGCCTATCACTCCTCCCAGCTCCCTCTCACAGAAACAAATGACCCAGACAGGAGTTTGCCCCTTGCGCTGTTGTGTTCAGAGCGGGTTAAATCAGGGAGAAGACCGCATTGTGGAATTGTTCCCTTCCCACTGCCTCTCGCCCTGTGACAGCCTCGTTTGCCTTTAACATCAGGTTAACTTCTTTCCCCCACACCCCACAAAAACCTGAACAGCATAAGGCCTGGAGCCTGGGTAATGGGGTGCTCTGTGCCGCCGGGGGGGAGGGGATGGAGGAGAGAGCTGGGTTTCCCGCAGCACTGAATAAGCATGTCTTTTCTGTTTTAGCTCTTCATCCCCACAATCTCCCCAAGCTAGGGCCCATGTGGGGTGCACAGCATCCTGTGTCAGTGGGGGTTTGAGGGTGATCAGCATCTCCCAGGGTCAGGCCCATTGAGATGAGGGAACCTCTGGCTGTTCAACCCTGACCATTCCTGCTGCTGCTCTGAGCCCTGCGACGCTGCCTGGGAACTCAGGGTTCCAGGGCTCCTGTTGGCGCCAGCACGCAGTGGGAATAGGGAGGCGACATGGGGACCATGGGGAAGTTGACTCCAGTGGCTAGGGTGCGAGCCTGAGACTTTAAAAATCTGAGTTCAGTTCCCAGCTCTGCCACAAGCTTCCTGTGTGCCCCTGGGCATGCCACTTAGCCTGTCTGTGCCTCACGTCCCCCTCTGGACAATGGAGAGACTAACCCAGCGCAGCCTCGCAGGGGTGCCTGCTGGTGCTAAAACCCTTGGGGGGAATCCCACAGTCAAAAGCCCTGAGCTCTTTAAAATGACTGTGCTTGTTTCCACTGGCATCCTCCCCTCTAGGGCAACACTACACCCCACACGCAGGCATCGCGAAGGCACAACGGTACCCTGAGCACATACCAACCAGCCGCAGCTCAATCAATCCACAGCTCCATCCAAATACCCATTTGGGGCCTGATAGAAACATACCGGTGTCGTCAAACATGAAAAGAAAAGACCTGCCCATTACCAATCCCAGCCTGACCTCTCCTCCTCACCATAGTCAAAGGCCCTGCCGGAGTATTTATAGCTGTATGTTAGTGCAGGCCTCTTTGGACAGCGTGGGATTTTGTGGGTAAGAGCAGAGGATGGCAAGCCAGGACTCCTGGGTTCTGTTCCCAGCTCTGGCAGGGCGGCCTGTTAATTAAAGAGCGGACTTGGAGACAGAATCCCTAGGTTGCCAGCTCTGGGAGGAAAAGTTACCTAGTGGTTAGAGTGAACAGAGTGGCGTGGAGGAGAGGACTCCTGCGTTCAAGTCTCAGCCGTGATACTGGTTTGTCATATGGCTCAGCTTCCCCCATCGCTAGCAAGCCCTAGGTGCAATCCCACGGGACACAAGAGACACTCTACTGAGAGCAAAGGGATTTTGAGTCTCTGTTGCTGAGTGGGAGTTGGCAGCACGAAGGGGGGAGGGAGAACAGGAGACGAGTCTGAGCTGCAGAGTGGGGGTGCTCAGAGCTGTACCTTGGGGCCCCTTCTCACCTCTGCATGGGGGCCAAAGCACCCCCACCCCGGCTGAGATCAGAGCCCACCGGAGCCAACACGCACCCTGTACCTCATCACTGAGACAGCTGAGGGGTCATGTCCCACCCAGGCTCCCATGGGTTCCCACTCGCTCTGCTGGGCTCCGGTACTCCTCTCCTGGCTCTGATGCTCCTGCCCCTCAGCCTCCTCCAAGCTGGCTGGGCATGGGAAGAGATGCCTTGTATTCAGCTGGCCCAGCTTGTTGGGACCAGCCCAGTCGAGTTTGTAGGGAGGCGTTGCTCCCAAATACCATTTCCTTAAAGGGCCGGGCACAGAGAGAGAACGAACACACTTGCTGCAAGCACATGGCCCTTTGCCCACCAGCACATTCCTCTTGCTTGAGTGTTGATCTCACTTCCCAGTCTCTGCCCAAGCAGATCCTGCTCTGAAAGCAGAGACCAGGTGTGCCTTTAGTGTGTAACCACTGAATCAAACACTCCCCAGCCCAGGGCTACAGCATGGGGGCGCAGTGTCCCAGTCCTGCAAGTCTGGCCATAACTGTTGTTTTGGTTAAAGCCCCAGCTCCTGGAGTCATGTGAATATGAGAGAATCACAGCTTGTAATAAAAAAAGAATAGTCATTTCTAGCCCTTGTGGTTGCAGAGAAACACTGGAAAGGTAACCCCTAATGGCTCGAAAGCAAGTCAAAAACCTGTTTCTTTAAAAGGCAATTTTTAAGCCAGTCTCATGATTTTTGAACACCTGGATTTGGCAGCTCTGATTTACCTGCACAATATTTCCAAAGAATATTGTTGTTTTTCCAGATTGATCAGACATTTTTATCAACATTTTTCATCACTGATCTATTTTCAATATAAGATTTATTTTTTTTAAAAGAGTTTTGGCATTATTTTAGGGCAGGAGGGGTTTGTTTGTTTTCCTCTCCCCCCAAAACACAAATTTTATTTTGAAACTTAAAAAACAACGTTTTAAAATGTCTCATTTCAAAAAATGGAACCACAGGTAACGTTGTTGATCAAAAATCATTAGGAAATATTTATTTTGTGGTGCTATTTTGAAAAACACCTATTTTGGGGGAAATGGTCTCCAAAAGGTCATTCAATGAACAATATTTTAGTTGAAAAAATTCTTTAGTTGAAAAAATCCTTTACCTGGTGATTCCTGGCTTGTGCCCCCGAGACCCTCCACCTGATAAAGCTTCACCCTGCAAGGTCTCAGCTCCATCTCCTGGGCAGATTATTGACAGATCCAGAGATTCCAGAGCCAAAAGGCACCACTGTGAGCCTCTAGCCTGACCTCCCCCATGACAGGGGCCAGAGAACTTCCTCAACATATTTCCTAGAGCAGATCACTTAGAAAAACATCTGAGTGTGATTTAAAAATGGCCAATGGATGGAGAATCCACCACAACCTTCAGTCAATTGTGCCAGTGGTTAATTACCCTCATTGTCAAAAAGGTACGCCTTCTCTCCAGTCTGAATTTGTCTAGCTTCAACTTCCAGCCATTGGACCATGTTAGCCCTTTCCCTGCTAGACTGAAGCCTCCATTATCAAATATTTGTTCCCCAGACTGTAAACAAGTCACCCCTTAACCTTCTCTTTGTTAAGCTAAATAGATAGAGCTCCTTGGTAAGGCAAGTTTTCCAGTCCTTTAGAGAGACAAGGTGGGTGAGGTAATATCTTTTGTTGGCGAAAGAGACAAGCTTTCAGTCTTACACAGAGCTCTTCTTCAGAACTGGGAAATGTACTGGATCAGCTAAATACAGATTGTTTAGCATAAGGAGTTAACATATGTCAAGGGCCTGCTCAAGGTGCAGTGGCCCATAAACACCCCTGTCAAGGTTCCTTCCCCACTCTGAACTCTAGGGTACAGATGTGGGGACCTGCATGAAAGACCCCCTAAGCTTATTCTTACCAGCTTAGGTTAAACGCTGCCACCACCAAAGTGTTACACAAAGAACAGGGGAAGTGCCCACTTGGAAACGTCTCCCCCCCAAAATATCCCCACAAGCCCTATACCCCCTTTCCTGGGGAAGGCTTGATAAAAATCCTCACCAATTTGCACAGGTGAACACAGACCCAAACCCTTGGATCTTAAGAACAATGAAAAAGCAATCAGGTTCTTAAAAGAAGAATTTTAACTGAAGAAAAAGTAAAAGAATCACCTCTGTAAAATCAGGATGGTAAATACCTTACAGGGTAATCAGATTCAAAACAGAGAATCCCTCTAGGCAAAACCTTAAGTTACAAAAAGACACGCAAACAGGAATATACATTCCCTTCAGCACAATTTATTTTATCAGCCATTTAAACAAAACAGAATCTAACACATATCTAACTAGGTTACTTATTAGCCCTTTACAGGAGTTCTGACCTGCATTCTTGCTCTGGTCCTGGCAAAAGCAACTGAGAGAACCTTTGTTTCTCCCCCCCGCTTCCAGCTTTGAAAGTATCTTGTCTCCTCATTGGTCATTTTGGTCAGGTGCCAGCGAGGTTATCCTAGTTTCTTAACCTTTTACCGGTGAAAGGGTTTTTCCTCTGGCCAGGAGGGATTTTAAAGGTGTTTACCCTTCCCTTGATATTTATGACACCCCTGTAACCACAGGAAAAAAAGGAGTGGGGGTTGTTGTAATAAGCCATATGCTGGTCCAAGAAAAGCTCTTACCTCTAATATCCTGGGGCCAACACAGCTACAACAACACTGCCTACACCAGTGGAAGATATTCTAATCCTTTAATCACTCCAGTGGCTCTTCTCTGAACCTCTCCGATTTATCAACGTCCTGTGGTCAGCAGTGACAGCTCAGTCACGCTGGATTGACAGCTCCGGACACGGGGGAAAGGGGCTTGGGACTCCTGAGTTCTTTGCCACTGCCTCACTGCATTACTTAATTTCACTTCCCTTTCCTGCCCCTCGGTTTTCTCCCTGATGGAAAGGGGATGGGGATTCCCTCCCTGACACTTAACTCATGACTGTCTCCAAAGAGCAGTTCAAGAGCCTTACAGATGGCAAAGGATAGTGAAGCATTATTGATTCTACGGGAGTACCGTGTTTTCCCAGCAAAACATGCACTCTCTGTCTGCGGTGGCTTTATCCCCTCTACCGAGGGAAAAATCTCAACAAGCAAGAGCCAAAAGCAGAGCACACACGTCTCCTGGGTGTAACGGGGCTGGGCCCAGCTGAGCTGCTGGGAAACCGGGGGGGTTTCCCTCAGAAAATGTTGGTGGAAATGAAAATAAATGTCATTTTCTCTTGAGCAGGGAGGCAGGGCATCCTGGTAGATGAAGTCCAGTTGGGGAGCCCAGCCCAGAGAGGATAATAGCGACCGAGACACCATGGCAGCATTTCGGGGTTTGGGGAACTCTCGTCACGCAGAGAATCTGAGTCGAACCCCCACGTGCCGGTCGAACCATGGTTGTGATGGGAAAGTTTGGACTGGCCCCAACACAGCAAAGAAAGGCCTCGCTGCTTCCCAGCTCCATGCCCCATAGCGCTTATGGGAGGGGTTCGGGGCGAGGGGGTGGCATTTCCAGGGTGTCTCCAGAAGAGCGGGTGTCGTTCTCCCGGGGTGCAGGGTTGCTGGTTTTGCTTGGATGTATTCCTGGAGGTGTCATCACATGACATCATCTTTGATTAAAGATTAACCTTTAATTCCTGGAGACTCCCAGACATCCTAAAGGGTTGGCAACCCTACAGGGAGCTGGACAATTCCCAGGGGGGCAGGGGAGCACAGGGCTTTCCCTACAGGATCCCGCTAGCCGGACACCGACTCTGGCCCATCATAACCTGCCTTAGCCTTGTTTACACACGAACGTGGGCTCTCTGGGTCTGTATTGGTATAGTTAAAGTGGTACAACACCCTAATTTGGACACAGTTACACCAATATAAGGGAAGGGAAATCAGCTATACCAGTAACAGAAACCTTTATTCTGGTATAACTGTGTCCACATGATTGGCTATACTGATAAAATTCACACACCCCTAACCAAACCAGCAGGTCTGATTCTGCTCATTGACACAGGCATAAATTCGGAGTCACTCCACTGAAGTGACTCTGGATTCACACCGGTGTAACTGATTAGACGCCATCCAGTGCATGGGCTCCCTGGGAGAAGGTAGCCTCAGAGATTCTTATCAGAGGACAGCTCTTCCTCTGAGCAGGGCAGTGAAGATTCTGCCTCCATGCGCCAGACTCTGAGGGAGCCATTTGTCCGTGCACAGGCAGAAGATCCAATGGAGTGAAACGTACACCAAGCTTTCCAGTCTGCTGAGGGTGGTTTGTGCCCACTATGTTCTAGAAGGGGTGGGGCCAGAGCCCTTTCCAATTTCTCATGCACAAGTAGAAGCTGTATCTACCCCTGTTAGCAGGCAGAAGGGGCTGGGAAAAGACACTGGGCTGTGTCAGTTACTTGTATGCACCTCAGGCATTGGTCAGAGATGGGGATGGCCAATTGTGCCAAGGATGATTAGTGCTTTCAGTTCCTGAGGTATACAGCGCAGCACCCACAGGAAGGGGAAATCAGTGCCACTGTCCGAGAGACCGTAGCGTGGGGCTGGTGGAGAAGGCACCAGGGCAGTGAGGTTAAATCCTTCATGCAGGAGAAGCAGCCATGGCTGGAATTCCAGCTGCACTGCGCTGTACTACCCCAGAGATGGCCACGTTTCCGTGTGGGAAGAGCCTATACATGGTAGCAAAGCTGTGGCCATATAGAGCTTATTCAGAGCTGTTTCTATAGTCACCGCAGCTAGATGTCACAGCAGGAACAAAGTCTGGCAAGCAGCTAAATATACCCCTTGTATTTTACACACGTCAAGTCAGAAATGACAGCTCATTTGCACTCAGAATGCCTTTTGCTTTTGCAACATCTGCTGGGTAGGAGATGAATTCAGGCCCATTCTCTGTGCATCACGTCCCTTTCCCGACATCAACGGTATATTTGGACTCCTGCCTTCCCTGGGAAGTTTCTATTTCTGGTGGTAGGAGTGGGTCGCATGGTGGATCTGGGCTTTGGGTTTTTAAGTCTTAGCTTGTTGAGAAGAGAGGAGAACGACCTGTACTGCTCCGGGCCTCACGCTCATCTCCTGGCTTCCAGCAGAGTTTTAATGGGATCAGGAGGAGCTGGAAATAGCGGATTGGACCCATGCTGGCCAGTTTGTGCCATTGTTATTTATTGTTGGCCCCAACCAAGGACAGGTCCCACTGCGCCAGGTCCTGTTCAGATGTAACAAAGCAGAGAAGGCCAGGTCCTCAAAGGTATTGAGATGCCTAATTCCTATTGGAATCAGTGGCAATTAGGTGCCTAAATACCTTTGAGTTCCTTGCCCCTGGGGGCTTGCAATTTACATGTCAGACAGGCCATAGGAGGGTGAGGTCACCAGCAGGCAGACAGAGTTAAGCAGCAAAGCATAAGCTCCAGCGTGTCCCTGGCAGGAAGGTGTTACTGGCAGTGCTGGAAGGCGTTCAGGAGGGATTGGGGCAGTTCTATGTGTTTTGCTGGGGAGGCTTTACCATGCATGGGTGGGAGCAGGCAGGGAAACACTGGTGGGAGACTTGGGCAGGCGAGGCTGCTGTCCCCAGGAGAGTGCAGGCCGGATCCATGGCTGCACAGCTCAGGGATCTGATCCCTGGGGTGGGCTGGGATGGCAAAGAGCTTTAAAGCAGCTGGTGTGTGAGGTGCTGCATCGCACACAGGCTCCTTGTCTATACACACAAAGCCCTCCCCAGGATACCCCTGCCCTACAGAGCCACCTTCATGCTTCCCCTGCGAGCGGGCTCAGGAACTGCTCCTGGGCAGATGCTACAAAGCCTCCACCTTGTCCTGCACAGCCCTCCTCAAAACTCCCCTCCTTGGTAATGTGGAGGGGGAAGTTCAGTGTGAGAATGGTTATGCAGGGGAGAGCTGGGATCTCTCTACTGACTGGCTAGGAATTATCCCCTTTCATTTATTTATCATCCCATCTTCCTCCTCTCATCCCACCTCTCTCATCCACCTTGTTTTTTGGAGTGAGATTTTTGGGGTAGGGCTTGTAGCAACTGGCATGGAACTTGGAGGGAAGAGTTTGTGGGAAGGCACCCCAGAGTCAGTCGGGTGCACATGGCTAGAATGTCTGCTACAGCTCCAACTCCTCTATACATAGTCGTCCTAATAAAGAGCCCCTTTAGTTTTACAGGCATGGAGTCTTCTCCTGGTATTATGCAGCCCGTGGCCCATGAAACATGACTGTCCTTGGTTATATATTTGTACAGCACCCAGCACAAAAGCCTGGCTGTGGCTTTTAGATGTTGCTGCAACATTAATGTTAAATAATGAAGAATAATGGTGTGCAATGCCTTGCTACTACAGGGCGAAAGAGACACCGAGATAGAATCTCTTATTACTTGGGGTTTGGTGGATAGTCTTTGGCGCAGGCATTTGGCTGGCTTCCACTGAACGATTCACTAACGCAGCCCACAGCTGTGAATTCAGGATGGATGAATATTACTGACGCCGGTCGATCTGTATGTGCTTCACAAAGGGGGTCAGGATCATTATTTCCATTGTACAAGCAGGGAAACTGAGGCACAAAGAGGCCAAATGGCTTGCTTAAAGCCACCCTGCCGGCCAGGGGGACTTTGGGGGAGCACCCAGACTGGCCAGGGACTCTCTAGCCTGGCACTGTCCACTGGAGCACAGTATTCCTTTGAGCTACTGCACCCTGACAGAGCCCCCTTCTAGTGCTTTGTGATGCTGCTTTCTTGTGGCTGGGCCCTGCTACGCATAACACTAGTTCTTCAGCTTGTGTGGGGCAGGGAGGAGGGTTCCCTCCCCTCTGCTGCGTGTAGGGAGGATCGTGTCTGTAGATGTAGGTTCATCACAGGAGTAGGAACCTGCCATGACGGCGGGGCTGGGAGGCAAAAGGACAGCGCAGGGCTGGGGCTGAGCCATGATTCAGAATCCACCCGCCCATCTCACACCCGACAAAACATCTGACTTCTCCCAGCATTAGAGGGAAAAGAAAAAACAAGCTGCCCCTCCACAGCGTCACCCACATCTGCCACAAGGTTGTTTCCTCTTTCCCCAGCCTTGAGCTTTTATGGTGGTTTGCATCTTGCTCCCAAACTCTCTGGCCCCTCCGAGATGATTTTCTGGAGCCTTTCCAGCTATGCAGGTTCCTGCTGGGAGCGAGCTCAGCACAGGGCCCATCTGCATGTTCTGGGGGCCTGGATATCCCGCCTGGGTAACCACACCCATGGACTGGGGAGAAGAGGAACCCTAACCCCTCCCCCCAGCAGAGGGAGGAAGAGTGTGTCTGACCCCAGGGTCATTCAGTTGCCAAGCTGCTGCTGGGTGTTTTGCTGATCACCAAGAGCATGCACAGACCCCGCTGCTGACAAATGATCTGCCCTCTGCCATGGCAGGGTTGGCCAGTTCTTTTCCTGGAGATAGGGAGCTTTGCTGGTCTTGGGGGATGCTGGCCACTGCCCTAGGCAGGGTGCTAGGCTAGATGGCCCCCGGCCTGAATATGCCTGGCCTTTCCGATGGTTACCTGACGGCTGTTTCCTTGTCGGGGGGGGGGGGGGGCGGGCTGGGCCGGGCCGGGCCAAAGGCGGGAAGGCCCAACAAGGGAGTCCTTACATATAGTGCTTTTCTTTGTGTGAACCCAAACTCTACAGTCTAGTGCCTAGAGCAAGGGAGTGGGGCCAGGACTCCTGGGTTCTATTCCCAGCTCTGTTGCAGACTCAGTAGGTGACCTTGGGCAAGTCACACCCCTTTCCATGCCTCAGTTTTCCCAGCTGTGATACAGGGAAGATTATACTCCTGCCCCATTGCAAATCGCACAGGGCTGTGCAAGTGCAGTGATTTTCCTTTGCGCGCACGCACACTCTTCCAGCAGCAGGCCCCTGATATGAGTCAGTGACTGAAGCCCTACAGCATGCCCAGGGGTAGAGATATCATTCTCCCTCCTTTACAGATGGGGAAACTGAGGCACTGGGTGGGGGCAACACTTACCTAGGGTCACTCCAGGAGCACGTGGCAGGGCTGGAAACAGAGCCCAGGTCCCAAGCCTCACCCGCAAGGCCACGCTCTGTGGAGACGCCCAGGACCGAGCAGGCATGATCCAGGCACAGGTGACATGTCCAGGCCACCAGGGTCCCCGCTCCGACCGGCTCACTGATCTCCCTGTGCCAGTTCAGGCCCTGTGATGCTGGCAAGTGCTGGGCTCATAGCAAAGCCCAGCCCAGGCTGCCAGAGGGGAGTGACTGGCGCCCTCCCCTTCTGGCTCTGGCCGCTGCACAGGCAGCAGCTGGCTGGGCACCCCCGGCACAATGGGATGATGCCAGTGGCAAGGCGGGGGGGTTCATATCACCCCACGGCAGATGGGGCAGGCCAGCACTGCTGAATGTCTGGGGAGGAGAGAGCTGTGCTGTGCATGTTACAGCTGAGCTGCCCCAGCCCACAGAGGGGGGCAGTGCCCAGGCACCGGGTGGGGGACACGCATAGCCCAGGGCACACAGCCAGCACACACTCCTTCCCCGGTACACTCCACCTCCCTCAGATACCCCCTCCCACCGCTGTTCCCACAAACCACAGCCCCACTCACACCCTGCACCCCAAACCACGCACCCCACTTTCTCCTTAACACCACCCTAACACCCACAGCTCCTGGGACACTCACACCTGCCACAGAACCAAGCAGCCACAGCCACCGGCCCCGGATCAAATCTGCTGCAGGACCATGCTGCAGGCCCTGAGAGCAAGACAAATTCTCCAGGCAACACACCCCTGCCCTGCCGCCCCAGGGGCTCTGAAGAGCTTTACAGCCCATTAGCAGGTTCCATGGCCCAGTCTTCCCAGGTGGGAGCCTAGCCTTGCAGCCACCCCCAGGTGAGGAAACTCAGGCACGGAGCAGGTAACAGATTTGCTCAAGGTTACATAGGGAGTCTGTAGCCAAGACAGAAACTGAAGCTAGGACATGTAACTGTGACAAAGTTCCTCCTCTGTCTTGGTGGGTCCTGCACTTATTGGTGGATTTGCTTGCCTCAGAGGTTCACAGTAGCCCTCAGTTTGGCCACTTTTGTGGCTCAAATCTGCCATTCACTCACTTAGCCTCATCACTGGCCAGCATGGGGAAAGGAAGAAGAACAATCCCCACAGTCTCTACTGATCCACGATGTGGGTCAGGAAACAGCCCGGAGACCTTCCCCTCTGGTGGAACCCACAGTCCAGGTCAACTCCTCCTATGTTGGGAGGTTTGGGGGAACCCAGGCCTGCCCTCTACTCCAGGTTCCAGCCCAGGGCCCTGTGGGTTGCAGCTGTCTAGAGAGCCTCCTGGAACAGCTGCGTGACAGCTACAACTCCCTGGGCTACTTCCCCATGGCCTCCTCCCAACACCTTCTTTATCCTCAGCACAGGACCTTCCTCCTGGTGTCTGATAATGCTTGTACACCTCAGTCTTCCAGCCATACACCTGCTCACACTCAGCTCTTACTGCCTCTTGCTCCCAGCTCCTCTCACACACACACCACAAACTGCAGTGAGCTCCTTTTTAAACTCAGGTGCCCTGATTAGCCAGCCTGCCCTAATTGAGTCTAGCAGCTTATTAATTGGCTCCAGGTGTGCTAATTAGCCTGCCTGCCTGAATTTGTTCCAGCAAGTTCCTTCTTGTTCTGGAACTGCCCGTTACCTTACCCAGGGAAAATGCACCTGCTTAATCTGGGACTAATATGTCTGCCTTCTAACACTCTCCTGTAGCCATCTGGCCTGACCCTGTCACAGCACACAGAGGAATCAAACCCAAAACACCCCTGGACATACCCCCAGAGGAATTCCCAGGGAGTCTGGGTTAGTTAGCCTGGAGAGGACAGACTGGACCAAGATCTCTCTCCATACATGCGCATGCAGGGGCGCTGGAACTAGGGGTGACAGCATCCAAACGCCTGACACAGGGGTTACAGGTGTGTTCAGTGGCATTCAGCTCTCCCACTGCAAACACTGTCCCAACACCCCTGCCATGTAATGTTTAATTCATGCCAGGGCTGAGCCCCAAAACTCTGGTTGGCAGTTCAGAGCCCTGACACCTCTGGGCTTGGCCATTCAGAGCCCCAGCACCTCTGGGCCCGGCAGTTCAGAGCCCGGCACCTCTGGGCTTGGCCGTTCAGAGCCCCGGCACCTCTGGGCCCGGCAGTTCAGAGCCCGGCACCTCTGGGCATCGCAATTCAGAGCCCCGGCACCTCTGGGCCTGGCAGTTCAGAGCCCGGCACCTCTGGGCCTGGGAGTTCAGAGCCCCGGCACCTCTGGGCCCGGCAGTTCAGAGCCCGGCACCTCTGGGCCTGGCAGTTCAGAGCCCCGGCACCTCTGAGCCCAGGAGTTCAGAGCCCTGGCACCTTTGAGCCCGGCAGTTCAGAGCCCCGGCACCTTTGGGCTTGCCGCATCAGTTATGAAAATAAAAAAATGGCTTGAGTCCCGGTATGTCTTTCATTACAAATTAAGCCCTGCTGCCATGTGCCCGTACGCTAGCAGTGCCTGCATGTGGGTGGCTGGGCACCGAGAGACACTGCAGGTCCCCTCCCGAAGGCTGCTCCTCAGGACACGGGAGTGGGGGGGTCCCACAGGGGCAGGCTGATGGAAGAGCTGGGGCCAGCCCTAGGGCCCTGGGGACAGCCCGCTCCTAAACGCCTGGAAGGAGAAATCCACTTACGGCTCCCGCGCCTCGCCCAGGGGATTGTCCGCTCCATTGAGCTGGGGCTCCATCGGACACGCTTCCCTCATCCCTGGCCGCGCTTCTGTCTGTCCGTCTGCAACTCGGCTGCGTTATCAGCTGGCTGCAGGGCAGGCAGAGGGAGAGTTCAAAGCTCAGAGTCCGGTGCTGGCTGGGACTGGGCTGGCCCGAGGGACTTGCCCGCAGAAAGCCTGCGCTGATATCGACGCTGAGTGGCCCTGGCGCACCAAGGGCTGCTCATTCCTAGCCGCAGTGACTCCGGACTCTGTTCCTCGTGACGGTTTCCCCGGCGACCGGCCAGCAGGTGTTTTCCTCCTTCAAGGAAATCCAAGCATGGCAAAGCTGCCTCTGCACCACTGCCGGCTCTGAGATCATCTTTATATTCCTTCCTCCTGTCGCCCACAGCCGTGCACAAACATGCATGGCACATGCCAGCACACGCCAAAGCCAGGCTGGCAGCCAGGCTGATAATCAGATGGCAGCTTACGCCCCACAAAAGCTTCCGACACCCCTTCCATCCCAGGCGCTGCACAGACATTCCTGAACTGAGCTGTGACAGCCCTCGGTGCTGGGATGAAGGCACAGCCACCTGGCGCAGCACACGCATCACACTGTTGCACACCCAGAACCCCACAGCCATGCTGGGGCCAGAACCCAGAGTCCCCGTATACAAAAACAGGGATTGAAGGGAGAATCACTGCTAGCAGTGTTGGGCCTATGACACACAGCTGAGCCATTCAGGTTCCAGCCAGCAGGGGGAAGTAGCAGCGGCAGAGGGTTTTGGGAATGGGAAGGAGCAGGGCAGGAGGGGGCGGGAATTGGGAGGATGGGGGGTTGCAGCTAGTGCCTCACTGGGTGGCCTCAGCCGAGTCACTGCATTTCTCTGTGCCTCAGTTTCTCCTGCAGGGATGACATTTTGCTCCCTCCCCAGGGTGTGAGTCTTAGTGCATGTCTGGGAAGTGCTTTCAGATCCCCACCTGGGAGCTGTCAAGTTATTCGTGTTGTCCTCCCTCCCCCCACTTCCTCTTGACTCCCCCATACGCTGTAACTATGGCCGCAACACCCACGGTTACCCCTCCTTACCATGTCCCTGGAGGGGTGTGCGGAGGCATCAGACTCAGCCCCAGGGGGGTGGTACCCCGGTGCTAGTGTTGTGATGCGCACTGGAGTGGGCGGGGAGCTGTGAAACCTCCCGTCCTTGAAGGGAAGGGCAGGCGGGGGGGTGGTGCAGAGCAGAACCAGGGCCCCTCCCCCTCAGAACCCCTCCCCCTGGGTTCGGGGCCCAGGTACCCTCCCATTCTACTTTCCCTGCTTGACCCCCCTAGGTCCCCTTCACCCTCAGCCAGTGCCCACCAGCACGGGCTACTCCCCACTGCCTGGGGCACCCTCCCTCCTTCCCCAGCCACAAGAAAATAGCAGCTGCTTGCTCTACACTTTCCAGAGGGCGGCGAGTAGACGCCAGCCATTGCCAGGAGACGCCGTGTCCAACAAGCCCCTGGGTCTCCTGCCACCAGTGCCCCCATCAGCCAGTCGCTGGCACCTGGACGCTTCTCCTGGGAATGGGGCTGGCTGTGGGGAACCTCAGGTACTGCAGCCCTAGCTGCTCCCAGCAGGAGGGTCATCCCCCCATCCCAGCCTCTCCTCTCCCAGCAGGGGGTGCTGTAGGGGACAGGGCAGGAGTGCTGGCTGTGGGGGACCCCCAGTTCCCCCAGTCCCAGCAGGGGTGCTGTGGAGTAAAACTTGTTGCCATTGTATTCACTTGGCACTTAGTGGAGGGCCCGAGATTCGCATCTGGCAGCGTCCGGGTAGCTGAGGGTTCCAGAGCCCCTGGCCGGGGTGGATCCCTGCCCAGATTGTGAGGCAGTAAGATCCCTTCCTGACCTCCGGGCTGTCTTCTCCAGCTCGCTGTTCGCCAGATGCCCGGGCTGGCTGAGCTCACCCCTCTGGGACCGTGCCCTGCAGAGCTACAGGGTGTGTAAGGAGCACCCTGCCCCACGGTTTGCATGTCTCCAAAAGCAGCCTGTCCACCCCCTTCTCCAGTCGCTGCCCTTTCCCCCAGCCAGGCCGGAAAGGCCGTGGGAGACGAAGAGCCTGGATTTCCTAATGCCTCAAGGGCAGGCTGGGAATGATTCACCAGGCCACAGCTCACCAAATTGGTTTACTCCAACTCTGCCCCACTTCCTAACTGCTGCTGGTACAACCTTCTGCCCAGTTCTGTCAGCCTGCAGGCCCGGCCGGGGCAAGGGCATGTCATCACGGCCGGGGCCCATGGCCTGTGCATCCCTCAGGCCCAACCCCGGCAATCCAGCATGTCTGTGTGGCAGGGACATGCACACGGCCCCCTGAGTGCCCATCCCTCACGCACTGGGCCCCACACAGCCCCTGCACAGGGTGAGCTGCTGGAATAAACGGGACCAGAGAGTCCAAGATGTTCACAAGACCCTGCCGCTGCAAAACAATGGACGGTGAAATGTGGACCAGGAACAGAGCTCTCAGCCTGCTCAGTCCCATGGCAACAGCCCCATCATCCTTCAACCTGTTATTAAACACACAGGAAAAGCAATGAACACAGTCCACGCCTGGGAAGTGTACGGTGTTCTCCCTTCTTCCTGTAGCTGGAGAGTGTTTGCAGGGAGCCCCCATTTGACAGTCTCTTAGATACTGTTAACAATGGCAATAACTGTCCTATCCAGGGAAGAGCCGGCGTCGTGGTTCCTGACCCTCTGATCCCGTTTCCTCGAAGACAGAGCAAGTCAAACACATGCAAACGGGGAACGGAAAGTCCAGCCATGTCTCCGCCTCTCGCTGCAGCCTTTCTGCTGGAGATCCCTGGCCTACCACACACTCCAAACCTGTCCCGCAGACACTTTCCTCCCGGAGACACAGATTTGATGGACTCAAAGCGTTCCACAGGAACGAGCTGGTGCCTCAATGCTTTTGACACAGACCAGGCCAGCCCGGGCCAGTTTCTGGCCAACCCGGGCTCCCCGCTTCCTGGGCAGCTGCCCCTGCAAAGGCTGTTATACAGACCACAGAAGGAGGTGCTGGCAGAACAGCCCATCCCCTCGTTACTTTGTCCACCAGTTAGGCTTAATTTTCAGCACTAATTTTGGTTCATTCATTGCTGATTCCATTCTCTTGCTTGGTAGTCGGGATCTGACCCAGCCACTGGCTGATAACAGACCTTTGTTTTGGACTGAGCCAGTCTCTAGCTGTCACTTTTGCTGACATTTATCACCAATTTTCTGTCACAGGCTGAGCTTGAATTCTGTTGCCTTGGAGGCTTTAGCGCACAGGCCTCCCTGGGCCATTGGGTCCCCATTCTGTGCCCCTTCAGCATCTGGCCTGGCTGGGCGTTCCCAGTGCATGAGGCCCGGGCTGTGGGAACGCCACACTGCTTCGCTGTAAAGAGAGGTCACACCACAGGGAAGGAAGCCAGGCAGCTCTTTGATCAGCTGAGGAAGGCGTGGCTCCTCTCTGGTGCAGCTCAGTGCCCAAATGCACAGCCACACGCACACGTGTACACGCAGGGGAGACATTCACACCTAGATCCAGACCAGTGCAGACACAGAGCATGCAGCTCAGCGAGCACGAGCACAGACAGGCAGACATTCTCACACACGCATTGACACGCTGAAGATACAGGCACGTGCTCTGTTGTGTGTCCACAGCTGTATCCATGGTGAGTTAGCAGCAGTGTTCGAACCCAGCATTGCGGCCCGAACCTCTGTCACCTGCCTGCTGGCTGTGTGGGATCGTGTCAGGGCGTGTTATACGAATTGCTTGCCACCCACACAGCGCTTCCAAGCCGTAGATCGTCAAGCCCATCACAGAGGCGGGTAAGTGTCATTATCTATGTTATCAAAAAGAAAAGGAGTACTTGTGGCACCTTAGAGACTAACAAATTTATTAGAGCATAAGCTTTCGTGAGCTACAGCTCAAGTGAGCTGTAGCTCACGAAAGCTTATGCTCTAATAAATTTGTTAGTCTCTAAGGTGCCACAAGTACTCCTTTTCTTTTTGAGAATACAGACTAACACGGCTGCTACTCTGAAACCTGTATCTATGTTATATAGATGGGGAAACAGAGGCAAACTCACCCACGATCCTCCAGCAGAGCCCTGGACTCCTGCTGCCCGTCCTGAGTCCTGAGTCCTAGCACTGCTTTCCACAGCTGCTGGGCAGGGGCCTGAAGGGCTCTGAATGTGTCTATGGTTGTGTTCATGATTTTCTTTCCAATGGGTTTTCCTAAGATTTCAGGGGGGCAGGAGAGGCACCCCTGAAATAACCCACCAGCCGGGTTCCTCCCCACAGTTCCATCATCCAAGAAGTGAAATACAAGATTCCTGTTAGCTCAGGCCTGTAAGTGGCTGGCTGAGGTGTTAAGCTGCAAAACATATAAACTCAAATAGACACCAGTGCATGACCCAGGGTCTGTCCCTGCTGTGTGCAGTGCGAGGGTGTGTTATATCCCATCCAGCTAGAGGATAACAGTCGGCTACTGCCGCCAGCTGAAGGAGTCACGCTGTCCACTTGGGCCTGGGTCCAAACGCTGCCGACGATTTAAGATTATAACACAGCAGAGCAGTCACACGTCTCATCAGCATGTCAGTGTGTGTGAGCAATTCGTCACGCTGGTGTGCGCTCGGAGCTGCACGTTGTGGTATGCATAGGTCAGTGGTTCTCAAACTTTTGTACTGGTGACCCCTTTCACATAGCAAGTCTCTGAGTGTGACCTCCCCACCTTATAAATTAAAAACACTTTTTATATATTCAACACCATTATAAATGCTGGAGGCAAAGCGGGGTTTGAGTGCAGGCTGAAAACTCGCGACTCCCTATGTAATAACCTCATGACCCCCTGAGGGGTCCCGACCCCCCGTTTGAGAACCCCTGCAATAGGTGTATACAGTGATGAGCTGCCAAAAGTTGAAGAACTGGTTCCTTCAGTCACTCCGGGTCTTCGAGGGCACCGAAGGACCCGCTGCCAAAGTGCAGCCGAAGACCCGGAGCGACTTGAAGGACCCGCCGCCAAAATGCCGCCGAAGACCCAGAGCGCTGCCAGGTGAGTAAAAATTAAAAAGGGATTCTCAGGGGAGCCTTCCCAGCCGAGAGCTCAGGCGGGCTGGACAGGATGGTCCCGGGGGCTGGATGTGGCCCGTGGGCTGGAGTTTGCCCCCCCTTTAACCACCAGTTCTAAACTGGCTTCAAAATTTAACAATCAGTTCGCGTGAACCCGTGCGAACCAGCTCCAGTTCACCACTGGGTGTATACGAGTGTGTGAATGTTGCTGCACATACCCACAGGCAGTGAGTTGTATGGGCCCGGGGTGCCCATGCTCCACCAATATTCAGGAACATGGGCCCAGCTCCACGAATGTTTGGGCTTATATTTAATCAGAGCCGTCCCATCTATAGGATGGACCGGGGCAATTGCCCCGGGCCCCATGCTTTGCGGGGCCCTGCGCTTCAGGGGGAAGTGGGATCCAGGACGGTCTGAGGGGCTAGCGGGGGACCTGGTGCCAGCAGCCCACCCTGCTCCTCCCCACCTCTTCCTGCCCCTCTCCCCAAGCCCCCACCCCGCTTCTTTCTGGCTTCCACTTCCCTCCCCCGAGAGACACCAGGAGCTGGTGGGGTAGGGCAGGCTGCGTTGCTCACTGCTGCCAGTACCAGGCCCCCCGCTAACCCTCCAGGTCACCCTGGACCCCACATCCTCCTGAAGTGTGGGGCCCCCCAAAGCACGGGGCCTGGGGCAGTAGCCCTAGTCTGTCCTATGCCCGTTCTGGGCACCACCAAAAATTATACAAACCTGGCACCAATGACCTCCCCATGTGCATGGAAGAGTGACTGCAGAGCAGGTGGGGCTCTGCCGGTTCCTGCCAGTCATTAGCAGGGGTGTGCGTGCGCGTGCCTAAAGGGGGTGGGGCAGGCCTGAGAATGGAAACAGGTATTCACATTATTGCCCGACAAAGCTCTTGCTGCAGCAGGCTCAGGGCTTCCCTAAGCAGAGCGGGTACAAGGACACTAGGCCACTTCCCTGTGTAATGCGGAACACAGCCCGTGAGCCTGAGCCGGCTTGGGGCGGCCTGGAGGAGGCAGGCCAGCTCTCAGCCACCTGTGCAGTTTACAGCTCTCACCTGAGCCTTGATTAACGCTTTTATGAGCAGTAATTATGTAGCCCGGTTGGCTGGGATGAAGGCCACTCTGCAATCAACTGAGCTTCCCACACACCTGGGCCTTGGAAAACTATTAACCCCTTCCTAGCCTGTCTGCACTGTAAATGCAGCAGGGAGAGCGAGAGCTCTGGGTGAAATGGGGATTCATGTGGGATGTGGTCTGAGCACCAGGCTGGCAGCCAGTGACTTACTGTACCGCAGTTTCCTCCATTATATGGGGTTAATGATCCCGCACGCTAACTGCACACAGAAGAGTGCATGGGAGGGGGGGGGAATTGATCAGTTAGTGGTTGCAAAGCACATCATCTAATGCGGCTGCTGCTTCTAACATTGGCAGTCAGCTTGAGGACTGGAGTAGTGATGAAGGATGAAAATAGGACCGTCATACAGAGCAAACTGGACTGCTTGGGAAACTGAGCCCAGTCAAACAAAATGTGTTTTAATATGACGAGGACATACAACTAGGAGCCAGGAACGCTGGACACACCTGCAGGCTGGGGATGGCTCTGGAAAGCAGGGACTCTGGAAAGGAGTTAGGGGTCAGAGTGGACAAGCACCTCACCCTGAGCGCTCAGTGCCGTGCTTGTGATGCGACCCTTGGCTGGATAAATGTGGCAGTGGTGAGCCGGAGCAGGGAGGTGATTTTACCTCTGCATCCAGCCTAGGTGAGACCGATCCTGGACACTGAGTCCAGTTCTAGGTCCACATTTTAAAGAGGACAGTGAAAAATGGGTGGGTGTGGGTAAGAGCCACAGAACTGATCCGAGGGCTGGAGAGAAAGCCCAACAGCGAGCGCCGTAAAGAACTCAGGCTGATTAGCTTGTCGAAAAGCTGATCAAGAGGTGAGTTGATTACAGCGTCTAAGCACCTCACCGGGAGAAAACACCAGGTCTAAAGGGCTCTTTAAAGCAAGAACCAACAGCTGGAGCTGGAATCAGACACAGTCAAATTAGAAATTAGGCGCAAACTTTTCACAGTCATGAACCTCTGGAGCAAACTCCCGAGGGACGTGATGGATTCCCCGTCTCTAGAGCCAGGCTGGCTGCCCTTCTGGAAGCTGCTTCAGCCAAACGCTGGTGATGAGTCTCGCTACAGGGTACCTGGCCTGAGCTATGCAGGTGTGGAGAGTAGATAAGCGAATGGTCCCGGCTGGAGGCTGGGTGGAGCCAGGCAAGTTAGAGACACTGAGCTGCTGCATCCATTGCTAAAGGCACCAGACCTGGGCACCTCACCACTGCAAAGCTGCGAAGGAGTGACTCTCCTGGCAGCGCGTGGCGCAGCCCCACAGTCACTGAATGGTGAATGCATGTGAAAAGGTTTGAAAAGTGGAACTACACCCTCCCCTCCCTCCTCCCCGCCACTAGTGTGGCTGGATGGCTAGTTTTGGACCAGAAAATCCGGTCGAAAAGGGAACCTGACCATGTCCGGTCAATACTACTGACCAGACACCCAAAGTCCGGGCACTGGGGCAAGGGGGGTGGCAGGGACACACAAACAGCAGGGCTCATCCCCTCCAGCAGAGGGTGGCAGGGACATGGACTAACACACACACTCACACAGAGCAGGGCTCATCCCCTCCAGCAGGGGGTGGCAGGGACATGGGACAGGGACACACACACACAGGCTCGTCCCTTTCAGCAGGGGATGGTAGGGACACGTGTGAGCGTACACACACACACTCTCTCCTGGGAAGCCAGAGTCCTGTATACAACAGTTCCCTGGCATTCTCCAGTCACTACACCTTTCACTAACAACCTGGCAGGATTTTGGCCTTAGCCCGTGGCTTCCCATAACCCTCTCCTCTAGCTGGGATGCACCAACACTGGTGTGTTATAGGGACGGTGGATCTGTAACCTGGCTGAGGCAATTGTTACTCCTGAGGAAACGTCTCCCTCAATTGCCAGTTCAAATCCAGCCCTTGTTGGTAACACCTGGGACAGTGTGAACGACCCTGTTTGGGCCAAGATGTCAGGGAGGAAATAGTCTCATGCTCATGAGCCAGGATGCCTGGGTTCTGTTTCCAACTCTGCCACAGATTTGTCTAGGCAATTCCCTTGTAGCCTCTGTCTTAGTTTATTGTGTGTTACTGCACACCCTAGGAGCCCAGATCCAGTTGTATCAGGCGCTGTACAAACATCTCACAAGGACACAGCCCCTGCCCGAAGAGTTCACAGTCTACATTTACAGATAGAGCTAATGATGCAGTTCCTGCCTGCCATCTTCTGGGCAAGACCCGATTAGATCAGCCAGTGGCTCCAGGGAGTCCTTGGGAGGCTGCACAGCCCAGAGCTCGGGGTCCTGGAACCCAGGGCTCTCAGGCGGATCCTGCTGTTCCTCCTCCCCACCCACCCCCCCATCCATGCGGAGCCCCAGGGAGGGGCCCAGGCCCAGGTTGTAGACTCTGTCCAAGGCCCTCGGCAGCCCAGGGGCGGGGGGGGGGGACGACTTTACAGCCCCCCGTGAGGTAGGGAGGCCTGGGGGAGATCAAGGCCTTGTCTGCATGTTGTGCTCATGGAACAAACACATTTGAGCAAGGTGGTTAATTTGGCACAAACCCACGTGGAAGCTCAGACTTGGCTTGAATTGGCATAAACTGCACCCCAATCGACTTTAACCAGCCTGCTTCAACCCCCCCGAGAGTCCAGAGAGCCTCCTTCCCCTCCCAGTTCTGGGCCTCAGAGGGCAGCGAGAATGGGCAGTGCACCCCAGTGGACGTGGTGCCAGCAGGGAGCACCCACCTGTCCAGCTCAGCAAGCGGGGCTCAGACTCTTGTAGGGGCCACAGCCGCACTATACAGCCTCATCCCTGTGCCGGCGTGGGGTCCTGGCCCAGTCCCAGCCCCACCCCCCAAAACGGTTCTCAGCACAAGCCCGGAAAAAACCCAGCCCAGGCTAGACCTTGTGGCTGCTGGGGGGTGGGCCCTAGGGGAGCCAGCCAGTCATTCTCCCTGCCTGGGCCTGGCCCCCTGTGCTGCCAAGAGGACTTTTAACAGCCTGGGCAGCAGTGTGGAGCAGAGCTACCATGGCCCCTTTCCGACCGGGTGTTGCGGTCAAAAACCAGATGCCTGGCACCCCTAAGCCAGAGCCCTGGAGGGTAGCGCTTAGCTGTGGGGCAGCCAGGGTGCCCACCAGCCCCTAGCCAGGCACCAGCCCAAACTGTCCCAGCTCACGCACTCTGCCCAGCTAGCAAAGGGCACAGAGAGGAGAGATTCAGGCCTCGGCCCCCTGGCTGCTGCAGACGGAGGTGTCCTAGGACAGGGTCTTTCAGCACAGACTATGGGTAACTGGGAGCAGCCCTGCAAGGAGCCAGCTGGGTGAGGGCACGTCCCCTTCCAGCTCCCAGGGAGCAGAGCCTGGCTGTGCAATTAGAGCTCCAGGCTGGGAGTTCAAGGCAGTTGCTCAGCTGAGGCTTTTCTCCACCTTCTATTTACTGAGCTGGGCACAGTTCCTCGTGGGATTTTAGGGCTGCTGGGAAACCAGCTGCTGGTGTATCCACTGAAAGAGGAGGGGGAGATGCTGCAAAATGAAGCTCAGAGCCCCTGGGGCAGCCTGTAGAGCAGCAAGCTGGGGAAGAGCCTGGGGGGGATAGGATGGAAGAGCAGGATATAGCCCCACACGGGCAGGCTGGTGTGCACACCACAAATAGCACAGGCTTGAGCTAGCTGACTAGCTCTAGGCAGCCCCAATGCCCTGTGAGCTCAGTGCTGGACCACGCCCTGCCCCCCCGGCCTCTATTTTCCCCATTATGGGCTTGCATTGGGGTAGTGTCTGCAGCAGGCCCCACTGTGCTAGGTGCTGCACACACACACAATGAAGAGCGCTGCTGCCTGGGTCTAGTAGTCATGGAATCTTGCCCAACAGACCTGCTGGGCTGAGAGAGCAGCAAGTACCATCTCCCCCTCCCCCACGCCCCCAGGGTACCATCTCCCACCTGCCCCCCATGCTCCCAGGAGGCCAGGCCCTGCCAGCCATAGCCCTGTCCCTCCCCAGAGGCATTCCAGCCACCTGCCTTTGGAGTGAGGCGGGGAGCAGCACGTCTCGTTCTTCCCCCTCTACTGGCAGCCAAAGCCCCTGGGGGTGGGGGTCTGGAGCAGTGGGACTGTCCCACCACGTAATGCTCCTCTGACCTCCTGCACCCCGCACTTTGGCCAGCGCGGCATTAACCCAGGACAGGGGACATGCTACCACAAGCACCCCCGGCCTCGTGAGATCCCAGCCCAGGCCTGGGGAAGCTGCCGCCCAGCGGCACAGAGACCAAGTCAGACAGCAGCTGCACAGCTGGGAGGGACAGCCGCCATAGAAGGAGGCAGCTGCTTGGGAGAAGGCAAATAAGCAGCGCCCTGGGAAGGGGGTGGGGGAGAGGAGGCCAGGGACAGGCTGACGCTGTGGGCCCAAGTGTTAAAGACAAAAGCCACAAGCAGCCACCCCCAAATCCTGAGATTAAAAAGAGTTGCGATTTTTAGCCCGAGTAGCACTGTATGGATTCCCCTTCTGGGGGCAGAGCCTTAAGGTTTTCACACCTTTCTGCAGCCACAAGAGCTGGAAACTTGCTTCAAACAAAATCAAAGCCAAAATTCCCATTAGTCACCTGACTCCAGGAGCTGGGACTTTAAATCTCACAAATGCTGGCTATGCTGTGATGCTGAAGTCAGATCCCCTGTGCAAAGGCCAATCAGCAGAAGTTTTAAGGGGTGAAGGAGGGGCAGGTCCCCACCCCCAGTTGGAAATGCAGTTTGCAGGAGAGTTGCCAGTGGTGAGGCAGATCGGAATCCCCTGCACACAGCGCTGCTGTCCTTCAAAATGTTGTCTCTTTACTCAGGATGGTCCTCATTTAAAAAAAAAAAAAAAAAAAAAAAAGAAGTGTTATTTCACAGACAAGATTGCACAAGACGTGTTAAAAACGTCCAGGTTTTCTTTAGTGTCCCCTTCCCACAGTACATGGGGCGGATCCGATTCGTGCCACCGCCTGGCAAGTCCTAGGGTTAGACATGTGCAAAGACATAGGATTTGCCCCCGCTGCCAGCAGGGGGTGACGTTACACAGTGATGGGGGAAGGAGAGTCTGTGCAAAGTAGCGGGAGGGAGATGCAAAGGAACAGGTCGACCTGCTGCATGACCTCAGCACCGGCCCTGCCCCAGGTCCCTTCCTTCGGAGCATCCCAGGTGGAAAGTGCAAGTGGCGCAGTCCCGGTTCCAAGTGCGAGCGCCCAGCTCAGTTGACCGTGCTGCTTCGGCTCCTTTCCTCTATGCTCCCAGCCTCGTCTGGCACCGCCCCCGCCAGTGGCAGCACTGAGACATCATCTGCAGCAGAGAGAGAAGCAGCAGCAGGTTGGCCTTTGAGTTAACAGGTCCGCAGGCCCTGAGGTGCCCCCTCCAGGCATGGGACATGAACCAGAAAAGCACTAAGCAGCTGACTGACAAGACCCCAGTCTGCATCCCGTGGCCCCAAGCTTAGCCTGGGCCAGCCCACTAGTGTCCATCTTAACCCAGGGGGCCCCTGGGCTTCCACCAGGGGGCGGGGGTATGACTAACAGGAGGCCATGTTTTCTCCAGAGCCGGAGCAGACGTCCTGCCCCAGACACCCTCCTTGCAGAGAAGTATGAAGCACTCTGGGCCTGTGGCGGTCTAAGCTGTTACAAGAACTGTACCCTCATTCCCTGCTCATGCTCAGAGCAGCTGGGTGAACAAATCCTTTGGGCAGCTTTGAAAGGTCTCAGCCCGCATCCGCCAGCGCCGCTGGAGAGCACCTAGGCAAGGCCAGCTACACACCAACTGAACCATCCAGCACTGAACACAGCCACCTGACGCCCAGCCCTGTGCTCTGACCGCTAGCCCCGCTGCCTCCCACCAAGTCTTGGCAAAGAGGCACCAGCTTCACATGAGCGAGGGCATGTCTACACTGAAAACACCATGCTGCTGTAGTATGTTAACGAAGGGGCAGTAGCAGCTCTCCCATGGACAGCGCTGTCTACACGGGTCAGGTCAGTATAACTACCCCATTCGGGGCTGGGGGGTCTGTAGTGTAGACCAGACCTCAGGGAGCAGCAGGAGCAGAGGCTGGGCAGCACCCCCAATGTTCAGCGAAGGAGCTGCAGTGCCCCCCACAATCACCTTACTGGTGCCCCATAGTCATATTAGAGCCCCCAGCTCTCCAGCACATAGCAGATGCTTCCCCTCAGCAGAGCTGACACCAAGTCAGTGGGGTGAGGGAGGTGCATGGGGGAGGGGGGAGGAGCATCTGCTAACAGGCCTGGCCCCCCAGCTCAGCTTAAGCCCTCTTCATTTTACCCCCAGTGGTTCTGTGTAAGTCATCATGTCAGAGGATCTCGCACACACAGCCCCACTCCAGGTCAGCTGGGTCTCCTGGGGACGGGATGGGGGGTGAGCTCTAGGGCTGCCTGGAGAACAGCCAGTCACCCAGCATGATGCCTGTGAGAGAGAATCCCAGGGAAAGGGCAGGTGCAATAGCTAGAGATGGGGAGAGCGGGTTTTCTAGCTCATTTAAATGCTGTTATCTGGCTCCCCTACAGTGCCTCCTGGTGGAAGTGGCTGGAACTGGAGCAGCTGTGAGCTTCCCCACAGCCAGCTTTGCTACACCAGCACCTGCTGGGACCAGGGTAGCAGAAAACGCCCCCCACAACCAGCAGGATCTGAAGACAGACACCCTCCCTCACAAACCAGCCCCTCCTGTGCAGAAATTTCACTGCAGCCCCTGCTAGCCCCCATCCCAGATACAGGACTCACGGAATCGGACCCGGATCGGCCAGATCATAATGCAGCACAGACACACAGTGGCAAGCACAGCGACGCCCCCGGTGACTACCACCATCACCCAGTGGTAGAACTCAATGCAGCCGGTGCAGCAGAGCTGGGTGCTGAAGGCAAAGGGACAAGTGAGGCTCCAGATCCCCCAGCCCTGCCCCCCAGCCCCACGCACGCACCGGAGAGGAGACAGAGCTGCTGAAGTCTGGGATGGCACAGAGCAGTCACTGCAGGTGGAAGGCAAGATGGCAGGTGCCCCCAATGGAGCAGGGAAGGGGCCCATGCTGGCTCTGGGAATGGCACAGTGCAGTGGCAAGGCACCGCCAGAGTGTATCACATCCTCCTGCTGGTTGGCCTACTACAGCTGGCAGCCAGGGCAGCTACTCTTCAGCTTAAGCAGCAGGGGACTGTGCTGGGAGTTGGAAGGTCTCAGGTTCTCCCATGGGGTGAGGGGAAGGGCTTGTAGATACTCCGGACTGGGTGACTGGCTTGTTGCCTAGAGGGGAACAGAGATGCCTGCCGCAGGGGTCTTCTCCAGCGGCCTCAGGCCAGCCATGACACTTACGGGCAGGGATGCAGGTTCTGGATGGCCATCACCACCACCCCGTTGGCCACTTTGTCCGTGAAGCTCATGGCGCCATAGACGAAGGCACCGCTGTGCTGCAGGGAAACCAACAGCATCAGCCTGATTCCACACCCATGTCTGCCTCCTCTGGCATCTCCCGCAGCCATCCCGGCTCGGGCCCCCTGCAGATGCACACTGGGACCCCCTAGTCCTCTCTCACTCAGCTCAGGGAGGGCCCAGCTCAGCTCAGCCATGTACAGAATCAGGGAGTCGCGTGCCCTATTGTGGGCAAACTCGTTCCTGCAGCAGAAGTTAATCCCCGTCTGGTACCAGCACCAGCACCCGTTCTGAACAGACCCACAGGCTCTCTAAAGCCACTTCAAACACCCAGGAAGGGCGACTGCCCCACAAGCCCAGAGAACCTGGGGCGCCCGCACAATGTGATCCGGCATGGAAGGAAGGCAGCCCTGAAAGTGACCCGCAAGGGCACCAGAGCGCCTTTCCAAGCCTGGATTAGCCATTCCCTGCTGGTCATGGCAAAGGGGTGGTCATACCCACTGCTCTACCCCCAGGGGCACTAGCTGGGCAGCAGCTGCGCCCGGCCCATCACTTGCCCCTGCAGGAACCTACCGTGTTGCTCCCAATGAGGTCAGCTGTCATGGAGAGGGATGTGACCAAGATGGTGGCCGAGCCAGCCCCGAGCAGCACAGCTGCTCCATAAACCTCTGCTCCCAGCCGGATGTCCAGGGCTACCCAGGAGGCGAAGGCCAGGATAATGAGTAACCCCATGAAGTAGGTCAGCTGCTCGGAGGCAAAGGGCAGGGAGAGAGGGGGGTGGGGGGAAAACACTCATTAAACCCAGGACTCCATATAGGATCATGTGTAGGAAGGATGTAGAGAAACTGGAAAGGATCCAGAGGCGAGCGACAAGGATGATCAAAGGGGTGGAAGGCAGCCATATAAGCAAAGGCTGAAGGAAGGGGTTATGTTAGTTTGGAAAAGAGGAAATTGAAGGGAGACATGGTAGCAGTCTTCAAATACTTTAAAGGCTGCCATAAGAAAGATGGAGAAACGCTCTCTCTTGCCACAGATGGCAGGACAAGAGGCTGTGAGTTCAAATGACAGCAGAGCAGATTTAGATTCTATCTCAGTAAGAACAGTAGGACAGTGGACCAGACCTGTCTTGGGACATTGTGGAAGCTCCTTCACTGGAGTTTTTCGAGAGGAGGCTGGATAATCACCTGGCTTGGATGGTGTAGACACAGCAAATCCTGCCTCTTGGCAGGGTTAGACCAGTTCAGTGGTTCTCAACCTTTCCAGATGACTGTACCCCTTTCAGGAGACTGATTTGCCTTGCATACCCCCAAGTTTCACCTCACTTAAAAACTACTCACTTACAAAAGAGTCACAGCCACACAGTTACCGAAAACCTGCTTCCTTTCTCATTTTGTCTATATGAAATTTTAGTTTGTCCTGACTTCGCTAGTGCCTTTTATGTAGCCTGTTATAAAACTAGGCAAATATCGAGATGAGTTGATGGACCCCCTGGAAAATCTGTGTACCCCCAAGGTTACACATTGAGAACCCCTGCACTAGCTGACCCTTGCAGTCCCTCCTAAGCCCATGGCTCTATGATCACACCCCAGCTCTATGCTGTTGGGGGTGGGGTGGGACCCAGGAATGGAGGAGCAGGGGGTTGGGGGCCAGATCAAGGTGTTTTGGCAGGGTACTTGGATAAGGGATTGTATTTTCAAGGTCAAAAGCCAGGACAGTTCTGCCATAATTGTTAGTGCCATGAGATTTCTGCACACAACATCATTGGTTCTGAACGCACCCTGTTCTTGCATCTGGAAGGGTAAAGAAGAGCAGCCATCCGACAGGCTCCGGACCATTCAGCAGCCGATACACTTCTGACATGGCCCCTCTCTGAACCGCCCTGCAGAGTATTCCTGGACATCTAGTCATCCCCCCCGCAAGTGGGGCAACCAGAACCGAGCAGAGGGCACCCCAGCTGGTCACAGCCACACAATAGCTATTGCAGCAGCACCCCCCACCCCCAGTTCGACAGGGAGGCCGAGGGCAGTGCTGAAGGGACGAGGACAGCCAGGGAGGGAGAGTTGGTATTTAAGCTAAAACTCCATCTCTGACTAGAGAGTTAGTTCCTTGCCTATGGGTGCTTGTGGCAGGCCTGGAATCTGTGCATGGAGCTGTGTGGGGAGCAGGACAGGTTGCCAGGCAAGGGGAGGGCAAGCGGCTGGAGAGGGCGGGGGATTTACACGGCCAGGGTCTGATTTTCTGGAGTGCCGAGCGTTCAACTCAATCTGGGATCTATGGGAACTGCAGGTTCAGGATCAGGCCCTTCTCCTCTGGGACTCTGACCCCTTCTCTGCGCAGCCCAATAGCTGGCTGGATTCAGATGCCGACTGTGCACCGAGCAGCCCCTTCCAAGGGGCTGAGCCCAGCAACACCCCACTCCCCTGTGACAGACTGTGCCCCGTAATCCCCTCTTGCACGCTACGGTAACAATCACTGAGTAGCGCCTGACCACTACGAATGCACTGCTCATTGCTGTCATGGTACAATGTCGTGCAAGCAGCCATCGTATGGTGGGGGGAGGGGGGAACACGCTCCAAGCCACGGCCCTGCCCAAGCACAAGCTGGCAGAGGTTTGTCTGCAGCAAAGGGCTGTGCACTCTGTACTGCTTAAATGCAAACACAAAGTCACTGCACAGGAAGGGGAGATCAAGGAAGCTCAGGCCGCTACCAGCCTTTCCTGTGGACTCTGTCATCTGAATCTCAGCTAGAAATGTTTTCCGGGGGGGGGGGGGGGGCTGAGTCTATCAAATGATGGACAAGTCCCCCACAGCCTCTTCTTCGCGCTCTCTGCCCATTGATTCGCTGCACCAGAAGGAACAAAGGAAGCAGCCAGAGAACAGAAGATGGGCTCCTGGCCCAAGGAGTTTGGCCAGGGAGGCTGTTGAGAGCACATGGTGAGAAAGACTTTGCCTGGCGTTTAGCCTAGTTTGGTAAGTGAGGCACCAGCTGCACTTTGGCTTTGTTTTCCTTGTAACCATTTGACTTTTCTGCTCCATGGCTCGCACTCACTGAAAATCTCGCTGTAGTTAATAAACTGGGTGTGTTGATTTATCCAATCGAGTGTTTCTGAACTGAGCTGGTTGGGAAACTCCATGGGGGGGGGGGGGGGAAGTTAGGGGATATTGTTTCTGTTCACAAAATGACAGGCTTTAGATAAGCTTGTATTGTCCAGGAGAAGGCTGGGAAGCACCAGACATGCATTGCTGGGGGGGAAAAGCTAGCCCTAGGAGCATGTTGTGATCACCCTGCGATATAACCCAGGCTGGGGAGAGCCAGGGCATAGCCAGCTGCAGCACACAGACATGGCTGGGAGGGACTTGCATGCTGGAGTCTACAGCAGCAAAGCTGTGTAAACAGTCCCCCAGCGTGAAGGGCAGGGGTGTCTCAGTGACTCCATCTGGATTGTACCCTGGGCACATCACCCCCACCCTGCATGGTGCGTACACCTCCTAGGGTCACTCCTGCCAATGGGCATCTCCCCACAGGCCCAGATGTGCGCAGTTACAGTGGGACGCTGCCCCCCATCCCCCCAAGCTACTCACATTTCGGCCGATCCATCTGTTGATGGGCTTCATGAGGAAGGAGGAGAGGAAACCGCTGATGTACATCACCAGGGGGATGGTGGCGATGAATTTCTGGGGAGGAGAGAGACAGAGCAGAGTGCTTAGCTCACAGACTTTCCAAGGGTCTGTGTTCCCCCACCACCTGTGACCCCCTGCTCTATTCTGCCTTCCACCACCCACACGGGGTTCCCCACTCATAACCCACTCCCCTCCAGTGACACAGGGACCCCCCCATGGGCATCACAGGATTATCCTGGTTGAGTCGGTGCCTGGTGTGAAGTGACCCCCAGTGTGGCACGTCCAGAGCTGGGCAGGACCTGCCTACTGGTGCCCCCTGCTGCTCACTAACCTTGGGCAGCATCAGCGAGTTGGTCAGGTACATGGCAATGTAGGTCTGGGACAGGTTGACAATCAGCCGCGTGGCCATGTACAGCATCGCCACCTAGCGGGAGACATGCCAGCCAGTTATGCCAGCCACGCCCCTGCCCTCCAGCCCAGCTCAGAATGCTTTGTTCTAGAAGGAACGGAGACCCCGAGGCTCATGGCCCTGGTCCTCCACCCGCCTGGGGGAGAGATGGGACATCGCAGCCACAGGACGCAGAGCCAAAGTGCCCAGGGGGCTAGCACAGGCCAGTCCCACAAGCCCCTGTAGAAAGCTGTGGGGCAGAAGACAGAGGTTCCTGTACCAAAGGGGAGGGGTCTCTCCCACCCCCACAAGTATCCTTCCCCCAGTAATGAGCCCCTTTGAATCTAGAGTCATTACCTGCCTCGCTGGGGTGCCCAGAGGCCTGGCTGGCTGGGCCTAGGGCCAGCTGGGCACAGTGACATGTGGATAGGTCTGAGCATCCTGAGTGGGGCATCTCTCTGCCCTCAGGTCACCTGTGCTGCTCATGGAACCCCCCCAGCACCCCTCCCCCTTGGCACCCACTAGGCTGTGCTACTCCAGCCTTGGCCTGAGGGGGTGCTGTTAAGCCACCCAAAGCTTTGCTTCTCCCCAGCCCCAGCGGGCGACAGTCCAGGCCCAGAATACGCCCAGGGTGCCAAACAGCTGTGCAAAGCCCCAGAGTGGCAGCTGCAGACAGCTGCTGGCCGCACTCCCCAGCAGGTCCTGGAGGGTTGGGCAGCCCATCACACCCAGGACAGGACACTCCTGACCCAGCACCAGGTGCCGAGCTGCGGGGACAACGCTGGGGCCAGTGCTCAGTAGCCATTTGGGCGCTCCTGTGTCCCGGGGGGTGGGGTGTGGCCATGGGAAAGCCACCAGCACCACTGGCATGACTGGGGAGGCCAAGCCTGGAGACTGGCCTCCCCCCACAGCAGGGCACTGCCAAGGCAGAGGTCAGAGAGGGTGTACGGCTGGGGGCATCAGGCGCCAGTCCATGCCGTACCTGTCCTGTGGATACTGAGATCCAGCTGCCAGGCCTGCCAGCTAGCAATGCCCATATCTTGCGAGCCCCCCCCCGCACCCCACACACCTGTCCCCCTCATGGGACCGCCCTGCCCCAGCTCCCCTCACTGGGCACACCCTGTACCTGGTAGAAGGCAGGCTCCCGCAGCCAGTGTTTCCACAGCAGCAGTGGGCGCGGGGGGCTTTTGTGCCCCTTCTTCAGCAGCGGCGTGTGCTCCTCGGGCTCAAGCAGCCTGGCTTGAGGGTGGCACCGCTCCTTGGTGCCCAGGTGGAACAGGAGTGAGAACACAGCGCCCACTGCCACCACGATCAGGGACAGGTTCTGATGGGACAGGAAGGAGACTCAGCAAATTCTCAGGACGTCAGGGAGATGGGGTGCCAGCCAGCTGTGCATGGGTTAATCCTCTCCAGCCCCTTCCGAGCGGATCGGGGCTACTTGGAGAGGGGAAGGTCAGTTTGATCCCAGTCTCTGCCAAGAGACCCACAACTGCCTCATAAGCCCTGCACTGCCTCATGCTGTCTCCCAGCCTTCACACTCCACATTTAATACCCCCCCTCACAGAACATCCAGAACATGTGGGGTACGTGCAATTCACAAGGCTCCCCACCTCTCCCTGTCCATGCAGTGGAGAAGCAGGAAACGTCAATCTCAACCAACCCCACACCCCCTGCAGGAGCCCAGGCCCCCCATCCCAGCTCTGCTGCCTGGGGCCCGGCTCCTCCACACTCACCCGGAAGACACTGATGTCAGGCTTGCCCAGGTGCTCCATTGGCCCCGAGCGTCCAAGCTGGAAGTGCAGCAGCAGCCAGGCCATGCCGTACACGGTGATGTTGGCCGCGACAGTGAAGGCGTACCTGGGGGAGAGGATGCAGCAAGTCACGGAGTGCTCCCAGCCGGGGTGCCCGGATGCACGAGAGAGTTACGAGAGGGAGGGGAAAACACGGCATGTTGGTGCAGAACAAGATCTGGCACCTGAGCCGGTCACATGCCCCCCCACATTCCACAGCCAGCATCAGCACAAACCCGCCCTGGTGTGTGTGGGGGGGGAGGGGAGGGGGTGAAGAAAGAGAACTGGTGAGTGCAAACACACCCGCAGGGGTGAATTTGCACAGACAAGCAATGCTGCCCCCTGCTGAAGGGAGCCAGACTGGCCGGTGCGGTTGGGATTATGCTGCAGGGAAAACAGAATCCCCAGACAGCTGGAGACTTCTTCAGACCAGGTGGAGGTGCTCCTGGGACGTGGACCCCAGTGGTGACACTGGGCAGGGCCTGCCGGGAGCTAGACCCCCCAGAGGGTCCGTGTCCAGCAGCTGCGGTCCCAACCCCCCTTTAGAGCCACAACAGCCGAGCCCAGTCTCTCCTCTTCCCCACAGGACCTCCCAGCCCTGCCCCGGTGCCTACGGTTTAACAGGTGACCCTGGGGGCTGTATGGGGCAGATGGTTTGACGGACAGCAGCTTCTCACAGAGGCAGCGAGGCCTCCCGCAGCCCCAGCGTAGCTCCACATCCTTCCTGTGGTGAGTTATCTGCGGGGTGCAGACACAGTGCAGAGAGGACTTCCGCCCGCCGATGGCAGATAACTGGGCCGTTTGCCACTCGCCTGCTGATAAGAGATGCTTCCTCACCTGCTGACTCAGCACCGCGCAGGCTGGAGGGGGCCCGTAATGCTCCACATGCGAAGCCATGGGGCAGTTTCCTCCACTCCAGGGCTTGCTGGGGGGCAGCCCTGGGCCCTGTTTACCCGCAGAGCCGGTCTCCGGTATGTGACGTGAGCGACTGACTCTTCTCACAGAGTACAGCCAGGGGCAGGCCCCCACCCCTCCAGCTAGAATCACAACCAGGACCCCAAACCCAACCATCCCCCGCTCCTGGGCAGCTCCGATCCTTCACCAGCCCCTCTAGCCAGGCCGGAGGTGACAGGTGCTTCGGTGTTTGAAACAGAGCCATGCATCCCCCAGTCCTGCACATCCCCTCCTGCAGCTGCCAGCCCAGGGTGTGTGGGTGTGTGTGTTTACAACGTGCCCATTGCTGCAGACGCCCTCTGGATACGGGTTTGTCCAGGCACTCAGGGGCTTATCTACGTCAAGGGGCTTGCTGGGAGCGGAGGCCATGGAGACAGCTACAAGCGGCACGTAGCCTCCCCGGGCCCTGCCTGGCAATGTCGGGAGGCTGCTGCGCAGGACAAGTCCTGTCCAGCTTTCCCAGAGGCAGGTAATGCCAGGTAGCAGCTGGGCCCTCATGTTCCTGAGCCAGACGGGGAGAGGGCACCACTAACTGGACACTGAACCAGGGACAGAACTGGGGAGGGAGGGAAGAAGTCATCTGTCTGCAGCTCCCAAACCTGGGGTATCACTGGCCACCCCTCTTGCCATGGAGCGGCTGGTGCCAGTCACATCCGGAGCTGCTGTGGGGCAGGCAGGAAGGAGGCAGAGCCCGAGTGCTCCCAAGACACCAGTTCTCATGCCCATTGAGATCTGATTCACCCCGGCTCGGAGCCAGGCAGCTTTCAGGGTGCTGGGGGGGTTCGGAGCTCGGGCAGCCCCGAGCACAGGTCACTCTCTACAGGTCTGACCCAAAGCCGGGGTGCTGAGGAGAAGAGCCACAGCGAGGTCGGGCCCACAGCTATTGGGGGCAGGGAGGCTGGCAGGACACCCGCAAGGGGGGAGCGATTTAAAGAATGATTGACAGGCTTGGGCTTAGGACCAGCCAGACCTGAGGACTGCTGGGCTTTAACAGACAAGCCCTGCAGGAGAAATTAACCCTCTCAGCCCCAGAGGGGACTGGGCATGAGCAGCAGCTATAGGGCTGAGAGGAAGCCGGGCCAGCCCTGTAGGGGAGTCCGAAGGGGGAGGGAGCAGTGTGCATGAAACGGCTTTCAGCCCAGTGGGGTCCAGCAGCTTGGCGGGGCCCCCCTGCACCCATCTCCATGGGCGTGACCCTGTCCAGGTACTGGGAGCTGGGCAAGGCATGGAGTGATGGGCAGGAAGCCACACAGCCCAGCACCTCAGCATCCCATGGGCAGAATTAGCCTGCATCTCCTCGGACGCAGCTGCACCTCCTCCTGCCACGCTTGGTCCCCGGTGCGCCCAAGCACTGTTCAGAGCCGGACACAGCCCTTGGCCTCACTCAGAAGATGAGTGCATGGGGGGGCTCTCAGTCCCAGTGAGCAGCATGATCTGGCCTCAGCAGTGGAGGGGTGCGCGTGCTAGGGGTGGAGTGTGTACAGAGAGGTAGCAACTGCCCTGCTCCCCATGTGAGCAGGCAGGTGCACAGTTCACACTACAGCATGCAAGCGAGTGACCCCCAGCCGGGCCATTTACACGGCACAGCTGCCTGTGGAGATCCTGGGTCCCAGCAGGCAGCTCTGCAAGGGAGGCTCCAGAACCCAAACCTCCACCCTGGAAGCATTGGGTCCCAGCCTTCGCTGCACTGCTACCTCGGGGCAGGGGCATGCGTGTGCATCATCTGCTCTGGCTGCTGCCAGGCAGGGGTGATGCTCAGTCACAGAGTTCAGACACGCTCCCCACTACGCTGTTCGAGCGGTGCTGGTAACAGAGGGGGCGGTCAGAAAATCACCCGTGCTAAGTGGGGATAACAGCCCACTACTGGCTCACAGCTGATGGTGCTGCTCCTTTAGCTGCAGGAGAAGCAGCCTGTGCTGTTGTCATCCAGCGCCCAGTTCGAGGCCCACCAGCACCCGTGGCTGCCTACAGGGAGCGCCACCCTCTCACCTGAACGCTGTGAGCTCCACTTTCTCGTGGTCGGTGGTCACCAGCTCGGGGATGAGCGACAGGTGGGAGATCTGGGTGGCTGCCCAGCCAAACTGGAAGAGGACTATGAAGGGGATGTAGTAGATGAGTGCGGCCCACTGGGGCGTGGCCTCCGTGCAGCCCAGGCAGGGGTTGAATATGAAGGGGAAGGACAGCAGGACGCAGACAGTCCCTGGGGAGACAAGAGACAGGAGTTAGCGCTGGGCCCGGCTGGACGTGAGGCCAGGAGTGGGGGAGGACGGGGGGGCACACACCTGTCCCGAGGTTCTTGGGCACCACATGGCAGCTCAGAGCCCAAGGTGCACAGCAGATGTGGCTGCCTCTCACAGCGGGATCTACGCCATGGGCAGCGCGTCTGTGCAAGGCACTGGCCTGTAAAGCCAACTCCTCTCGCCTTCCCACTCCTACTCTGTGGGTACTCAGAGCTGGCAGCCCTCTGCCCAGGCAGCCAGCAAGACCCTCTCCCTGGGGATTCCCAAGCTTACTCTGGTGGGGCTCCTGTCTCTGGCCAGGCTGCCTCAGGGGTCCCCGCCTGGCCTTCTGCTACAGCCAAGCTCCTAGCCCGATTACTGACACTTAGCAGCTGGGAGCAGCAGTCAGCACTGCCAGCCAGATCTGCACCCGGATGCTGTCCGGCCCACAGCTCAGGAGACACCAGCAAGATTCATTGTCAGCCCATTGTTATGCCATTCATCCCTGCGGGGGCGGGGGGGGGTGGTCCGTGTGAAAGACACGAAGGTAGCGCCGTACCCAGCCCCAGAGTCAGCCAGTCTGTGTAGGACCCAGAAGACGTGAGGCCGGACCCTGAGCTAAAACACTGGACCGTGCTCCTTAGGGCGCAGGCATGGTGAGCCGCCGGTGCCAGAACAAGGGCCCCCTTTGAGCAGATCTCGGCCAGAGACAGCCGCTGGCTCACTTGCCATGACGACTGAGGAGCCAGCCCCATGGCCAGAGAGAGCTGGACTCTGCCCTCAGGGAGCTGGGCAGCCCTAGAGCAGCATCCAGCATCCTTGCAATGCTGCCTGGGCCAGCGAGAGCTCAGGGGGATTCTCCAATCCTAGGAGAGTTGGAAGAGCCAGGGGAAGGGGAAAAGGGTCAAGGGTCTGGGAGAGCCTGTCTACAACCCAACACAGCCCCGCCAGCTGCTTGGCTCCAATCCAAGCAAGCGCTGGTACCCCAGCACCATGGGTCACACCAGGGGGAAACGACGCAGCACCACCGGGTCTAGTGAGGCGAGAACGGTGCTTAGCCCTGACAGCTGCTCTCGGTGCACCTGAGCCCATGGATTTCTCAGGACTGCGCCATTTCTAGCACCACGCGACAGCTGAACGTTTTCTGCTGAACAGACCCACTGGCTGATTATTGCCCCCGCCAGGCACTGGCTCCAGCCCCTCCTCCATGAGCCCGTTCACAGGCACTGCACTAGAGGGGATTTTGGAGAATGCCCCCCACCCCCTCAGGGAGGCCTCTGGCCTTTACTGGCCAGAGAAGCCCACAGAGTTTGGGGTCTGACCCCTCAGCATCTGGTGGTAGTTGAGGGCTGGTCTCCCCACCCAGCCCCTCTATGCCCCGCCTACACCCCCCCCATGCCCCAGCCCATCCCCCCAGAGCAGGCTTTGCTACTGGAAAGAAGCCAGCGCTGGGAGGGACAAGGGCACACACGCCGTCCCCAAGAGAGGGCAAAAGGTGAGCAAGGGCTGGCCAGGAGAGACAGCCCAGCGTGGCTAACAGGCCATTTCCGTCAGCTGCTGGAGCAAGCGGACGCCTCCATCCCTTGGCTGGAGGAAAACGACCATGCGGAGAACAGGGAAGCCAGCAGGCAGCACAAGCCGAGCCCTTGCGCATTCGCTGGGGCCCAAGATCAGCACATCAAAGGCGCCGACGGCTCAGCAGGCCTATGAACCTCGTAGCACGTCTGCAAGTCGGCTCCCCCCGTCCCAGCCCAGCGCCGGGCACCAGAGTCACCGTTCTGCCCAGCGGCTTTCTCCACACCAGGTAGTGGTTTCAGTTTCCTAAAAAGCTCAACGGGGCCAGAAACCAATTCCAGGCAGAGTCAGAGTGAAACCAGAGACGCTCCCCGCAGCTGCCGTTCCCCCACGCCAGCCTCTCAGTCAGCGAACGCATCAGAGCCAAAAGTGCCCCCAGCTTCAAGTCGCCAGCATCGCGTCTGCTGGGCCACTGCCCTTCACGCGTGGCCTGCTGCCTAACACGCGTCCCGGAGCACGCAGAGCCGCCCCTACCCTGTCACGGAAACCAGCCCAGGTTCTCACAGCCAGAGACGCCAAAAGGGCCCCCGTTGTATGTTGGGGCTCCAGGTTGCTCACGGGCACCGCAGCTGGCGCAAACTGGTCAGCAAACTGGCCGAGGAAACCCCAGCTCTCCCCGGCTCCTTCAGCTGTCAAATTGTCTCCTAACAAGACAGTGTTTTCTAACTTGTCTACAGAGCTGTGCGGAGAAGGCAGAGATCTTCCCCTCTGGGGTGATCCCCACCGATAAGGGCCCTATCGCGCCAGGTGCTGCAAACCCTTGGCGCGAGTCCCTGCCCTGCAGGGCCAACAATCTCAGGCCTTGTCTAAACAGGAAAGTGGCACCAGTTCAGACTACCAGTGTGAAGCTGAACCCATTCAGGGCTTGTCCACATGAAAACTAATCCAGATTAAGGCAGGATAGGAATGGAAAGCAGTTTAGCCATTCCTGATTAATGCCACATGTAGACAAACCCTTAGATCTTGGTCTATACCTGAAACTTAGCTCAACCCAACTAAGACACTCAGGGGTGTGAAAATTCCACCCGAGAGATGTAATTAAACTGAACGAAGACCTGGTGTTGGCCTAGCTGCTGCCTCGAGGGGGTGGATCGACTACAGCATCGAACTCCCCTTCTGCCACTGTAGCACATCTACACTACAGAGGCCAAGCTGCAGCACCCAGCTGTGCTGCTGAGACACCGTAGAGTTGGCACATGGCCACCCCTAGCCCAGTGTGAATGTTCTTCAGCTCAAGGGGAGCTTGTTTCACTTTAACATAACCCTGTTCCCAATCATCTCATAGATATTTTCCTTTAGCCTGTTATACCAGAACCAGGGCATCCACACTGGGGCTGGGGGGTTAATTTCCCCTTAAATTAAACCAGCTCAACTCTCACATACATGAGCCCCAAGACAAAGGCAATGCTCCTCCCGCCCCTCCCCCACCCTCTGTAAAATGGGGAACCGAGGCTCAGCGAGGATAAAATGACTCAGGAAGTGGGGGGCAGAGCCCAGGAATCCACCCAAATCTCACGAGTCCCAGTTCAACTCTTTAACAACGAGATCCTCTCCCCGGCACCACCTATTCCCCCCCCCCCCCCCGCAGGTGGCACAGCTTCCCTGCAGAACTGACTCATTAATTGGAAGAGGAACTCGCTTGCAGGGGGGAGTCACTCGTATTTTGCAACCAATATTACGGCCCCATATTTAGTGCAGCACTAGACCTGTTCTTCCATCACTCCTTGCAGGCCTGGTCCGCTTTAGACAAGTAACCTGTTGCCAACAACAGGTTCAGCCGCAGCTTGAGCAAAAGTGCAGCTGGCGCTATCCATGACCTCCTAACATGGTCTCGACACTTTTTTCCCTGCAACCATTATTGCCAATGGGCAGATTTCCTAGCATAAGCCAGACCTCTGTCCCCAATACATTTACTCATCTGTGATCAGCTCCAAGCTACGTGCCTCGGCTGTCCATCCCGGAGCACAAAGAGATCAGCCTTTGTGGAATTGGTAGGAAGTTGGCCTCATGACAGGACCCACAAGCTTTGAGTGGATTTTGACATGCCTTTCACGACAGCCCAAATCAAACACACTAATCTTGGGACATGATCAGCTCTGCACTAGCTTGAAAACGTTCCCTTATTCCAGCCCGGGGATCAAAAGCCTGAACTCAAAGACCAAGACTGGGGCCGTACTCTGCCCTCGAGTGTGGACATCAATGGGGGTTGTGTCTGAATGCAGGTCAGGACATGCCCCCAGAGCTGGGGTAGAGCTGCAATGGCAAGAAAGGATTCAGACCTGCTGTGCTTTTCATCTGGACCCTCTGCAGCTCCTGGACTCCTGCAGCTCAAGCCAGCAGCCTCAGAAGGTCTGGTCCCAAACGTGTCCTCACGACAGGTTCACGTGAATAACGGCTTTGCACAAGATGAAAGAGGTTCCTGTCATCTTGAGATAAGAGATGAAATCCGAAGATTTCATCAGAAAGTCTGGGGCTGAGGGTTGTTTGCAACCCACAAGGGTTTCATTTAGAGATGGGCCCAAACCTAAACCATGTTTGGGGGCAATTGAGATGACAGGGCTCAAGCCCCCAGTTCTGCTCCATGCTAGTAGCCAGATGCTACATATGGAGGGGCCCATGGATTAGCTGCAAGTGCTTAGCAGTGGTCAAATTCTTCATTAACAATAGCCAGGGAGGTTTGGTTGCACCGTTACCTCCCCCCACCTCTTTCAGGGACTGATCCAAAACCCACCAGGTCCATAGGAGTCCTCACACTGGGCTTTGGATCGGGCTGCAAAGTCTCTGGTATTCTGGGGGAGGCCAGTTTCCACACTGCCTGGTTCTAGGGCCAGATTATCAGCGGTTGGATCGTTGGGGGTGTGACAGCAACACCAACGCAGATCACAGCCCTCTTGGGTCGGGCACTGAACAAGCACAAAGACAGACAGTCCCAGCCCCAAAGAGCTCGCACTCTAAACAGACCAAACTAACAATGTGTGGGAGGGGAAACTGAGGCAGCTAGAAGGAAAGGACTTGCCCAAGGTCACCCAGCAGGTCAGTGGCAGAGCCAGGGGAAAAATCTGCTCTTCCAGGTCTCAGTCTAGGGCACTAACCCTGGCCCACACTGCCCATTATGAATCCCAACTGCAGGGAGAAGACCGTGTCTCAGGGTTGGCTGGCAGCAGCCATTATAGACTCATAGACATTAAGGTCAGAAGGGACCATTATGATCATCTAGTCTGACCTCCTGCACAATGCAGGCCACCGAATCTCACCCACCCACTCCTGCAATAAATCTCTCACCTATGTCTGAGCTACTGAAGTCCTCAAATAATGGTTTAAAGCCTTCAAGGTGCAGAGAATCCTCCAGCAAGTGACCCATGCCCCATGCTACAGAGGAAGGTGAAAAACCCCCAGGGTCTCTTCCAGTCTGCCCTGGAAGAAAATTCCTTCCCAACCCCAAATATGGCTTGGAAGGGCATGTCTCCTGACACTCCTCTTGGGATGCTAGTTCCACATCCAAGTCTGGGGAGGCGAGCCTGACAGCTTCCCCAAGAGCTGCCGGTAAAGACAACAGCATGTCCAGTCCAGAGCAGGGACAGGCTCCCCCTGCATGGGCATCATTCGTGCCCACCTGCTCTAGCTCTGGCCTTTCAGAACAAAGGAGCCACCGGCAGGGAACACTATGACCCACCAGTCCCAGACGCTCGAGGGACACTTCTAGGTGCCTGGAACCTGGAGCTGTGACAGCATCCCAGGAGAAGTGCAAATGCTCCGTGTGTGGTGGGAGGACTCCCCTTCCAGCAGCCTAGGAAACAAAGCCCCCCCCCTCACTCAAAGGGACCAGCCCCTGGCTATGCACTGCCCTCAGATCAGTGGGAGACCTGTGCATGAATGGAGGGCAGGATGTGCCTTAGGCAGCCAGCCAGGGAACTGGCGTGCAACGGCTGGTCACCATTCAAGGCTCTAGGGCCAAAGACAAAGAGCGGCTGCTTGCCAGGCAGGTTCGGAGAGGAAGTGGCCACTGTGGGACTCCTGGGCTCAGCCTACATGCTGCCCCATTTCCCAGCTCTCCTGCTAGCTGGTGCTGTGGTGTGAGCAGGGGAAGGGTGGCCCACCAGTGAGTGCATCAGCCTTGGCCTCCAGTAATTTGGGTTTGATTCTTTTCTCCGCCACAGGCTCACTGGGTAACCGTGGGCAAGTCACTAGGGGTGCGTTTACACTGCGTTGTAAACCAGGGCGTGTGGGACCCAGGCTTGTGGACTTGCTGTTTCCAAGCCCGTGCATAAAAGTCTACACCGCATTGTCAACCTGGGTTTACCATTGTAGGACCCGGGTCTCACGGCTGTGATAACACATGCACACCGCACAGATCTGCTGGTTCTGGTCTGCGGCTTGAGCTGTGTCCACACTGCAAAATGACAGGGCTTGGACCAGATTCTCAGCAGGACCCTGACCCCTCCCCAGCAGGGGCCTAGGACCCAGATCCTGTGTGTTTGCTGACCCGAGTCAGAATGATTTGTGTGGATGGAAGCGGGGGCTTGGGCTCAAACCGGAGTCAGAGCCCAGCCTCAGGGTGCAGTGTAGACGTAGCCTCTCGATGCCTCCTCTGTACAACGGGGGGGGGGGGGGGGGGAAGATAGCGGTGCCTGGTTTCACAGTGGTGCTGTGGGTGTGAGGAGCTCAGATATGATGGCAATGAAAATACAAGAGAAGAGACAAGGAGAGAGCAGTTTCCACCTGACAGCCCAGCCTGGCAAAGGGCCACATGTCCTCTACACCCACTGAGCAGGGGACCCAGATCACACCCCCGGCCCTCACGGGATCGGGGCCAGCCCAGTGCCAGCCGAGCATACAGAACAGGGTAGGCAACTTACGAACTAGAAGGTGCAACCGTGGTGTCTTAATTCCTTCAATCACATGGCTCTTTGTAACCTTCCTCTAACAGCACTGGAGGAGTCTGGCTCCTGGAATCTATTTCTGGCTTTGCCACGAGCTCTTGAGTGAATCTCTTCCCTCTTGTGCGTCTAAAAAGTTTGCCCACTAAAACAGGGAGAGGCCTTCACTTACACTGGGCGGCTGCAAAGGTCGCATGAGATGCTCAGGATGGAGTCTGACTAGCATCCCAAGAGGAGCGTCAGGGGACATGCCCTTCCAAGCCAAGTCTCTGTGGCCCGCCTGACTACCTCTCTGTTCATAAATATCTACCAGTCTGTACCCTGCAGGGATGAAGCTGGGAACAGAGTAGGAAGATGTGTCGCAAGGGTTAACTCAGCGCTTCTCTCCAGCAGCTCTGGGTTCTGCCTGAACAGCAGGAGAAGGGCTGATAATCATTACTGCACTGTTATCAGAGGTGAGTGCCTGGGGTGTTCTCTCTCAGACGTATTAGATGCCCATTTCTTCATCTTAACAACCTCCCCAGGAGCCTGAATCGCTGGAGTCTACTCTGTGCCCATTTGAGAAGGCTCCAGGGCAGCGCCTCCAGGAGTAGCAACAGCAGGGGTCAGTGGTAGACTATGCATTTAATCACATCCCCTCCAAGGCCTGCTCCACACTAGGAACTTGCGTCGGTATGGCCAGGGCTCGGGGGTGTGAAAAATTCCCCGAGAACCACAGCTACACAGATTTGACCCCTGGTATAGACAGCGCTGCCTCCAGGGGAGGTGGATTACCTATGCTGATGGGAGAACCCATCCCGTCGGCTTAGGTGGTATTTATACTGAAGAGCTGCAGCTGTAGTGTTTGAAGTGTGGACATATCCCAAGTGGAGAAGACACCTGGGCCCCATATAGCAGAAGATTCAGCCTGGCCTACATGGCACAGTTTTGTCAACAAAACAGCGGAGGTGCATACACTGAAATTCTCCTCCCGCTGATGTAACTCCTCTGCTATGCAGACATAATAAAACCAGCTCAACAAAAAGCATAGGGCTTATGTCAGTGTAGTTAGGGCGAAAGCTGTTGGTGCTCATTCTTGTCAATGTCACTGGTCCACTGGAGCCATGAAATTGACAAGAAAGCTGGCTCCTGGATCTCAAACTGGGTTACCTCCTGGTCTCCGCTCCAAACTGGGCTGCCACCCAGGCTCCCAGCTTGGACTCCACCCTGGGCTACCCCCGCCCTGCTGGAAGCCCTGCTTCCCAGCTCCCCACTGGGGACACAGCAGCTGACTGGACTCTGGGTGTGGATCTCCCTGCCACAGGTGAAAAGCCCTGGGCGGCTGCCCCCCACTCCCAGCTGGGAGCACAGAGGCGAGAAACCCTGGGTGGCAGCTGGCTTCCAGTGGGGAGCTGCGAGCCCTGGCTCTCAGTTCCCACTGCCCCTCTTCAGTCTGTGGAAGCGCTCCTGGCTAAGGACAAGCACCACCCTGGGTAGTGTGGACATCAGCCACCAGTGGCTGCAAGCCAACCTAACATGGGTCGACTTATCTTCTTATCAGAGGCTACATCTGCACTACGAACAGACTGTCACCCTGGTTGTCACAGGGGATTGAACCCACAGCCTCAGAGTTAAATGTGAGCCTGAGGACTCAGTGCCCTCGGCGGGAGCTATGGTAGACTCATGCCAGGTTCAGAGCAGGACACTTCACACCAGGCAGGGCCAGTCTGCATAGAGCCATTCGAACCAGGGTAGCCGCCCCAGCGGTATTTCCCAGGCCGGCACACCTACATTAGATGGTGCACCATCATCGGATGGCTCACGACTGTGCCAGCCCCAGGATACAGAGTCTGTTACAATTCAAACCAAGCTTGTACTGTTACTTATTCATACACAAACTCCAGCAGCTTTGATTAGCCCAGACATTATTAACCCAGCGCCCCAGTGGTCTCCCAGCAGGGGTTATTATCCCCCAGCCCCTCATGCAGCCAGGCTCCCAACCCCTTTACAGGGCCACCTGTGCCGATGAGCCCTACTCCCAGGAGCAAAGGTCTGCAGGATCAGGCCCTCCATTGCCCCGAGCCATTTCAATGACTAATCATGCACTGTCCCAAGTTGACAGGTAGCTTTTCTGCGCTCTGCTTAACAGCTGCCACATTCCACCCCAGAAGTGGCTGCATTTCCCTGGTGAGAGAGCAATCCCTGCTGATGGGTTGTACCTATCAGTTTCCAGGGTGCTTTGGAATCTGAGTGCAATGATTTGGGGATAGTCCCAAGGCCTGGGCTCTACAGGAGGCCAGAGCAGATGATCGCAGGAGTCCCTTTTGGCTTTGGCATCGGCGGGGATGAGCGGCATCCTTCAATTCCCTTTGGTCGGCTCCCCCCGCTGGTGGCTGGGAAGGGGCTTGAGGTTCAGTTTGCACCTAGAGTCCCGGAAGGCCTCACCTGAGTTTTCTTCAGAAAGGAGAGGACTTCAGCCTCCCGAGCACAGCAGGGAGGGAGGGCCGGCCGACCGGCCCCTGGGAGCTCTCCTGTACCCAAAGCCCAGCCCCTGGCAGCGGAAGGATGCGCAGAGGGGACGTCGGGGGGCCCGTACGGTGCGGGGCTGGGCAGCAGAGCAGCGGCCAGGGAACGGAGACAGCCGGGGAGCTGCTGTAATACTGGGGGCGGCCAGTCCGGCCGGTGGGAGCAGCGCAGGGACAGGGGCGTTCAAACGCCTCGCCGGCTTCTCCTTCCTTCTCGCCTCTGCTCAGCCGCAGGCTCGCCTGGGGGGGGGGATCCCCCCACACCCGCAAAGCGGGGGGCTCCCCAAATCGCTTTGAGCTGGGGGGCCGCACAGCTCTTCTCCAGCCCCGGAAGCGGGCTCACAGACCCGGGCCCGCTTAGCCCAGCCCCCCTGTCCTCGCGGCGCAGGACCCCCCAGCCCGGCCGGGGCAGAGCCTTACCCACGAGGTGCCAGGATTTCCGCCGGCCGTAGCGGCCGCAGCCGGCCGAGCGGTCGGACTCGTAGCCCACCAGCGGCGTGCAGACCCCGTCGGCCACCTGGCCCACGAGCAGCAGGGTCCCCGCGTGGGTGGTGCTGTAGCCCAGCACGGCGTGGAAGTAGACCAGCAGGTAGGTGAACCACATGGAGGCGCACAGGTCGTTCAGGAAATGCCCCAGGGCGTAGCTGAGCCGGGCCGGGCCGGAGAGCGGCTGCTGGGGCTCCGCCATGGCGGGGCTCCCGGAGCTGCATCAAGCGGCGCAGCCGGGAGCGGGGGCGGGGGCCAGGGAGCCGGCTGGCGGCGGAGCGCCCGGCGCGGGGGTTTTACGGCCCGGCGCCCGCCCCACTCAGCCGAGCCCCCCGCCTGCCAGCCATGGAGCGACAGGGGCCGAGCGCCCGGGGCCGGGCTCTGCCGGCGGCCGGGGCCAATCGGGAGGGAGGCGGGGAGGGGCCGGGCCAGCCTCGCCCCGCCCCGGGGCCGCGCCGAGCCGAGCCGCGTGGGTCGCCGGGGCTGCGGTCGGGAGTGGCGGTGGCAGGAGCCGAGCGGGAGGCTGTGATTGCTTGCAGAGCGAGCGCCCGCTCCGTGCCTCAGTTTCCCCACCTGTGACAGGGGGGCAGTGACACTGAGCCGCTTGGGGAAGCGCTTTGAGGCGGAAAGAGCGGGTGTTGTTAGTAGCACGGCCCTGGCATCCGGCTCAGGAGCTCCCAGTGCTTTCCTGAGCCCTCCTCCTCCCGCCCCCGGTGCTCGGCGAGGTCGATGTTACCCCTCTCACCAGGGGCCTGGCCTAGCTCAAGGCGCCGATTTGACAGGGGAAAGTAAAACCTGCATCTTGCTGGGTTGTTGTTGTTTTGCTCAACACCCCAAATTGCTCCATCAAAACAGAGAACAGCTGCTTCCTGCGCACCCTGGAAAGCCAGGCCCCTGACAGACCCTGAGGTCACTGCGGGACATCTGACAGGCCCTAGAGGAGGAAACAGAGCGAGGTTGCAGTGGGGCCCAGATTTAGTTGTGGTGGGAGCAGCTGCCTGGCTCCCTATTTAGCCAGTGGAATCGTTGGTAGGTTGTCATGTCAGCTGCATCAGGCGCTACTGATCCCCTGGAGTTTGGGGTTCGGGCCAAATTGGTTGGATCCAGTAAGGTTTGGCGAGAGAACAACTGATGGTACAAATGCGGAAACGAACTTGTGCGAGGAAGTGCCCAAAGCCAGCCAGTCAGACAAGCAGCTGCCTTGCAATTAATCCATCGGTGAAGGAGTCTCTTACCGAAGAAGGGAGACTCTGTAGAGCTGAGGCAAAAGGTGAAGGAGTAAAAATCACGGGGCTTTGAAAGCAAGTGGTCCCAGTTCTCAGGGAATCCAATGGGCATGGTGGGTGCTCACTCCTCTTACCCTTGTGACCCAAATGGGGCCCTGGGAGTTGGCTCCATTAGGAGGAGAAATTGATGATAGAGCCAGATAGAGCCAAAATTGATGCAATCTTGTTTACTTAAAAAGATTAGACATGAAGGCCTATTTCATAGGGGGAGGGATAGCTTAGTGGTTTGAGCACTGGCCTGCTAAACCCAGGGTTATGAGTTCAGTCCTTGAGAGGATCTGGGCCGGGAATTGGTCCTGCTTTAAGCAGTGTGTTCGGTCCCTTCCAACCCTGAGCCCTGGTCTACACTAGGCGTTGAGGTCGAATTTAGGAGCGTTAAATCGATGTAACCCTGCACCCATCCACATGATGAAGCCCTTTTTTTTCGACTTAAAGGGCTCTTAAAATCGATTTCCTTACTCCACCCCCGACAAGGGGATTAGCAAAAAAGAAAAGGAGTACTTGTGGCACCTTAGAGAGTAACAAATTTATTTGAGCATAAGCTTTCATGAGCTACAGCTCACTTCATCGGATGCATTCGGTGGAAAATACAGTGGGGAGATTTATATACACACACAGAGAACATGAAACAATGGGTTTTATCATACACACTATAAGGAGAAAAGAAAAGGAGTACTTGTGGCACCTTAGAGACTAACAAATTTATTAGAGCATAAGCTTTCGTGAGCTACAGCTCCAAATGCATCCGATGAAGTGAGCTGTAGCTCATAAAAGCTTATGCTCTAATAAATGTGTTAGTCTCTAAGGTGCCACAAGTACTCCTTTTCTTTTTGCGAATACAGACTAACACGGCTGCTACTCTGAAACCTGTCACTATAAGGAGAGTGATCACTTAAGATGAGCTATTACCAGCACGAAGGAGGGTGGAAAGGAGGAAAACCTTTTGTAGTGATAATCAAGGTGGGCCAGCAGTTAACAAGAACGTCTGAGGAACAGTGCGGGGTGGGGTGGGGGGAGAAATAACATGGGGAAATAGTTTTACTTTATATAATGACTCATCCACTCCCAGTCTCTATTCAAGCCTAAGTTAATTGTATCCAGTTTGCAAATTAATTCCAATTCAGCAGTCTCTCCTTGGAGTCTGTTTTTGAAGTTTTTTTGTTGAAGGATAGCCACTCTCAGGTCTGTAATCGAGTGACCGGAGAGATTGAAGTGTTCTCCGACTGGTTTTTGAATGTTATAATTCTTGACGTCTGATTTGTGTCCATTTATTCTTTTATGTAGAGACTGTCCAGTTTGACCAATGTACATGACAGAGGGGCATTGCTGGCACATGATGGCATATATCACATTGGTAGATGTGCAGGTGAACGAGCCTCTGATAGTGTAGCTGATGTGATTAGGCCCTCTGATGGTGTCCCCGAATAGATACGTGGACAGAGTTGGCAACGGGCTTTGTTGCAAAGATAGGTTCCTGGGTTAGTGGTTCTGTTGTGTGGTGTGTGGTTGCTGGTGAGTATCTGCTTCAGGTTGGGGGGCTGTCTGTAAGCAAGGACTGGCCTGTCTCCCAAGATCTGTGAGAGTGATGGGTCGTCCTTCAGGATAGGTTGTAGATCCTTGATGATGCGTTGGAGAGGTTTTAGTTGGGGGCTGAAGGTGATGGCTAGTGGCGTTCTGTTAATTTCTTTGTTGGGCCTGTCCTGTAGTAGGTGACTTCTGGGTACTCTTCTGGCTCTGTCAATCTCTTTCTTCACTTCAGCAGGTGGGTATTGTAGTTGTAAGAATGCATGATAGAGATCTTGTAGGCGTTTGTCTCTGTCTGAGGGGTTGGAGCAAATGTGGTTATATCGTAGAGCTTGGCTGTAGACAATGGATCGTGTGGTGTGATCTGGATGAAAGCTAGAGGCATGTAGGTAGGAATAGCAGTCAGTAGGTTTCCGATATAGGGTGATGTTAATGTGACCATCGCTTATTAGCACCATAGTGTCCAGGAAGTGGATCTCTTGTGTGGACTGGTCCAGGCTGAGGTTGATGGTGGGATGGAAATTGTTGAAATCCTGGTGGAATTCCTCAAGGGCTTCTTTTCCATGGGTTCAGAGGATGAAGATGTCATCAATGTAGTGCAAGTGGAGTAGGGGCATTAGGGGACGAGAGCTGAGGAAGTGTTGTTCTAAGCAGCCATAAAAATGTTGGCATACTGTGGGGCCATGAGGGTACCCATCGCAGTGCCGCTGATTTGAAGGTATACATTGTCCCCAAATGTGAATTAGTTATGGGTGAGGATAAAGTCACAAAGTTCAGCCATCAGGTTAGCCGTGACATTATCAGGGATACTGTTCCTGACGGCTTGTAGTCCATCTTTGTGTGGAATGTTGGTGTAGAGGACTTCTACATCCATAGTGGCCAGGATGGTGTTTTTAGGAAGATCACCAATAGATTGTAGTTTCCTCAGGAAGTCAGTGGTGTCTCGAAGATAGCTGGGAGTGCTGGTAGCATAGGGCCTGAGGAGGGAGTCTACATAGCCAGACAATCCTGCTGTCAGGGTACCAATGCCTGAGATGATGGGGCATCCAGGATTTCCAGGTTTATGGATCTTGGGTAGCAGATAGAAGGGGATTAGCACTGAAATCGGTTTTGCTTGGTCGAATTTGGGGTACTCTGGATGCAATTAGATGGTATTGGCCTCCGGGAGCTATCCCAGAGTGCTCCGTTGTGACCGCTCTGGACCGCACTCTCAACTTAGATGCACTGACCAGGTAGACAGGAAAAGGCCCACGAACTTTTGAATTTCAATTTCCTGTTTGGCCAGTGTGGCAAGCTGCAGGTGGCCGTGCAGAGCTCATCAGCAGAGGTGACCATGATGGAGTCCCAGAATCGCAAAAGAGCTCCAGCATGGACCGAATGGGAGGTACGGGATCTGATCGCTGTATGGGGAGAGGAATCCGTGCTATCAGAGCTACGTTCCAGTTTTCGAAATGCCAAAACATTTGTCAAAATCTCCCAGGGCATGAAGGACAGAGGCCATAACAGGGACCCGAAGCAGTGCCGCATGAAACTTAAGGAGCTGAGACAAGTCTACCAGAAAACCAGAGAGGCGAACGGCCGCTCCGGGTCAGAGCCCCAAACATGCCGCTTCTATGATGAGCTGCATGCCATTTTAGGGGGTTCAGCCACCACTACCCCAGCCGTGTTGTTTGACTCCTTCAATGGAGATGGAGGCAACACGGAAGCAGGTTTTGGGGATGAGGAAGACGATGATGATGAGGTTGTAGAGAGCTCACAGCAAACAAGCGGAGAAACCGGTTTTCCCAACAGCCAGGAATTGTTTCTCACCCTGGATCTGGAGCCAGTACCCCCAAACCCACCCAAGGCTGCCTCCCAGACCCACCAGGTGGAGAAGAGACCTCTGGTGAGTGTACCTTTTAAAATACTATACAAGGTTTAAAAGCCAGCATGTTTAATGATTAATTTGCCCTGGCATTCGTGGCTCTCCTGGATATACTCCCAAAGCCTTTGCAAAAGGTTTCTGGGGAGGGCAGCCTTATTCCATCCACCATGGTAGGACACTTTACCGCTCCAGGCCAGTAGCACGTACTTGGGAATCATTGTAGAACAAAGCATTGCAGTGTATGTTTGCTGGCGTTCAAACAACATTCGTTCTTTATCTCTCTGTATTATCCTCAGGAGAGTGATATCATTCATGGTAACCTGGTTGAAATAGGGTGCTTTTCTTAAGGGGACATTCAGAGGTGCCCGTTCCTGCTGGGCTGTTTGCGTATGGCTGAACAGAAATGTTCCCCCTGTTAGCCACGCGGTCGGGGGAGGCAAAATGCAACCTTGTAACGAAAGCACATGTGCTATGTATGTAATGTTAACAGCAAGGTTTACCGTGAAAGAGTGTACCCATTGTTCTATAAAATATGTCTTTTCAAATACCACTGTCCCTTTTTTTTTCTCCACCAGCTGCATGTGTTTCAAGGATCACAGGATCTTCTCCTTCCCAGAGGCTAGGGAAGATTAGAAGGCAAAAAAAACGCATTCGCGATGAAATGTTCTCTGAGCTCATGCTGTCCTCCCACACTGACAGAGCACAGACGAATGCATGAAGGCAGACAATGTCAGAGTGCAGGAAAGCACAAAATGACCGGGAGGAGAGGTGGCAGGCTGAAGAGAGTAAGTGGCGGGCTGAAGAGAGGGGCTGAAGCTGAAAGGTGGTGGCAGCGTGATGAGAGGAGCAGGATTCAATGCTGAGGCTGCTGGAGAATCAAACTAATATGCTCCAGCATATGGTTGAGCTGCAGGAAAGGCAGCAGGAGCACAGACCGCTGCTACAGCCCCTGTGCAACCAAACACTCTCCTCCCCAAGTTCCATAGCCTCCTCACCCAGACGCCCAAGAACGCGGTGTGGGGGCCTCCGGCCACCCAGCCACTTCACCCCAGAGGATTGCCCAAGTAACAGAAGGCTGGCATTCAATAAGTTTTAAACTTTTAAAGTGCTGTGTGGCCTTGTCCTTCCCTTCTCTACCACCCCTCCTGGGCTACCTTGGTAATTATCCCCCTATTTGTGTGATGAATTAATAAAGAATGCATGAATGTGAAGCAACAATGACTTTATTGCCTCTGCAAGCGGTGATTGAAGGGAGGTGGGCAGGGTGGTTAACTTACAGGGAAGTAGAGTGAACCAAGGGGCGGGGGTTTCATCAAGGAGAAACAAACAGAACTTTCACACCGTAGCCTGGCCAGTCATGAAACTGGTTTTCAAAGCTTCTCTGATGTGCACCGCACCCTCCTATGCTCTTCTAACCACCCTGGTGTCTGGCTGTGCGTAACCAGCAGCCAGGCGATTTGCCTCAACTTCCCACCCTGCCATAAACCTCTCCCCCTTACTCTCACAGATATTGTGGAGTGCACAGCAAGCAGTAATAACAGTGGGAATATTGGTTTCACTGAGGTCTAACCGAGTCAGTAAACTGCGCCAGCGCGCTTTTAAACGTCCAAACACACATTCTACCATCATTCTGCACTTGCTCAGCCTATAGTTGAACAGCTCCTGACTACTGTCCAGGCTGCCTGTGTACGGCTTCATGAGCCATGGCATTAAGGGGTAGGCTGGGTCCCCAAGGATAACTATAGGCATTTCAACATCCCCAACGGTTATTTTCTTGTCTGGGAAGAAAGTCCCTTCCTACAGCTTTTGAAACAGACCAGAGTTCCTGAAGATGCGAGCGTCATGTACCTTTCCCGGCCATCCCACGTTGATGTTGGTGAAATGTCCCTTGTGATTCACCAATGCTTGCAGCACTATTGAAAAGTACCCCTTGCAGTTTATGTACTCGCTGGCTTGGTGCTCCGGTGCCAAGATAGGGATATGGGTTCTGTCTATGGCCCCACCACAGTTAGGGAATCCCATTGCAGCAAAGCCATCCACTATGACCTGCACATTTCCCAGGGTCACTACCCTTGATATCAGCAGATCTTTGATTGCGTTGGCTACTTGGATCACAGCAGCCCCCACAGTAGATTTGCCCACTCCAAATTGATTCCCGACTGACTGGTAGCTGTCTGGCGTTGCAAGCTTCCACAGGGCTATTGCCACTCACTTCTCAACTGTGAGGGCTGCTCTCATCTTGATATTCTTGCGCCTCAGGGCAGGGGAAAGCAAGTCACAAAGTTCCATGAAAGTGGAACTTTCATACACATGCGAAAGTTTCGCAGCCACTGGGAATTGTCCCAGACCTGCAACACTATGCGGTCCCACCAGTCTGTGCTTGTTTCCCGAGCCCAGAATCGGCGTTCCACTGCATGAATCTGCCCCATTAGCACCATGATGCCCACGTTGGCAGGGCATGTGCTTTGAGAGAAGTCTGTGTCCATGTCCTCATCACTCTCGTCACTGTGCTGACGTCGCCTACTCACCCGGTTTTGCTTTGCCAGGTTCTGGTGCTGCATATACTGCTGGATAATGCGTGTGGTGTTTAATGTGCTCCTAATTGCCAAAGTGATCTGAGCGGGCTCCATGCTTGCCGTGCTCTGGTGTCTGCGCAGAAAAAAGGCGCGGAATGATTGTCTGCTATTGCCCTGATGGAGGGAGGGGCGACTGATGACATGGCTTACAGGGTTGGCTTACAGGGAATTAAAATCAACAAAGAGGGTGGCTTTGCGAGAAACTGAATGGCTGCCTCAAGGATAGAACTCAAAACCTCAAGGACAGAACTCAAAACTGGGTTTAGCAGGCTGTTGATTTCACAGAGGGAGGGAGGGAGGAGAAAATGAATACAAAACAAATCTGGTCTATTTCTTGTTTTGAGCCACTTCATCTATCTTTGTACATCTTGCTGGCAGCAGACTGTGCAGTACAACCGCTAGCCATCATCACCTCCTGGGTGCTCGGCAGAAGACGGTGCAGTATGACTGCTGGCCATCATCTTCTGCTGGCTGCAGATTAAAAGACAGTGCACTGCTGGTAGGACTCAATCGCCATGAGACGAGACAAGGGAAATGACCTTGCTAAGTCACTCCCATGTTTGCCCAGGCGCCTGGTTAAAAGAGCACCCAGGACTACGTCGACAATGGCTACCAGTCATACTGCACTGTCTGCTGCCAAAAGGCAATAAACTGCTGCTGTGTAGCAATGCAGTACCACGTCCACCAGCACCCAGGAGACATATGGTGACGGTTAGCTGAGCGGGCTCCATGCTTGCCGTGGTACGGCGTCCGCACAGGTAACTCAAGAAAAAAGGCGCAAAATGATTGTCTGCCCTTGCTTTTACGGAGGGAGGGAGGGAACGGGGACCTGACGATATGTATCCAGAACCACCCGCGACAATCTTTTAGCCCCATCAGGCACTGGGATTTCTATCCAGAATTCAGATGGGCGGTGGAGACTGCGGGAACTGTGGGATAGCTACCCACAGTGCAAAGCTCTGGAAGTCGACAGTTGCCTCGGTACTGTGGACACAGTCCGCCGACTACATGCACTTAGAGCATTTGTGTGGGGGGACACACACTCGACTGTATAAAAAGGCTTTCTACAAAACCAACTTCTATAAATTCGACCTAATTTCATAGTGTAGACATACCCTGAGATTCTGATTCCCTGAACACAGCAGCAGAAGATGGACAGCTCCTATTGCTCACTGTTCCAAGCCAGGTTTCAGAGTAGCAGCTGTGTTAGTCTGTATCCACAAAAAGAAAAGGAGTACTTGTACACAGGTACTCCCTTTCTTGTTCCAAGCCAGTTTTTGCAGCTAGCACTGTGCTCCAAAACCTTCCTCTTGGGACCATGTTACCAGCGCTTCTGTTAATGTCTGCCTGTCTTCCTGGTCTGTCTGTGCCCCTCAGACAAAAACAGTCCCTTCACTCAGAGCCGCAGCCTCTGCATTTGAAACCCTTCAGCCCACGTGTTCATCTTAAATGCACAGATTCTGAGACCAGAAGAGCCCACTGTGATCATCTGGTCAGACCTCCTCCATTGAGCTGTTACTCAGGAATGTCTGTGTGCCTTCTATTTTAGTTGCTCCTGCTGTTCTTATGTCCCCTTTACATTGCTCCTGAATTAAAGATGGCGGCTACACGCCACCCACAGCACTGCTTTGCAAACCGGGCTGTAAATGTCAAACTCTAACTGCTCCTGTCTCTCAAGCACTTATGGAAGCTGTTAACCTAATTGAAATCAATGTGACTAGTCCATGAGTCAAGTTACTCAAGTGACTAATGTTTGATCCTGCAAACACATGGATAATTTTAGGCCCTACCACGGTACTGCATGTGAGCAGGGGGCTCTTGATAGGAGTGTGGTTGTGCAATGAAAAAAATATGGCACAACGGTTCTAATTAAATGAGTAATTGTTATGCACTATGACTCGGTTGTTATTCATCCAGAGCCAGAGGTATGCACAGAAAACAGCAGAGAGAAAGGGCACAATCAAAGAGACAAGGGGTCTGATCCTGCCCTAATTTTTGTACATCCATGTGAAGCGAGTGCTAAACACCGAAGCAGGATTCCCTGCTCTCACCAGCACTCGACACCTACTGACTCTGGTATAAATTACACAAGGTGCAAGGCAGACAAGAATCAAGCCAGATGTGTCTTTTCCAAGAGAGTTACAATCTAAGGGCCCAGTCCTGGAAACACTACCAGGCATCTGGGCCCAGATCCTCAAAGGTATTTAGGCTCCTAATTCCCTTATGCACCTAACTATTGCTGAGGGCCTGGGCCATGTTTACCACAGTGAGTAACTGTACTGCGTTCAAATGCATCCGATGAAGTGAGCTGTAGCTCACGAAAGCTTATGCTCTAATAAATTTGTTAGTCTCTAAGGTGCCACAAGTACTCCTTTTCTTTTTGTACTGCGTTCAATGAGACAGCTGATGGGAGTGAGCTCTACATACCGATGTTTGCAGGATCAGGCCCGAAATAAATACATCTAAGATTTAATTTCATTTAAAAAATGTTAAGGACAGTTTTCAACCATGGGTGCCTACAGATGGAAAGGGCCGCATGAGAGCGAGGTATTATTTGTATTATTAAAATCAGGCACTTAAATCCATTGTTAGGCATCCAATGGCTTCTCTGTACTCAGGGTTTTGCACCAGTGCACACCCCTTGGGTAGATGCACCAGTGTCAAAAGTGATTTGGCTGCCTTTGAGACACCCAGGTGTGCAAATGCAGGCTTCACTTTTTAACATTTCCCTGCAGCAGCCAGGAACCTGCATGTCCCAGGGATTGTTTGGCTTAATTAGCCTTGGTCTAGCTGAGCCAAGTTACCTGATTCCAGAGGCACTGAGAGATTTCTTTGGATTTCACCATTCACAGCAGTGGTAGTGTCATTCAGTTTTTAAGGAATGCGGCCAGCTCGGGTTCTTGCTGCTGCTCTGACCTTTGGATCCCTCTAACCCTTTCGGGGCATGGGACAAATCTCCCTAGGCTGGGAAGGCTTTTCTCTGCTAGCCCAAGGTCATGTGAAACCCTGCCCAGCAGATGCAGAAGAAAGAAACATGGTGTTCTGTTGGTTCCTCACAGTGGCTTTGGAGGTCCCATGCTCTATAGGGTGACAGCCCCAACCCACTTTAATTGTCTAACTCCCCCTCCCACCCACTTACCAGGACCCTCCCCCTCCCAGATCCTGTTTACTCTGCACAGACATCCTGATATTAACATGGATGCTCTCTGTGCATGTTTGTTTTTCATGTTATTTTCCATCCAAAAGACCATGCTATGACCTGCCTTGCACGTAGACTAAAAACCGAGGCTCTAACCTGGCTATAGCATGTCCACACAGGCAAGAATAAACCATGTGTAACATCCTTTGGCTGCAGCTATGTTCATTTTTGCAGTGCACACAGGATGTCTCTGTCTCTCTCACACACAGAAACACACGCCTTTTACTGAAAGCTGCCTCCTTCACCTCTAACTTCAGCGCTGTCTACACCCCCCAAATCAACCACATCTGGGCACCTGGCTCAAACACAGCCCCCAGCTCAGTTTGAGCCTGGGCATAGGTGGCAGTGTAGATGGGAGGGCTAAAGCTCGGTTGTGCAGTCTGAAGGCAGCTTATGGAACTCATTGCCACAGGAGGTTGTGTTGGCAAACAGCAGGGCTGAACTTTAAAAAGGACGCTACTTGGAACTGCAGCTCTACAAGCGCTGATAATGATGGGGTGCTCACCCTTTGTACTTTGGGCCATAACCCAATCACCTGTATGATCAGACAGGAATGTCTCTTCCCTCATGTACAGGTATGGCGGAATGTGTTTTCAGGTACTCATGAGCGTGGGGGGGTGTTATCCTCCTTTTAACCATCTGCAGGGCCAGATTAACACAAGGGCTTTAGGGGGTGCAGCCCAGGGCCTCGGGCTAAGGGGGGTCCCACAAAAATAAACCCATAATTATATATAATTCAGTGGTCACCAACTCATTGATCATGATCGACTGGTCGAACCTGGAGCCTTTGCCAGTCGATTGCGATCTCCGGGCTGCTAAAAGTCCAGCAGTGCAGCAGGACTCAGGCAGACTGCTTGCTTGCTGTGGCCCCATGCCACTCCCAGAAGTGGCCTGCTGCTGGCACACCTCTGCGGCCAGGTGGCTCCACTCACTGCCCCTGCCCCCAGCACTGGGAACCAGCCAATGGGAGCTGCAGGGGCAGAGCTTGCAGGTGTGGGCAGTGCACAGAGACATGCTGTCCTGCTCCCCCCAGGGGCATGCAGAGAGGTGCCAGCAGCCAGCAGCTTCCGGAAGCGGCGTGGGGCTATGGCTGAGCCCTGCTGCACCACTGGCTGGGAGCCACCTGTGGTAAGCACCTCCCAGATGGAGCCTGCACCCCTCGCCCTCTTGGGGGAAGGGATAGCTCAGTGGTTTTAGCACTGGCCTGCTAAACCCAGGGTTGTGAGTTCAGTCCTTAAGGGGGCCATTTAGGGATCTGGGGCAAAAATTGGGGATTGGTCCTGCTTTGACCAGGGGGTTGGATTGGATGGGATGACCTCCTGAGGTCCCTTCCAACCCTGATATTCAATGATTCTCTCCTCATCCCAACACTGCCACAGCCTGGAGCCCTCTCCTGCACCCAAACTCCCTCCCAGAAATAAACTAATATAACAGCTGTTCTAAGTAAGAAGTAGGCTATTTTGAATTAACTTAACTATATTCTACATGTTTTAAGACTGAAATGTAACCACAGAATGGCTTTATGTTAATTAAAAGGCAAGTTTAGGATAGCATTAATAGCCTCAATGCCATAATTTTGATCATTTTGTTTTAAATTAGGAAAAAGACTAGTATACAGGGGCCCCACAAAATCTAATAGCCCTGGGCCCACAAGAGAGTTAATCCAGCCCTGACCATCTGGTATTGGCCCCTGCAGGACATCCGACTGTTAGCATGTGACAGGATAGTGGCGACTCTGTTTGAAAAGCGGACTGTCCCAGGAAAACAGTGTGGGCTGAGAATGCTTTGCCAGCCTATTGAGCTGCCCACCTATCCACAGGGTTGATCAGCTGACACAACTGAGATGGAGGGCGGTCTTGAGATTAAAGCACAGGACTGTGAGTCAGGGCTCCTGAGCTCTGGCCTTGGCTCTGCCACTGATTCGTTGTGTTACTATAAATAAGGCCTTTAACCACTCTGTGTCTCAGTTTCCCCATCCACAAAATGGAACATAAGAATGGCATGGCAGGTCAGTCCATCTAGCTCAGTATCCTGTCTTCAGAGGGAGCAAACAGAATAGGGCAATTATCAAGTGAGCCATCCCCTGCTATCCAGTCCTAGCATCTGGCAGTCAGAGGCTTAGGGACATGCAGGGCATGGGGTTGCATCCCTGACCCTCTTGGCTAATAGTCATTGACAGACCTGTCCTCCATGAACTTATCTAATTCTTTTTTAGATCCAGTTATACTTTTGGCCTTCACAACACCCCTGGCAATGAATTCCACAGATTGACTATGCGCTGTGTGAAGTACTTTCTTATGTTTCTTTTAAACCTTCTGGCTATTAATGTTATTCGGGGAACCTGTGATTCGTGTGTTATGTGAAGGAGTAAATAACATGTCATTATGCATTTTCTCTACCCTAGTCAGGGTTTATAGACCTCTAGCCTATCCTTTCTTAGGCATCACTTTTCTAAGATGAACCGTCCCAGTCTTTCTAATCTCTCCTCATCTGGAAATTGTTCCAAACCCCTAATGTTTTATGTTGCCCTTCTCTGTACTTTTCCCAATTCTAATAGATGTTTCGAAATGCGGTGACCAGAATTGCATGCAGTATTCACAATATGTACATACTATGGATTTATATAGTGTCGTTATGATATTTTCTGCCTCATTACCTATCCCTTTCCTAATGGTTCCTAGCATTGTGTTTGCTTTTTTGACTGCCGCTGCACATTGAGCAGTTGTTTTCAGAGAACTCTCCACAATGTAGTGGTGGATTATCCAATGGGCCCATGAGGGAAAAACAGGGGCAGGGCCGTGGGGGAAGGGGCAGAACAGCGGCAGGACCACAGGCGGAAGGGGTGGGGTGATCGTTCTGGCGCCAGTCCCCACTTGCTCTGGCCCAGAGCCCCAGGAGACCTTAATCCACCTCTGCCACAATAGCTCCAAGATTTCCTTCTTGACTGGTAACAGCTAATTTGGTCTCCATCTTTTTGTATATATCTTTGGGATCAGTGTTCCCTCGAATTTTTTACATTCATATGCAGAATGTATTTTGTTATGTGCACCAGTATGGAGGTGATGTGTGGTGGGGGTGGGGCCAAGGGATTCGGGGTGTGGGAGGGGCTCAGGACTGGGATAGAGGGTTGGGACGCAGGGGGGTGAAGGCTCTGGCTGGGGGTGCGGGCTCTGGGGTGAGGCTGGGGATGTGGGGTTCAGGGCATGGAAGGGGGCTTAGGACTGGGGCAGAGGGTTGGGTGCAGGGGTGTTTTGTGGTGGGACTGGGGCTGAGGGGTTTGGGGTGCAGGCTGCCCCAGGGCTGCAGCGAGGAGAGAGGACTCCCCTCAGCCCTGTCTCACTGCAGCAGCTTGGGGCTGGGGGAGAGGCGCCTCTCCTGGGCCGCAGCAGTTCCGGCGAGGCTGAGCTGGGCTCGGGGAGGGGCTAGCTCTCCTGGGCCACTGCAGCTCTGGTGGGGCTTAAAGGGAACTTAGCTTGGGATCGTGTTTTCCATTGTGCATTATTTTGTGTAAGGAGACTGGTGCCCCCTTACTAACATTCAGTGGGGGTGTTTTAGTTGCTAGCTCCCAGTACTAAAAGGGGAAGGATCTATGCGAAACCAGGACCCTGAGACTGATAGTCCCCAGGTCAGCCTGAATGACAGGGTGAGCAGGCCAATCAGGGAGTCAGGAGGCCAGGGAGGTCCCGTCCTCCAGGTGAGATGGATTTGCCTAGGTCAGACAGAGGGGCCGAGCTAAGGAGAAAGCAGGGGCCCAAGCTGAGCTGGGGGGCAGAGCTGTGCCAGATCCAGAGGGACCAGAAAAGCAGCCCAGAGAGAGCAGACCCTGTCCTGGGAGCAGAGCTGCAGCCCCAGAGCCAGAGGCACGGCCCAGAGAAAGCAGACTTGCCCTGGGAGCAGAGCTGCAGCAACCGGAGCCAGAGGGGCCAAAGAAGCAGCCCAAGGAGCTGGAGGCAGAGCAGCAGCAGCAGGGCAGAGACCGAGTGGTAGAGCTGGGGCTGGAGCAGCCCGAGCTGGGTGCGGTGAGCAGCTGGGGAGAGCGAGGGGGACCCTGGGCAGCAGGCTCAGCACAGGGAGACGCCTCAGCCAAGAGGCTCTGCAGGCCAGGCTTGGATCGTAACCCCGACAGGGCAGGGGCAACACTGGGCAGAAGGGTCCTACCGCTGAGAGCCTGAGAGCGTGTGGCCACCACCAGAGCGAGGATCCAACCCACAGCATCCCTGCAGCACAGCCAGGGCCTGAGAAGAAGGCCTGAGACTTACAAGGAACAGACTGTGAACTGCCCTGACATCCCAGAGACACTGTCTGTGATGTTCCCTGCCACAGAGCGGGCTGATGTCTTTCCTTTAACCTTTCCCATTTTTCCTGATTCTTTTTAAAATTAATTGTTGATTAAATAAGTTGCATTTGCTTTAACTTGTATGTAATGGTCAGTGGGTCAGAGAAGTGCCCAATGCAGAGAGAGTACCCCGGAGTGGGGACACCCTAGCCCCTGTCCTAGGTGACCACAGCAGGGATGGGGTTAGAGCCCCCCAGGAATCCTGGGCCCAGCCTTGTTGCGGTTACGAGGACTCTGCCAGACAGGAGAGTGGAAGGGGAGTCCTCAAGGGCAGGGTGGCCACTGGGTAAAGGAAGTGGGAGCGAGGACTCAGATCCTTTCGCTAGCCCACTTCACCGGGGTAGTGCAGAAGCCAGGAAAGTTCCCCACAATAGCGGGACTATTCCCCTGCTTACATTTGCTTTTATCAACATTGATTTTCAGCTGCCATTTTGTTGCCCAGTCACCCAGTCTTGTGAGATCCCTTTGTAGCTCTTCACAGTCTGCTCTGGACTTAACTGTCCTGAGTAATTTTGAATCATCTGTAAACTTTGCCACCTGATTGTTTACCCCTTTTCATAGATCATTTATGAATATGTTGAACAGCACTGGTCCCATTACAGATCCTTGGGGGACCCTGCTATTTACCTCTCTCCACTGTGAAAACGGACCATTTATTCCTACTCTTGGTATCCTGTCTTTCAACCTGCTCCTGTCCCTGGGAGGACCTTCCCTCTTATCCCATGACTGCTTAGTTTGCTTAAGAGCCTTTTGAAAGTCCAAGTCCACTATATCCACTGGATCACCCTTGTCCACATGGTTGTTAACCCCCTCAAAGAATTCTAGTAGATTGGTGAGGCAGGATTTCCCTTTACAAAAGCCACATTGACTCTTCCCCAACCTATCGTGTTCATCTGTGTGTCTGATAAATCTGTACTTTGCTCCAGTTTGCCTTGTACTGAAGTCAGACTCACAAGCCTGTAACGGCTGGGATCGGCTCTGGAGCCTTTTTTAAAAATTGGCTTCACATTACAGTCATCTGGTCCAGAGGCTGATTTAAGCAACAGGTTACATACCACGGTTAATAGCTTCATAATTTTGAATTTCTTCAGAACTCTTGGGTGATTCACACCTGGTCCTGGTGACTTATCGCCATTTAATTTATCAGTTTGTTCCAAAACCTCCTCTATTGACTCCTCAATCTGAGACATTTCCTCAGATTTGTCACCTAAAAAAGAATGGCTCAGGTGTGGGAATCTCCCTCTTCCTCTGCAGTGAAGACCGATGCAAAGAATTCCTTTAGCTTCACCACAATGGCCTTGTGTTCCTTTATGCTCCTTTAGCATCTCCATCGTCCAGTGTCCCCACTGGTTGTTTGGCAGCTTCCTGATTTGCATGTACTTAAAAACATTTTTGCTGTTAATTTTTGTGTCTTTTGCTAGTTGCGCTTTACTTTTTTTTTTTTTTTACACTTGACTTGCCAAAGTTTATGTTCCTTTCTATTTTCCTCAGTAGCATTGGGCTTCCAATTTTTAAAGGATGCCCTTTTGCCTCTAACTGCTTCTTTTACTCTACAGCCATGGTGACATTTTTTTGGTCCTCTTATTGTTTTTTTTTATTTGGGGTATACATTTAGTTTGAGCCCCTATTATGGTGTTTTTAATTAGTTTCCATGCAGCTTGCAAGCATTTCACTCTTGTGACTGTTCCTTTTAATATCCGTTTAACTTGCTTCTTCATTTTGGTGCTGGTTACGTTTTTGAAGTTAAATGCTCCTGTGATGGGTTTCCTCGGTACTTTCCCCCTTACAAGGGTGTTAAATTTAATTACATTATGGTCACTGTCTTATGCACCGCTTAGGACTAAATCAAGAATCTCCCCGGGTGGGTTCCTGTATTAGCCGCTCCAAGAAGCGGTCATTAACGGTGTCTAGAAATTTATCTCTGCACCCTGTCCTGTGGTGACATGTACCCAGTCAGTATGGGGATAGATGAAATCCCCCATTATTATTGGGCTTTCTGTTTCTGTAGCCTCTCAAATCTCCCTGACCTTTCACAGTCACACACACCCTCCTCGCCAGGTGGTCAGTAATACATTCCTACTGCTTTACTTTTATTATTCACACATGGAATTTCTATCCACAGAGATTCTTTGGTACCATCTGATTCATTTAAGATTTTCACTATATTTGACTCTGTGCTTTCTTTCACATACAGTGCTGCTCGCTCACCAACACAGCTACTCTGTCATTCCTGTATATTTCGTACCCAGGTATTACAGTGTCCCGATTATCATCGTTCCACCAAGTTTCTGTGATGCCTCCTAAATCAATAGCCTCATATAATACCAGGTGCTCAAGTTCACCCATTTTAATATTTAGACTTCTAGCATCTGTGTACAAGCACATATAAAATTTGTTGCTATTTAGTTGTCTTCTTTCATGTGAAGTAATTGAATGGGACTCTTTTTCATTTGCCTGTTTCTCTGTAGTTCCTACCTGCACTTTATCAACCTCTATCCCCTCCTCTCTGCTCGGATATAAAGAATCCCCTTTAATAAATCCTTCCTTAAGGAATGTCTCTGAACCATGTGCTCCTCCGTATCTCTCAGCTTTCCCTCAACCCTTGGTTTAAAAACTCCTGCATGACCTTTTGAATTTTCCATGCCAGCAATCTGGTTCTGTTTTGGCTTCGGTGGAGCCCATCCTTCCTGTACAGGCTCCTCCTTCCTCCCATGGTTTCCCAGGTCCTAACAAACCTAAACCCTCCTCCCAGCACCATCGTCTCATCCTCTCGTTGGGGCCCTGGAGTTCTGTCTGTCTTACTGGCCCTGTGCTATTTCAGAGACTGCTCTCAGGGAGGGTTTGGACTCGAATCTCTGACCTAGCAGCCTAAATTTGGCCTCCAGGACCTCCCTCCTGCCTTTCCCTATGTCACTGGTACCTACATGTACCACGACCACTGGCTCCTCCCCAGCACTGCCCAGAAGTCTGTCTAGATGTCTCGAGAGATCCACAACATTCGCACCCAGCAGGAATTCACCGTGTAGTTCTCCTGGTCATCACAAACCAACTCTCTATACTTCTAATAACCAAACCCCCATTACTGTCTCCTGTCTCTTCCTAACAACAGGGTCCCCTCCCCTGGAGGGGTGTCCTCCGTGCGAGAGGATACCACGACGTCTTCTGGAAAGAGGGTCCCAACTACAGAACTCAGTTTCCCTCTGTTCTCCTTCCCCGAGACTTTCACCCTCCCCCCCCCCATAGCACAAAAGCTGCCAGATTGGGGCTGGGCCCACTCTGCTGTGTCCTGTAAAGCCTGGTCTGTGTCCCTGGCTGTCTCCCTTAGTTCCTCCAGTTCAGTCACTCTGGTCTCCAGAGCCCATACTTGGTCTCCGAGGGCCAGGAGCTGTTTGTGCTGAATACACACATACGCCACCTGCCTGTAAGGCAGGCAATCACACATACTGCATTCAGGCTTAATTAGTTCATGTTTGTAAAGCTCTTTGAGCCTGTCAGGTGGAAAGTCCTTCAGACGTGCAACATATGGTAAAGCGCCCAACAGTGTGTGTATGCACCCCTGTCTTCCGTTGTGTGGAATCAGAACTGCTCAGCTGCGTGTCATAGGCCCTATAACACTATCAGAGATTCTCCTTTAGCTCAAATGGCTGTGACTCCTAATATGGGTTCTCTTGCCAGCTGCTATAGTGAAGCTCAAAATAGCCACACATTACCAGGTTTTTTTATATTAGTTTACCTGTGTTCTGCCAGGTAGATTTCTTGGAGGCTCTGCAGGGCAGCTGACTGAGCCCCTGAGTCATTGAGAAAACAATTCTCATTACCACCAGGTCTTATGACTTTTGCAGAAACTCCCCCACGATTACCAAAGAAGTTCATCAAGACATTGCATCAGCCAGCTCAAAGTTTCCGTCGGTCATTTGAGGAAGGCTCTTGAATCAGTGAACCTAGAAGGAAGCGAAAACAAAACAGTGCTCTGACAAATATAGCTTCTAGAGAACAAAACTAAAGAGAAATCAGAGAGAAACTTCCCTTGGCCTGCAGATTGCAAAGCTGTTAATTTAAAGCACTTTATAAACAATTAACTAAGGCCATGTCTACCCTATGGGGTGTACAGTGGCATAACCCCATTGTGTAGAGTCTAGATGCAGCCCACGGTGAAGGAAGGGGTTTTCCGATTTTGTAGGAACTCCACCTCCCCAAAGTGATGGTAGCTGGATTGATGGACGCATTCCTCCATTGACCTAGCGTTCGGGGTGGATTTTTCACACCCCTGAGTGACATGGGTGTGTCAGTTGACCTCAATTTTACCTGTAGCCTGGGCTATAACCTCATTTTTGCCTTGGGAAGTAGGTGATATTATAATGGTTTTATAGCAGAGTAAACTGAGGTTTCCTGCCTGCCCGAGCCCTACAGATAACTTGCCTGTTCCCCGAGCATGATGTTTGCTCACTGCCGTCACAGCTGAAATATGACTAGAGGTAATAAAATTATCCAGCCCTTTAATAAGTAAAATCCAACCACAGGATTTCCTGGAGCAACCTTGTAGCAACCTCTTTTACCAAAGTGGCACCTCTGGGATTAGAACCCAGGATTCCTGATGCACTGCTTCCTGCACTGATCATTAGGCGAGGCTCGCGCTCTAGATCATTTGCTCAGCTAATCTGCTGCACAAGGGTAAATGTGAAAACAGGGTGAATCTGGCAATGCAGGCTAGAGAAATCAGCTCCCCATCTAAAGACTCAGGGTGTTAAAGTTTAACGTTCGGCAGGAGTTCTTTCCTTGCCTCTGGGAACAAACCCACAAGGGCAGGTCTTACAGGGATGCTGGTGGGAAGCCCCAAGTTCCTGACTCAGTGGCACCTCTGGAATGAACAGCAACCCATGGGGCTGAGATATGGAAAACCTTCCCCTCTGTCTGCATTGTTCCCTCGTGGGGCTGTAACTGACGTCAGCCAAAAGGGGTCTGCTGTGCGTGAGTCTGTTCTGACCTCTGGCGTTTCCCTTCTCTCCGGGCCAGGCTTTGTGATTCCCCGGGTAGCTAGTGCGTGTTGCTCCTTATCCACCTGTGGGTGACAGCTCCTCGTGTTGCTGGCCAGCAGCCTCCGATTTCTTAGCTCTCCAGCTGAGCTGGTTGCCTGAAGGAACCTGATAAGAAGCTACGAGCCAGTGGCTCATTTGTCTTCCTACAGATGCTAGGAGGGCTCACCAGGATAGCTACAGCGGCAAAGTTTTTCTAGCATGGATGACGCCTCAGACGATGCCATCCTTGGACAAGCCCCAGGCAAACAGAAGAGTTTCCAGGGGGGCTCTAACATCCCATTGACATTTGATGGATGCCCGACTGCCAGGGTATCTTGGGAAATCTCCCCTGAGTCTGAGGTAGGAAATGCCCCCAGCCAGTTACCCAAGAGAAGCCTTGTGAATTGCAAAGCTCCAGAAACAACATTTTGTCTCCTTTCTAAGGCAGAATCTGCTCAACAGCTCAACCTCCTCCGCAGACCCCCGGGGAAGGGACCACTGGCAGTGTGAAGCCCAGGGCCTGTGTGCATTAGGGAATTTGTGCAGGTGTGGCTACACCTTATAGCCCACCCCAGGAGAAGACCCGCTGCGGACTGGTGCATCAGGGGCGTGCACCCAGTAGTGGATTAGCCAGTGGGCTAATGGGGCCCGTGCCCAGAGCCAACTAGGAGGCCCCCAGAAACCCTGAGTGGCCCCTGACACATCTCTGGCAGCAGCTGCGGGATGGGGGAAGCCCCCGCAGTGACTCCCGATCCCATCCCCAGCAGATATCCCCGGGCGGGGGAAGCCCCAGTGCCTGCCATCCATCCCCAGCAGAAGCCGGGGGGCAGCAAAGGAAGCCCCTGTGCCCGACCCTGGTCCCCCACAGAAGCGCAGAGGGGTGGTGGGGGAAGCCCCAGCATCTGGACCCCTGCTGGGGCCCTGGGACTGAAGGAGTCCTCACTCCCCGCTGTGCCCTGGGTGGCATAGGGACAGAGCTTCTCCAGTCTTGGAGCCACAGTGGGGTGGGCAGAAAGGAGCAAAAAGGGTTGTGAGTCTGCACTGGGGGGCCAAATAGGGGGGACCCTGGGTGGAACAGGGGCAGCATGCCCAAGGAAGGGGCAGAAAGGTGTGGGGCCGTGGGTGGGGCCACTTGCTTTGGCCTAGGGCCCCAGGAAACCTTAATCCACCTCTGCATGCACCAGCCTAGTTGCAGCGATGTGGCTGAACCTGGACAAACCGGCTGGAAGAGACAGGCCCCCTAGTCAGTCCCACATGAGGAGTTTCAAGCAGTTTCTGCTCCTGCTTGTGAGCTGTCTAGGGCTGCGTGTCCATGCAGCACCTGGCACAGTGAGGTACTGCTCCATGGCTCAGGCGCCGAGGTGCTACTGCACTATGTAGACTGGTACCCACGTCCTCCTGCCAGCTTGTGTGGGTGTTGCAGTCCCACATTCTACGTAGGGTTTTTCTCTCCCCTGATGTGTGAAAGACCCAATCAAATAACGGGAGCAGGGGCAGCCGCAAGAGGGACTGCAACATTGGAGGGACCCTCAGCTGGGGCCACCTCACACACCTGCTGGTCCCACAGCTGTGGAATGGTGACACCCCCCCACACTCCTATTGGGGGGCACTAGGACCAGGCAGTGCCCTCTTCCCTTGAAACATGTGGCCAACTCTGGGGAAGAAAAATTCCAGCGAGGGACAGCCAGAGAAACAGAGATCCTGGCACCAGGCAGCTTTGACTCTCACTATTCTCACCTCTGTACTGACTGGCTGGCTCCAACCCTTCCTGCCCAGTTTCACTTCCCCTGCCCGGTGTGCTCCCCGCCTGCCCCCCTCACCCCAACTGCCTCCCACTGCCCCACTCCCTCCCTTTGTCTCCCTGTCTAGTGAATCCCCCCCTGGGACAGACATAGCAATTTCCTGCAAGATCGTTAGGAAATCTTGAATTTAGTTGAAATAGTTTTGGAGGCCAAGTTTATGTATTCTTGGGGGGTTGCCTGTGACTTCTCTGGGGGAGATGTGACCAGTCTTCTGAGCATGGAACGTTGTTTGAAGCAATGTGCCAGACAAGAAGGAACTTTTGGGACAAACAAAGTGAAGTGGTTTTCCTAGGAAATATCTGGGGGGAGAGGAGGGGGAAATATGCAAATTCCACCTCAGGTCCCACTCTTTTGAAGATACACCCTGAGGAGAGACCCATTACCTTCCCGCAGACTCTGAAGATCAGAGTCCCCAATGGTGTAAAGGAAAGACTGACCTAGGTGTGTGTGTTCTTGTTCAGAGCACAAGCTGCTATGAACTCATGATCACAGAAAACCCCACTGGTGGGTCTGAAGGGCTGACTCCTAGCAGAGTCCTTGTTGGAGCTGGGGTGAGCTCTGGGGGTTCTTTTATTGTTTCACCTTAAGAATAAATGTGTTTTCTTAGAAAGCTAGGTGGTAGCTTATCATTGTGGGCAGTTCCTTTGTTCCTAGCCTTTGAAGGGAGTAAGCGAAGCGCAGACAGTGGCCGGATTAGGCCTTCTGACTTGCTGGGGAACTAGTGTAGGCAGGGAACTGTGTAGCCTGGAATAACCCTGGTCTGGAGGGAAGGAGAGAGAGATGCTGGTCTGCACCCAAGAGAAGTGATGGCTGAGAAGCTGGGAGCCTGGCGTGGGTGCCCACGAAGAGGAAATTCAGGTGCAGTTAGCTCCTAGCACTAACATGACATTTGAAACCATCACTCTGCTCGTCAGTTACACCCCTCCGGCCTCCTGGGGGTCAGTCTGGTCTATTTCAACAGGAAGTGCTCCAGGGCAGAGATTGTCTATAACTCTGTGCGGTGCCCTGCACAGAGAGGGCATCATAAATATAAAGGGAAGGGTAACCACCTTTCTGTATACAGTGCTATAAAATTCCTCTTGGCTAGAGGCAAAACCCTTTCACCTGTAAAGGGTTAAGAAGCTAAAGTAACCTCGCTGGCCCCTGACCCAAAATGGCCAATGAGAGGACAAGATGCTTTCAAATCTGGAGCGGGGGAACAAAAGGTTTGTCTGTCTGTGTGATGCTTTTGCTGGGAACAGATCAGAAATGCAGACTTACAACTCCTGTTAAATTAGTAAGTAATCTAGCTAGAAATGCATTAGATTTCCTTTTGTTTAATAGCTGGTAAAATAAGCTGTGCTGGATGGAATGTATATTCCTGTTTTTGTGTCTTTTTGTAACTTAAGGTTTTTGCCTAGAGGGATTCTCTGTGTTTTGAATCTGATTACCCTGTAAGGTATATACCATCCTGATTTTACAGAGGTGATTCTTTTACCTTTTCTTTAATTAAAATTCTTCTTTTAAGAACCTAATTGATTTTTCATTTTTCCTAAAATCCAAGGCTTTGGGTCTGTGTTCACCTGTACACATTGGTGAGGATTCTTATCAAGCCTTCCCCAGGAAAGGGGCTGTAGGGCTTGGTGGGATATTTTGGTGGAAGACGTCTCCAAGTGGTCTCTTTCTCTGTTCTTTGTTTAAAATGCTTGGTGGTGGCAGCATATTGTTCAAGGACAAGGCAAAGTTTGTACCTCAGGGAAGTTTTTAACCTAAGCTGGTAAGAATAAGCTTAGGGGGTCTTTCATGCAGGTCCCCACATCTGTACCCTAGAGTTCAGAGTGGGGAAGGAACCTTGACAGGGGCCCTGTTCTCTGCTGGCCCTCCAGTGCTGCTATAATAAAAATAACAGCAACAAGGGAGAGTGACTTGGTTATACAGGGCGAACAACGAGACTGATTGTGCACAACGCCCTCTCAGTGAGCAAACAGAAACCCGAGAAATGTTTGTATTCTCTCATCTCTATCAGTCAGAGCATTCAGAGGTGCTCTGACATCAGGCCAGAAGTATGATTTGTAAGCTGACAATGCCCTTTTAAACATGGTTCTTGCCCGCTAGCCCCCAATCTTACAAACCCTTGCTATGTCGGCAACTCTACATGTCAGCAGTGCCGCTGCAGTCATCGAAACTCCTCATGTGTGAAGCAGGCATGTCTCTGCAGGATTGGGGCCCTCGCAGCAGTGTTGCCAACTCTCCTGACTTCCTAGAGAATCTCCTGATATTTAGTGTTTTTTTTCCTTAAAGCCTCAGCTCATGGAGTTGGCTGATTACCAAAAATCTCAGCATTTGTTTGACTCATGTGCATTGCTAGCTCTGAGGGTTGCAGAGAAAAGCTTGAAAACAAGAGCCCCCACTGTCAAAAACCAGTAGGCGAATTAAAAGAACCTAAAATTGAACAATCTTGTGATTTTTAAGACAGACTCATGATTTTTGGAGGCCTGATTTGTGTTTTTTGAACTTTTGGGGTTGTTGACACGATATGCTGTGGGAATGGGCCTTAGAAGCACCTTTGGATCAACAAACATGGGATTAGCTGAACTTGTGAAGTTCTTTGTCCTCCAGTGACTGGAATGGACCATGGTATGTTCTAGGAGGGACTTAATAAAAGGCAGGATTTCCAGATCAGAGGTCATTTGTGAGAGCTCTGTGTAAGCACGTGGCCCTGGCCTCTCTCAGGTCACACACGACAACTCACCAGATGCCACTTCTGCCAGTAGTAACGCACGTATAACTAGACAATTATATTCCCGACCCAGAATTGACAACATCACCCCCCCCATGGTAACACTACTTACAGCCCCTGTTGGTCCACTGAGTCCTGTCACTGCCCCAGAGAGAAGAGGCAATGGATATTAACTGATCCAACACTGGGATCTAAGCCAAAGAAATGAGAAAAAGCTTGAGGCTCATTGAGATTAGAGATGAAAAAGATGCATCTGTTCACCTGCCGAGAGCCAGGGCAGGAGTCTGCCCTGTGGTGCATCTTCTTAATGTTAGTTAAGTCAAGTCTCAGCTGATGAGGTCTCCTCTGCCTCCCTTGGAACGTGGCTGTTCTACAGCTTCATACATCTCATTGGCAGACATTTTTGCTGATCTTCAGCCTAAATTCTCGCCTTCCTCCTTCCCTCCTAGTGCTTGTGTAGCCTCCTATCATAGCCTGTAAATGCTAACCACTAGCCTCGGGTTCCCATCTGAAAAGTAAAGTAGAAATTATGCTTACCTACTCAGGTGGGTTATGAGGGGAGTTAATTAGCTGCTGTTCATTAAGCATGTTGAAGTGGAAGCACTACATGAGTGATATGTAGTATTTGAACCAGGTGACACTCATTTATATATTATAGGCAGAACAGGTCACAATGTCCGCAGTTAATGTGGACTGATATTTCCCATTATAAGATCCCATTTTCAGGTGCCAAACATAAATCATTTGAGCTGAAATTTCCTATGCTGGGTGTTTGCCTCTGGCTGAATTTTTCTGGAAAGTTTCAGCTCAAAGAGTTCAGCCATTTCTGACAATGAAATTCAGAAACAATAAATTGTTTTTGCCTATGTTAAAAAAATTATCAATTTTGTTGAGAAGCTCTGGTGCCCCCATGCTTTGGGGCAGGACCCTGACATTTGTAAGGGGGTTGCCATGATAAATTCCTTGTGAAAACGTGCTCAAATCTGGACAAGTCCAAAACCTCTGAATAATCTCAGTTTGCACACGCTCAGTAGAGCCGTGTTAGAATTGGGCAGCCAAAGTCTCTGCAGATTCCATCTGCAATGGGCATGCTCCACCCCCCTTCTCCAGCTCCCACTGGGACCAGCTGTGAATGGGCTGGAGGAGGTGGGACAATGGGGGATCATGTGGAGGAGAGATCACAGAGCTACTGAGCAAGCTCCTTCCCAGAGATGCAAGGGCTGAGCAGGGCTTTCCCTGCAATTGATGCTCGGGGCCTGGGCACTGGAGCTGAGACTGGAGAGGCTGTTCTGTGCCCTCCATGGTAGGGAAGCAGGAATCTGCCAGACTCTAATGCAGAGGGGTAGGGAAGAGCCATGGGGCAGGAGCTCATGGAACAGGAGGGACTATGGCAAGCTGCTTTCCTGGTCCCTAGAGCTAGTCCTGGAGTTGTGGGATGGGCTGAACTGTCCTAGGTATACGCCCGTGTTCACAGCTCTGTGATGGAGCCATCAGGAGTGAGTCATGGCAGCTGAGTGAGCATGACGGACCGTGCAGTGGTGGAGGAGGCAGGACTGTCATGGAGTCCCCGGGCGATGCTCTGGAGCTGCTCCCTACGAAGCCAGTCAGGACTCTGGGGAAGTCTCCTTTCTGTGAGCAGACTGTCTTCAGGACACACAGCTCACACAACTTCCACCTTCCTGGGTCTGACCTCGGAGCATTCAGCATTCTTTGCCCCTCCGTGTGCTTCCCACAGCGAGTCCACCCAGGTGGGGTCCTGGGGAAGCCAGAGGGTCCTGCACCCCAACTTCCCAGTCACGTGATTCTCAAGCAGCCAGTAAAATGGAGGTTTATTCTATTAGATGACAGGAACATGGTCTAACACAGAGCTTGTAGGTGCAGAGAACAGGACACCTCAGCTGGGTCTATTTTGGGGGACAGTGAGCCAGACAACCCCATCTGCACTTTACTCTTTGTCCCCAGCCAGCCCCAAACTGAAAACTCTCTCCAGCCCCTCCTCCTCTGGGTTTTGTCCCTTTCCCAGGACAGGAGGTCACCGGATTCCTTTGTTCTCCAACCCTTTAGCTCTCACCTTGCAGGGGGGAAGGACCAGACCATCAGTTGCCAGGAAGCAGGGTGTCGGCCATTATCTGTGTCCAGACCCCTGCACACACCTGCCCACTAGGGCTCTGCAATGATCATACACCCTTATCCCACCACCTAGATACTTAAGAACTGCATAGGGGAAACTGAGGCACCCCCACAATATTCAGAGGAAACATTAAGAACAGTCTCGCTTCGTCACAGGGACCATGAGGGATATTGCAGTGCTGGAGGAGGCAGGACCATGAGGGACCATTTGGTGGTGGAGGAGAAGGGATCATGAGAGACCTTGCAGTGGGAGAGGAGACGGGACCATGAGAGATCGTGTGATGGTGGAGGAGGAGCGATCATGAGAGACGTTGCGGTGGGAGAGGAGACGGGACCATGAGGGATCGTGAGGTGGTGAAGGAGGCGGGACCATGAGGGACCATGCGATGGTGGAGCAGGCGGGACCATGAGGGACCTTGCAGTGGTGAAGGAGGAGGGATCATGAGAGACCTTGCGGTGGTGGAGGAGGAGGGACTATGAAGGACCGTGCAGTGGTGGAGGAGGCAGGACCATGAGGGACCGTGCAGTGGTGGAGGAGGCAGGACCATGAGGGACCTTGCAGTGGTGGAGGAGGAGGGACCATGAGGGACCTTGCAGTGGTGGAGGAGGTAGGACCATGAGGGACTGTGCAGTGGTGGAGGAGGAGGGACCGTGATGGACTGTTCGATGGTGGAGGAGGCAGGACCATGAGGGACCATTCGGTGGCGGAGGAGGGATCATGATGGACCATGCGGTGGTGGAGGAGGCAGGACCATGAGGGACCTTGCAGTGGTGGAGGAGGAGGGACCATGTCGGACATTGCAATGCTGTAGGAGGAGGGACCCTGAGGGACCGTGTGGTGGTGAAGGAGGCTAGACAATGACGGACCGTGCGGTGGTAGAGGAGGAGCGATCATGAGGGATCGTGCTGTGATGCAGGAGGAGGGATCATGAGACACGTTGCAGTTCTGGAGGAGGCTGGACCATGAGGGACGTTGCAGTGCTGGAGAACCGTGGTGTAGGAAGCAGGACCATAAGGGACCGTGCGCTGGTGGAGGAGGCAGGACCATGAGAGACCGTGCATTGGTGGAGGAGGCGGAGCCATGAGGGACCTTCCAGTGGTGAAGGAGGAGGGATCATGAGAGACCTTGCGGTGGTGGAGGAGGAGGGACTATGAAGGACCGTGCAGTGGTGGAGGAGGCAGGACCATGAGGGACCGTGCAGTGGTGGAGGAGGCAGGACCATGAGGGACCGTGCAGTGGTGGAGGAGGAGGGACCATGAGGGACCTTGCAGTGGTGGAGGAGGTAGGACCATGAGGGACTGTGCAGTGGTGGAGGAGGAGGGACCGTGATGGACTGTTCGATGGTGGAGGAGGCAGGACCATGAGGGACCATTCGGTGGCGGAGGAGGGATCATGATGGACCGTGCGGTGGTGGAGGAGGCAGGACCATGAGGGACCATGCAGTTCTGGAGGAGGCAGGACTGTGCGGCAGCTTGCAATGGTGTAGGAGGAGGGACCATGAGGGACCGTGTGGTGTTTGTGGAGGAGGTACCATGAGGGACCATGCGGTGCTGGAGGAGGCGGGACCATGAGGGACGGTGCAGTGGTGGAGGAGGCGGGACCATGAGGGACGGTGCAGTGGTGGAGGAGGCGGGACTATGAGGGACGGTGCAGTGGTGGAGGAGGCGGGACCATGAAGGACCGTGCAGTGGTGGAGGAGGCAGGACCATGAGGGACCTTGCAGTCCTGTAGGAGGAGAGACCATGTGGGACCCTCTGGTGGTGGAGGATGCGGGACAATAAGGGACCATGTGGTGGTGGAGGAGGCGGGACCATGAGGGATTCTGTAGTGCTGGAGGGGGCAGGACCATGAGGGACCATGCAGTGTTGGAAGAAGTAGGACCATGAGGGACCGTGCAGTGGTGGAGGAGGCAGGACCATGAAGGATATTGCAGTGCTGGAGGAGGCGGGACCATGAGGGACCATGCCGTGGTGGAGAAGGCAGGGCCATGAGGGAACTTTTGGTGGTGGAGGAGGAGGGACTATGAAGGACCGTGCAGTGATGGAGGAGGCAGGACAATGAGGGACCTTGCAGTGGTGGAGGATGAGGGATCATGAGGGACTTTGCAGTGGTGGAGGAGGCGGGACCATGAGGGACCGTGTGGTGGTGGAGGAGGAGGGATCGTGAGAGACGTTGCGGTGGGAGAGGAGACAGGACCATGAGGGATCGTGAGGTGATGGAGGAGGCGGGACCATGAGGGACATTGTAGTGCTGGAGAACCATGGTGCAGGAGGCGGGACCATGAGGGACCATGCTGTGGTGGAGGAGGCGGGACCATGAGGGACGTTGCAGTGCTGGAGAACCGTGGTGCAGGAGGCGGGATCATGAGGGATCGTGCGGTGGTGGGGAAGGAGGGATCATGAGAGACGTTGTGGTGCTGGAGGAGGCTGGACCATGAAGGACCTTGCAGTGCTGGAGGAGGCTGGACCATGAGGGACGTTGCAGTGCTGGAGAACCGTGGTGCAGGAGGCGGGACCATGAGTGAGCTTGCTGTGGTGGAGAAGGAGGGACCATGAGAGACCGTGTGCTGGTGGAGGAGGCGGGACCATGTGGGATATTGCATTGCTGGAGAAAGAGGGACCATGAGGGACCTTGCAGTGGTGGAGGAGGAGGGACGATGAGTCACATTGCAGTGGTGGAGGCGGAGGGACCATGAGGACCTTGCAGTGGTGGAGAACGAGGGATTATGAGAGACCTTGCGGTGGTAGAGGAGGCTGGACCATGAGGGACCTTGCGGTGGTGGAGGAGGAGGGACCATAACGGATGTTTCAGTGTTGGAGGAGGCGGGACCACGAGGGATCGTGCGGTGGTGGAGGAGGCAGGACCACGAGGGATCGTGCGGTGGTGGAGGAGGCGGGACCACGAGGGATTGTGCGGTGGCGGAGGAGGCGGGACCATGAGGGACCTTGCAGTGCTGGAGGAGAAGAGACCATGAGGAATCGTGTGGTGGTGGGGGAGGAGGGATCATGAGAGACGTTGCGGTGCTGGAGGAGGCTGGACCATGAGGGACCTTGCGGTGGTGGAGGAGGAGGGACCATAACGGATGTTTCAGTGTTGGAGGAGGCAAGACCACGAGGGATCGTGCGGTGGTGGAGGAGGCGGGACCACGAGGGATCGTGCGGTGGTGGAGGAGGTGGGACCACGAGGGATTGTGCGGTGGCGGAGGAGGCGGGACCATGAGGGACGTTGCAGTGCTGGAGGAGAAGAGACCATGAGGAATCGTGTGGTGGTGGGGAAGGAGGGATCATGAGAGACGTTGCGGTGCTGGAGGAGGCTGGACCATGAGGGCCGTTGCAGTGCTGGAGAACTGTGGTGCAGGATTCGGGACCATGAGGGACCATGCGGTGGTGGAGGAGGAGGGAGGATGAGTCACGTTGCAGTGGTGGACGAGGTAGGACCATGAGGGACCATGCGGTGCTGGAGGAGACGGGACCATGAGGGACCTTACAGCCGTGGATGAGAAGGGATCATGAGTCACCTTGCGGTGGTGGAGAAGGAGGGACCATGAAGGACCGTGCGGCGGTGGAGGAGGAGGGACCATGAAGGACCGTGCGGTGGTGGAGGAGGCGGGACCATGAGGGACCTTGCGGTGGTGGAGGAGGTGGGACCATGAGGGACTGTGCGTTGGTGGAGGAGGCGGAGCCATGACGGACCTTGCGGTGGTGGAGGAGGAGGCATGATGAGGGACCTTGCGGTGGTGGAGGAGACGGGACCATGAGGGATCGTGAGGTGGTGGAGGATGAAGGACCATGAGGGACCATTTGGTGGCGGAGGAGGGATCATGATGGACCGTGTGTTGGTGGAGGAGGTAGGATCATGACGGATGTTGCAGCGTTGGAGGACGAGGGACGATGAGGCACCTTGCGGTGGTGGAGGAGGTGGGACCATGAGGCACCTTGCGGTGGTGGAGGAGGTGGGACCATGAGGGACCTTGCGGTGGTGGAGGGGGAAGGACGATGAGGGATGTTGCATTCCTGCAGGAGGAGGGACCATGAGGGACCGTGTGGTGGTGGAGGAGGAGGGAGAATGAGGGACGGTGCAATGGGAGAGGAGGAGTTGATGGGACACGAGAGATGATAGTGACAGAGGAGGAGGCAGGACCATGAGGGACTGTGCAGTGGTGGAGGAAGCAGGACCATGACGGACTGTATGGTGGTGGAGGAGAAGGGACCATGAGGGACCTTGCGGTGGCGTAGGAGGTAGGACCATGAGGTACTGTGCAGTGTTGGAGGAGGCAGGACCATTAGGGACCTTGAGATGGTGGAGGAGGAGGGACCATGACGGACCGTGCACTGGGTGGAGGAGGCGGGACCGTGCAGTGGTGGAGAAGGAGCTGATGGGAAAGCAAATCCAGGAACTGTGCACCAGCTTCGCACCAATGTCTTCAACCACGCCAGGACGGACAGAACGGGCATTCCATTCCATTGACACAGGTGATGCTCCCCCAATTAGAGCCTAAGCTCCTCAAGCCAAAACGGCGATAGAAAGGAAGAACAAGGATCTGTTACAGATGGGTGTAATCTGCCCCTCTGAGAGTGCATGGGCCTCTCCAGTGGTTCTGGTTCCAAACCAGACACCTAAATCCGCTTTTGCATTGACTACCGTAAGCTAAATGCTGTAACTTGCCCAGAGAACTATCCAATGCCACACGCAAATAAGCTATTGGAGAAACTGGGATGTGCACAATTCATCTCCACCTTAAATTTGCTTTGTAAATAAACAGGACCTCACCAAAGTAACACCTGACTCCCTCATCAATTTTCTCTTCTAGCCAAAACAACTTAGAAGTCCCTGAATGTTGGCTACCCACTTGGATCAAAAGGGGAACAATATATATACAGAGAAAGCATGTTTAGTACCCTGGAAAGCAAAATATGGATTGTAATTATAAAGAAAAAAATAGTACAGAGTGAATCTTTAAATAGAATGACGTGTATCTCTTATGCCAGATATTTTTGCACTTAATATTTGTTTCTATACAAGCCTTGTCAGCTTTATTAATGAATTGAGATTGTGCAGCCCTTGGAAATGTGAACTGCTATAAAGCGCTAAGTATCATGATCTGCAGAGCACACTGAGTTAAACCAAGCACTTGTGCTGACAAAGGTAAAATCCTTCCAGCAACTCGTAATGGGTTTAAATATCATTATGATCAAACTAGAGATGTCACAAACGCGTGAGCCTGGATCTATGTCTGGGCAGCCTCAATATTTAGGAATATTCTGAGCCAAATTTTGTGAAGGCTTAGTATGAGTTATTCAGATCTATCTTAGGTTTGCATATAGTGTTTATCATAGTAAGATCTAAGCACCAAATTTAACCTGACTGGAGGTTTTAAAAATCCAGGAGTTGGTTTCCATCGCTTCTTTCAGATGCGACTGTATTCATTTATCCTTGGAAAGGCTTTGTGGATGCCAGAACATACACATCCCGACTTGTAAAGCATCCTGGAGGATTTCAGCAGAGCATTTCTCATCCAGGCGAGTTTTGGAGGAATCCAGGCTCAGTTCAATGGAGGGGATACAACCTAATTTTATTGTCTAATATGTCAATTTCAACAGCCAGAATGGGAGGGCAGGAAAGGAGGAAGCCTGGAGGTGGGCACAAGTAACCCGGGGACGGAGTGCATGGGGTTCTACAGGGGTCCCTGGGTCAGACATATGCATAATAGGTCACTAAAGAGTGGCATGTGAGATCTCTACTGAGATCCAGTAGCCCACCCATCATAATCATTGTGAAATGTATGCAGGGCTGCTATAAAAGAAGTTACGTATTTATTAGGGCTGCCAAGCAATTAAAAAAATTAACCGCGATTAATCGCACTGTTAAACAATAATTGAATACCTTTTAGTTAAATATTTTGGATGTTTTCTACATTTTCAAATATACTGATTTCAATTACAACACAGAATACAAAGTGTATAGTGATCACTCTATATTTATTTTTGATTACAAGTATTTGCACTGTAAAAAAACAAAAGAAATAGTATTTTTCAATTCACCTCATACAAGTACTGTAATGCAATCTCTTTATCATGAAAGTTGAACTTACAAATGTAGAATTATGTAAAAAAAAACTGCATTCAAAAACAAAACAATGTAAAATTTTAGAGCCTATAAGTCCACTCAGTCCTACTTCTTGTTCAGCCAATCACTCAGACAAACCAGTTTGTTTATGTTTGTAGGAGATAAGGCTGCTCGCTTCTTGTTTACAATGTCACCTGGAAGTGAGAACAGGTGCTCTTATGGCACTGTTGTAGCCGGTGTCACAAGATATTTACTTGCCATATGCACTAAAGATTCATATGTCCCGTCATCTTCAGCCACAATTCCAAGGGACATGTGTCCATGCAGATGTCGGGTTTTGCTCGATAATAATTCAAAGCAGTGCAGACCGAAGCATGTTCATTTTCATTAACTGAGTCAGATTCCACCTGCAGAAGGTTGATTTTCTTTTTGATTTTTTTTTTTGCATCCGATGAAGTGAGCTGTAGCTCACAAAAGCTTATGCTCAAATAAATTTGTTAGTCTCTAAGGTGCCACAAGTACTCCTTTTTTTTTTATTTTATTTTGGTGATTCAGGTTCTGTAGTTTCTGCATTGGAGTGTTGCTCTTTTACGATTGCTGAAAGCATGCTCCACAGCTTGTCCTTCTCATTTCAGAAGGCACATCAGATTCTTAAACCTTTGGTCGAGTGCTGTAGCTATCTTTAGAAATCTCACATTGGTACCTTCTCTGTGTTTTGTCAAATCTGCAGTGAAAGTATTCTTAAAATGAATAACATATGCTGGGTCATCATCTGAGACTGCTATAACATGAAACATATGGCAGAATGTGGGTAAAACAGAGCAGGAGACACACTATTCTCCCCCTAGGAGTTCAGTCACAAATTTAATTAACACATTTTTTTCTAAAGAGCGTCATAAGCATAGAAGCATGTCCTCTGGAATGGTGGCCGAAGCATGAAGGGGAATACAAATGTTTAGCATATCTGGTACGTAAATATGCCGGCTACAATAGTGCCATGCAAATGCCTGTTCACACTTTCTGCTGACATTGTAAAGAAGAAGAGGGCAGCATTATCTCCTGCAAATGTAAACAAATTTGTTTGTCTTAGCAATTGGCTGAACAAGAAGTAGGACTGAAGGGACGTGTAGGCACTGAAGTTTTACACTTTTTTTATTTTTGAATGCAGTTTTGTAACAAAAAGAATCTATATTTGTAAGCTACACTTTCACAACAAAAAGATTGCACTACAGTACTTGTATGAGGTGAATTGAAAAATACTATTTCTTTTGTTTATTGTTTTTACAGTGCAAATATTTGTAATCAAAAATAATATACACTTTGATTTCAATTACAACAGAGAATACAATATATATGAATCCGTAGGAAAACATCCAAAATATTTAATACATTTCACTTGGTAGTCTATTCTTTAACAGTGCGATTAAAACAACAATTAATCGTGATTAATTTTTTGAGTTAATCACATGAGTTAATTGTGATTAATCGACAACCCTAGTATCTATATTGAAAATTAAGGCAGGTCACCAGAAGGTGATGTGTCTCAGACATGTTCCTTTCAGGCAGGACATAACAGAGGCACACCTCCGAGTCTTCTCATGTGTGTATGGTCTGCTGTACACCTCACAGTGTAGGTCTAGGCAGAAGAAAAGATTGTGAAATCTACAAGAGAGGAACGTCACAGGATAAACCAAATAGCAGGAGTATCCTCTTTATGACTAAAGACACAGGATTGTTAAAGTATATCTGGAGGGCAAAAGGAAACACAGGCTCCTCCATCCAGGAGGCAAATCAACAAGTGTTTGTATTATGAAAGGAGGGTCACAGCCAGCCTGGCTGGAACACGCTGGTGAGCAATATTCCACGGGCTATGAAAGTATCTTGTTAAGGAGATCAAGACTCTAGAATGCTTATTAGCATTTTGGTTTATATATAACCAGTGATGAGCTGCCAAAATCTTAACAACTGGTTCCCTATAAAAAGTTCTGTTTTAAGGGATGTGCCCAAGTATGTATTTTTTGTACCAACAGGGTTACCGTATGTCTGTATTTTCAAAATTTAAAAATTCCTCCCGGATGGCGATTTAAAAACCAAAAAGCCTGACCTGTCCGGGAAAATACGGATGTATGTTAACCCTGCCTAAAGTTTTTTTTTTAAAAAGATAGGCCTGAACTAGAGATGAGCTCCGTTTCACATGTGTGGGTCCCCGCCACTCCCTGGGGGTGTGCTAGGGTGACCAGATGTCCCGATTTTATAGGGACAGTCCTGCTTTTGGGGTCTTTTTCTTATATAGGCTCCTATTACCCCCGAACCCCTGTCCTGATTTTTCACACTTGCTGTCTGGTCACCCTAGAGTGTGCACGTGTGTGGGTCCCAGCTGCTCCCTGCCTCCCTCACTGAAGCAGGTGTGAAGGGTTACTGCCCTGGGAACTGCAGGGCACCAGTGGACGTAGGGCCAGCTGCAGACAGGGGCATGGGGCAGGGCTAGCTGGAGGCAGGGGGTGCAGGGCTGGCTGCGGGCAGGGAAGGGGATGCGGAGCTGGCTGGAGAAAGGAGGGTGTGGGCTTGGCCGGAGGCAAGGGGGTGTGGTGCTGGCTGGAGACAGGGGCAGGCTGCGGGCAGGGCAGAGGGTGCAGGCAGGGCAGGAGTTGGCTGGATACAGGGCAGGGGGTGCGGCAGGGGCTGACTGCAGGCAGCAGGTGCAGGGGTGGCTGGAGACGGGCTGGCTGCAGGCAGGGGGTGCGGCACGGGTTGCTGCGGGCAGGGCAGGGGGTTGCTGGAGACGGCCTGGTGCGGGCAGGGCAGGGGGTTGCTGGAGACGGGCTGGCTGCGGACAGGGCAGGAGGTGGCTGGATATGGACTGGCTGGAGGCAGGGCAGGGGCTGGCTGCGGGCAGGGCGGGGGCTGGCTGCGGGCAGGGGATGCGGGGGCTGGCTGCGGGCAGGGGATGCGGGGGCTGGCTGCGGGCAGGGGCTGGCTGCGGGCAGGGGATGCGGGGGCTGGCTGCGGGCAGGGGCTGGCTGCGGGCAGGGGATGCGGGGGTGGCTGCAGGCGGGGGCTGGCTGCGGGCAGGGGATGCGGGGGTGGCTGCAGGCGGGGGCTGGCTGCGGGCAGGGGATGCGGGGGCTGGCTGCGGGCAGGGGCTGGCTGCGGGCAGGGGATGCGGGGGTGGCTGCAGGCGGGGGCTGGCTGCGGGCAGGGGCTGCGGGGGCTGGCTGCGGGCAGGGGCTGCGGGGGCTGGCTGCGGGCGGGGGCTGCGGGGCTGGCTGCGGGCGGGGGCTGGCTGCGGGGCTGGCTGCGGGCGGGGGCTGGCTGCGGGCGGGGGGTGCGGGGGTGGCTGCAGGCGGGGGCTGGCTGCGGCCGGGGGGTGCGGGGGTGGCTGCAGGCGGGGGCTGGCTGCGGCCAGGGGGTGCGGGGGTGGCTGCAGGCGGGGGCTGGCTGCGGCCAGGGGGTGCGGGGGTGGCTGCAGGCGGGGGCTGGCTACGGGCACGGGGTGCGGGGGTGGCTGAAGGCGGGGGCTGGCTACGGGCAGGGGGTGCGGGGGTGGCTGCAGGCGGGGGCTGGCTGCGGGCAGGGGGTGCGGGGGTGGCTGCAGGCGGGGGCTGGCTGCGGGCAGGATGTGCGGGGGGTGGCTGTGGGCAGGGGCTGGCTGTGGGCAGGGTGTGCGAGGGTGGCTCGAGGCAGGGGCTGGCTGTGGGCAGGGCTGGCTGCAGGCAGGGGTTGTGGGGGTGGCTGCGGGCAGGGCAGGTGGTGGCTGGAAGCAGGCTCTGGCTGCAGGCAGGGGGTGTGGCGGTGGCTGGATGCAGGGCAGGGGGTGGCTGGAGGTGTGGGCTGGCAGCGGGCAGGGAGTGTGGGGGTGGCTGCAGGCAGGGCAGGGGGTGCAGCAGGGGCTGGCTGTGGGCAGGGCAGGGGGTGGCTGCAGGCGGGGGCTGGCTGCGGGCAGGGCAGGGGGTGCAGCAGGGGCTGGCTACGGGCAGGGCAGGGGGTGCAGCAGGGGCTGGATGCGGGCAGGGCAGGTGCTGCTGGAGGTGGGGGCTGGCTGTGGGCAGGGGCTGGATGCGGGCAGGGCAGGGGGTGCAGCAGGGGCTGGATGCGGGCAGGGCAGGGGGTGGCTGCAGGCGGGGGCTGGCTGCGGGCAGGGCAGGGGGTGCAGCAGGGGCTGGATGCGGGCAGGGCAGGGGGTGGCTGCAGGCGGGGGCTGGCTGCGGGCAGGGCAGGGGGTGGCTGCAGGCGGGGGCTGGCTGCGGGCAGGGCAGGGGGTGCAGCAGGGGCTGGCTACGGGCAGGGCAGGGGGTGCAGCAGGGGCTGGATGCGGGCAGGGCAGGTGCTGCTGGAGGTGGGGGCTGGCTGTGGGCAGGGGCTGGATGCGGGCAGGGCAGGGGGTGCAGCAGGGGCTGGATGCGGGCAGGGCAGGGGGTGGCTGCAGGCGGGGGCTGGCTGCGGGCAGGGCAGGGGGTGCAGCAGGGGCTGGATGCGGGCAGGGCAGGGGGTGGCTGCAGGCGGGGGCTGGCTGCGGGCAGGGCAGGGGGTGGCTGCAGGCGGGGGCTGGCTGCGGGCAGGGCAGGGGGTGCAGCAGGGGCTGGCTGCGGGCAGGGCAGGTGCGGCTGGAGGCGGGGGCTGGCTGCGGGCAGGGCAGGGGGTGCAGCAGGGGCTGGCTGTGGGCAGGGAGTACGGGTGTGGCTGGAGGCAGGGCAGGGGATGCAGCAGGGGCTCGATGCGGGCAGGGCAGGGGGTGGCTGGAGGTGGGGGCTGGCTGTGGGCAGGGGCTGGCTGTGGGCAGGGAAGGGGGTGCAGCAGGGGCTGGCTGCGGGCAGGGCAGGGGTGCAGCAGGGGCTGGCTGCGGGCAGGGCAGGGGGTGCAGCAGGGGCTGGCTGCGGGCAGGGCAGGGGGTGCAGCAGGGGCTGGCTGCGGGCAGGGCAGGTGTTGCTGGAGGTGGGGGCTGGCTGCGGGCAGGGCAGGGGGTGCAGCAGGGCCTGGATGCCGGCAGGGCAGGGAGTGCAGCAGGGGCTGGCAGCAGGCAGGACAGGGGGTGCAGCAGGGGCTGGCTGTGGGCACGGCAGGTGCTGCTGGAGGCAGGGGCTGGCTGCGGGCAGGGGCTGGCTGTGGGCAGGGCAGGGGGTGCAGCAGGGGCTGGCTGTGGGCAGGGCAGGAGGTGCAGCAGGGGCTGGCTGTGGGCAGGGCAGGAGGTGCAGCAGGGGGTGGCTGGAGGCAGGGCAGGAGGTGCAGCAGGGACTGGCTGCGGGCAGGGGCTGCAGGGGTGGCTGGAGGCAGGGCAGGGGGTGCAGCAGTGGCTGGCTGTGGGCAGGGCAGGGGGTACAGCAGTGGCTGGCTCTGGGCAGGGCAGGAGGTGGTTGGAGGCAAGGCTGGCTGCGGGCAGGGCAGGGGGCGCAGCAGGGGCTGGCTGGAGGTGGGGGCTGGCTGCGGGCAGGAGGTGCGGGGGTGGCTGTGGGCAGGGTAGGGGGTGGCTGGAGACGGGCTGGCTGTGGGCAGGGGTGGCTGGAGATGGGTGCTGGCTGCGGGCAGGGAGTACGGGGGTGCCTGGAGGCAGGGCAGGGGATGCAGCAGGGGCTGGCTGTGGGCAGGGCAGGGGCTGGCTGTGGGCAGGGCAAGGGGTGCAGCAGGGGCTGGCTGGAGGCAGGGCAGGGGGTGCAGCAGGGGCTGGCTGGAGGCAGGGCAGGGGGTGCAGCAGGGGCTGGCTGGAGGCACGGCAGGTGCTGCTGGAGGCAGGAGCTGGCTGTGGGCATGGGCTGGCTGTGGGCAGGGCAGGGGCTGGCTGTGGGCATGGGCTGGCTGTGGGCAGGGCAGGGGGTGCAGTAGGGGCTGGCTGTGGGCAGGGCAGGGGATGGCTGTGGGCATGGGCTGGCTGTGGGCAGGGCAGGGGGTGCAGCAGGGGCTGGCTGTGGACAGGGCAGGGGGTGCAGCAGGGCCTGGATGCCGGCAGGGCAGGGAGTGCAGCAGGGGCTGGCTGCCGGCAGGGGGTGCAGGGGTGGCTGGAGGCAGGGCAGGGGGTGCAGCAGTGGCTGGCTGCGGGCAGGGCAGGGGGTGCAGCAGGGGCTGGCTGGAGGCAGGGCAGGGGGTGCAGCAGGTGCTGGATGCAGGCAGGGCAGGGGGTGCAGCAGGGGCTGACTGTGGGCACGGCAGGTGCTGCTGGAGTTGGGGCCTGGCTGTGGGCAGGGGCTGGCTGCAGGCAGGGCAGGGAGTGCAGCAGGGGCTGGTTGCAGGCAGGGCAGGGGGTGCAGCAGAGGCTGGATGCCGGCAGGGCAGGGTTGCAGCAGAGGCCGGCTGCGGGCAGGGGGTGCGGGGGTGGCTGGAGGCAGGGCAAGGGGTGCAGTAGGGGCTGGATGCGGGCAGGGCAAGGGCTGCAGTAGGGGCTGGATGTGGGCAGGGCAGGTGCGGCTGGAGGCGGGGGCTGGCTGTAGGCAGGGCAGGGGGTGGCTGCAGACAGGGCAAGGGGTATAGCGGGGCTGGCTGAGGGCTGGGGGTGCGGGGGTGGCTGGAGGCAGGGCAGGGGGTGCAGCAGGGGCTGGATTCAGGCAGGGCAGGGGGTGCAACAGGGGCTGACTGTGGGCACGGCAGGTGCTGCTGGAGGTGGGGGCTGGCTGTGGGCAGGGGCTGGCTGGAGGCAGGGCAGGGGGTGCAGCAGGGGCTGGCTGCGGGCAGGGCAAGGGGTGCAGCAGGGCTGGCTGCGGGCAGGGCAAGGGGTGCAGCAGGGGCTGGCTGCGGGCAGGGCAGGGGGTGCGGGGGTGGCTGGAGGCAGGGCAGGGGGTGCAGCAGGGGCTGGCTGCAGGCAGGGCAGGGGGTTGTTGTAGGCGAGGCTGGCTGCGGGCAGGGCAGGGGGTGCAGCAGGGGCTGGCTGGAGGCAGGGGCTGGCTGCGGGCAGGGCAGGGGGTGCAGCACGGGCTGGCTGCGGGCAGGGCAGGTACGGCTGGAGGCGGGGGCTGGCTGCGGGCAGGAGGTGCGGGGGTGGCTGCGGGCAGGAGGTGCGGGGGTGGCTGGAGACGGGCTGGCTGTGGGCAGGGGTGGCTGGAGGTGGGTGCTGGCTGCGGGCAGGGAGTACGGGGGTGGCTGGAGGCAGAGCAGGGGATGTAGCAGGGGCTGGATGCGAGCAGGGCAGGGGCTGGCTGTTGCCAGGGCAGGGGGTGCAGCAAGGGTTGGCTGGAGGCAGGGCAGGGGGTGCAGCAGGGGCTGGATGCAGGCAGGGCAGGGGGTGCAGCAGGGGCTGGCTGTAGGCACGGCAGGGGGTGGCTGCAGACAGGGCAAGGGGTACAGTGGGGCTGGCTGCGGGCTGGGGGTGCGGGGCTGGCTGTGGGCAGGGCAGGGGGTGCAGCAGGGGCTGGCTGGGGGCAGGGCAGGGGGTGCAGCAGGGGCTGGCTGGCTGTGGGCAGGGGGTGCAGCAGGGGCTGGCTGGCTGTGGGCAGGGGGTGCAGCAGGAGCTTGCTGTGGGCAGGGGATGCGGGGCTGGCTGGAGCAGGGCAGGGGTTGCAGCAGGGGCTGGCTGTAGGCAGGGCAGGGGGTGGCTGCAGACAGGGCAGGGGGTACAGCGGGGCTGGCTGCGGGCTGGGGGTGCGGGGGTGGCTGGAGGCAGGGCAGGGGGTGCAGCAAGGGCTGGATGCGGGCAGGGGTGGAGCAGGGGCTTGCTGTGGGCTGGGGATGCGGGGGTGGCTGGAGGCAGGGCAGGGGGTGCGGGGCTGGCTGCGGGCAGGGCTGGGGTTGCAGCCGGGGCTGGCTGTGGGCACGGCAAGTGCGGCTGGAGGTGGGGGCTGGAGCAGGGCAGGGGGTGCGGGGCTGGCTGGAGGCAGGGCAGGGGGTGCAGCAAGGGCTGGCTGGAGGCAGGGCAGGGGGTGCAGCAGGAGCTGACTGTGGGCACGGCAGGTGCTGCTGGAGGTGGGGCCTGGCTGTGGGCAGGGGCTGGCTGCAGGCAGGGCAGGGGGTGCAGCAGGGGCTTGCTGTGGGCAGGGGATGCGGGGGTGGCTGGAGGCAGGGCAGGGGGTGCGGGGCTGGCTGCGGGCAGGGGCTGGCTGTGGGCAGGGCAGGGGGTGCGGCCGGGGCTGGCTGTGGGCAGGGCAGGGGGTGCAGCAGTGGGTGGCTGGAGGCAGGGCAGGGGGTGCAGCAGGGGCTTGCTGTGGGCAGGGGGTGCGGGGCTGGCTGGAGCAGGGCAGGGGGTGCGGGGCTGGCTGCGGGCAGGGCTGGGGTTGCAGCAGGGGCTGGCTGTAGGCAGGGCAGGGGGTGGCTGCAGACAGGGCAGGGGGTGCAGCAAGGGCTGGATGCGGGCAGGGGTGGCTGGAGGCAGGGCAGGGGGTGCAGCAAGGGCTGGATGCGGGCAGGGCAGGTGCGGCTGGTGGCGGGGGCTGGCTGCGGGCACGGTGGTGGGTGCTCACGGGGAAAGCAGCAGGACGCAGCCGGGACCCCCAAGCAGCAGCGGAAGCCCCCGGGCCAGGGGTCTGGGGAGCAGCAGCACCAGGGCTCGTGGGTAGGGCCAGGCGGCAGCCCGCAGCGCAACGCAGCGCCCGCGGCGGCCGGAGGAGGAATTACATTACTTCCCGGCCGGAGCCCAGCAAAGCCTCAGCGCCCCCTGCAGGGAAGCCGGTTAACAACCGGTTCTAAAACTGGTTCAAAATTTAACAACCAGCTGGTGAGAACCGGCTCCAGCTCACCTCTGGATGTAACCATTTGTTTCCAGGTTTCAGAGTAGCAGCCGTGTTAGTCTGTATTCGCAAAAAGAAAAGGAGTACTTGTGGCACCTTAGAGACTAACAAATTTATTAGAGCATAAGCTTTCGTGAGCTACAGCAAACTTCATCGGATGCATTTGTTTCCAATATTTCTACTTGCTACTACCTGAGTCCCAGGTCATCCACAGTCTCAGAAACAACTCTCAGATTTCAGAGTAGCAGCCGTGTTAGTCTGTATTCGCAAAAAGAAAAGGAGTACTTGTGGCACCTTGGAGACTAACAAATTTATTTGAGCATAAACAACAGAAACAACTCTGACATCATAATCAAAAAGGCTGACAAAGGAGGTGCTGTTGTCATCATGAATAGGTTGGAATATGAACAAGAGGCTACTAGGCAGCTCTCCAACACCACTTTCTACAAGCCATTACCCTCTGATCCCACTGAGGGTTACCAAAATAAACTTCACCATTTGCTCAAAAAACTCCCTGAAAAAGCACAAGAACAAATCTGCAGAGACACACCCTTGGAACCCCGACCTGGGGTATTCTATCTGCTACCCAAGATCCATAAACCTGGAAATCCTGGACGTCCCATCATCTCAGGCATTGGCACCCTGACAGCAGGATTGTCTGGCTATGTAGACTCCCTCCTCAGGCCCTTCGTTACCAGCACTCCCAGCTATCTTCGAGGCACCACTGACTTCCTGAGGAAACTACAATCCACCGGTGATCTTCCTTAAAACACCATCCTGGCCACTATGGATGTAGAAGCCTCTACACCAACATTCCACACAAAGATGGACTACAAGCCATCAGGAACAGTATCCCCGATAATGTCATGGCAAACCTGGTGGCTGAACTTTACTTTGTCCTCACCCATAACTATTTCACATTTGGGGACAATGTATACCTTCAAATCAGCGGCACTGCGATGGGTACCCGCATGGCCCCACAGTATGCCAACATTTTTATGACTGACTTAGAACAACGCTTCCTCAGCTCTCATCCCCTAATGCCCCTATTCTACTTGCGCTACATTGATGACATCTTCATCATCTGGACCCATGGAAAAGAAGCCCTTTAGGAATTCCACCAGGATTTCAACAATTTCCATCCCACCATCAACCTCAGCCTGGACCAGTCCACGCAAGACATCCACTTCCTGGACACTACGGTGCTAATAAGCGATGGTCACATAAACACCACCCTATATTGGTTACCTACTGACCACTATTCCTACCTACATGCCTCTAGCTTTCATTCAGATCACACCACATGATCCATTGTCTACAGCCAAGCTCTACGATATAACCGCATTTGCTCCAACCCCTCAGACAGAGACAAACACCTACAAGATCTATATCAAGCATTCTTACAACTACAATACCCACCTGCTGAAGTGAAGAAACAGATTGACAGAGCCAGAAGAGTACCCAGAAGTCACCTACTACAGGACAGGCCCAACAAAGAAAATAACAGAACACCACTAGCCGTCACCTTCAGCCCCCAACTAAAACCTCTCCAACGCATCATCAAGGATCTACAACCTATCCTGAAGGACGACCCATCACTCTCACAGATCTTGGGAGACAGGCCAGTCCTTGCTTACAGACCAGCCCCCCAACCTGAAGCAGATACTCCCCAGCAACCACACACCACACAACAGAACCACTAACCCAGGAACCTATCCTTGCAACAAAGCCCGTTGCCAACTCTGTCCACATATCTATTCAGGGGACACCATCAGAGGGCCTAATCACATCAGCCACACTATCAGAGGCTCGTTCACCTGCGCATCTACCAATGTGATATATGCCATCATGTGCCAGCAATGCCCCTCTGCCATGTACATTGGTCAAACTGGACAGTCTCTATGTAAAAGAATAAATGGACACAAATCAGACGTCAAGAATTATAACATTCAAAAACCAGTCGGAGAACACTTCAATCTCTCTGGTCACTCGATTACAGACCTGAGAGTGGCTATCCTTCACCAAAAAACTTCAAGAACAGACTTCAAGGAGAGACTGCTGAATTGGAATTAATTTGCAAACTGGATACAATTAACTTAGGCTTGAATAGAGACTGGGAGTGGATGGGTCATTACACAAAGTAAAACTATTTTCCCATGTTATTTCTCCCCCCACCCCACCCCCCACTGTTCCTCAGACCTTCTTTTTAACTGCTGGAAATGGCCCACCTTGATTATCACCACAAAAGGTTTTCCTCCTCCCTCCCCTTCCTGCTGGTAATAGCTCATCTTAAGTGATCACCCTCCTTACAGTGTGTATGATAAAACCCATTGTTTCATGTTCTTTGTGTGTGTATATAAATCTCCCCACTGTATTTTCCACTGAATGCATCTGATGAAGTGAGCTGTAGCTCACGAAAGCTTATGCTCAAATAAATTTGTTAGCCTCTAAGGTGCCACAAGTACTCCTTTTCTTTTTGGGCTCTGTTAAGTAACCCGAGGCCTGATTTCACTGTAAACAGATCTGAGAGCTGTGTGTTAAGCAGAGCGGTGATCCAAAGCGAACCTGGTGATCTGAGGCGAAACTGTTTCTTTGGAAGCAGTGAATCTGTGAATACTGCAATTATCCAGTGAACCAGGTGCTGGAGGCTCCAGGGAGACGCTTGAAGAGCGCAGGGGGTTGGAGTGTGCAGTCGCTAACTTGGGGAGAGAGAGAGTTGTGGACTTGACTCCCAGCAGGCACTGACGAGGCTTCCTCGCGCTAAGGGCAGGTGGTAGCAAGGAGCCTCCCAGACCTAGGTCCTCCCGGGAAGGATCACATCTGGGCTGGGGCATTGTCGTGTTACTAGCACGGCACGAGACGTTGACCAAGTGAGTATTTTGTATCTGTGCCTTGAAGATGGTTTTAAAAAGAGCCCTGGAGGCAGATCCACTGCGGCCATTGGGTATTGACGTTGTGTCTGTGCACAGCTCTGTGCTTCTGGTTCTCGGGGATGCCCAGGAGCTTCTGGTGCCCGTTTCCCACCCTGTGAGGTTTGCACCCCCTGCCTTAACTTTTCTGGGGCTCCTTTGACTCTCAGCCAAGGCCAAAAATGGCAGACTGTCATGTGCAGTTTGAGGCAGGTTCACAAAATGCTGGAGGCTTGTCCAGAACCAAGCAAATGTTGTGTCTCTTCAAGTTTAGGGGGTCCTGGCTGTATGGGGAAGGCATATTGGGGGTTGGGAGGTCCTGTCTGAGGGCTCTGGCGGAGGAGAGTACAAACCCTGGCTGGGGGATAGCAGGTACAGATCTTGGCTGGTGTCGGTGGAGACCTTGCCGGGGGGGGGTACAGGCCCTGTGTGTCAGAGGGCTGGGAGATCATAGAATATCAGAGTTGGAAGGGACCTCAGGAGGTATCTAGTCCAGCTCCCGGCTCAAAGCAGGAGCTAGCCCCAATTTTTGCCCCAGATCCCTAAATGACCCCCTCAAGGATTGAACTCACAACCCTGGGTTTAGCAGGCCCATACTCAAGCCACGGAGCTACCCCTCCCCCCCGTGACCTGGGAGAGGCGGGTCCCAGACTCTGGCTGGGGCTTGCGCAGGGGAAGGGGGAGGTGAGTCCATTACATTTGGTAACTGGCCCTTTAAGACCCTCCCTCCGGCTGAGGCTCCGGAAACCGATTCTTGATTGGTTGGGGCCCCTGTCGCGCGCAAGCGAACTTGACGCAGCCAGCGCGCGCTGCCGTAGTCCCGCCCTCTGACTCTGACGAAGGCCGCTCCGGCCAATCACCGTCTGCCTTATCTGCATATTACCTCCAGGGTGACCAATCCAAGTCCTAGCTGTGGGCAGCTTATTAACATAACGATGGCGGGCGGGGCGGAGGCAGCAGGGAAGGGCGGTTGAACCTGAGGGACAGGTTTGCTGAGTCAGGGAAGTTTGGGGGATTGGAGGCGGGAGGAGTTGGGGGTGTGGGGGGAGAACGGGCAGGAGGTGGGGGGCCGGGGAATTGGAGGCGGGGGATTGGATGGAGAACGGGTGGGGGGATTGGGGGCGGGGGGATTGGAGGGGTGTGGGGGGCCGGGGAGGAGGCGGGGGGATTGGGGGCGGGGGGATTGGAGGGGGGGGGCCGGGGAGGAGGCGGGGGATTGGGGGTGGGGGGATTGGAGGGGTGTGGGGGGCCAGGGAGGAGGCGGGGGGATTGGGGGTGGGGGGATTGGAGGGGGGGGCCGGGGAGGAGGCGGGGGGTTGGGGGTGGGGGGATTGGAGGGTGTGGGGGCCAGGGAGGAGGCGGGGGGATTGGGGGTGGGGGGATTGGAGGGGGGGCCGGGGAGGAGGTGGGGGGATTGGGGGCGGGGGGATTGGAGGGGGGGCCGGGGAGGAGGTGGGGGGATTGGGGGCGGGGGGATTGGAGGGGTGTGGGGGGCCAGGGAGGAGGCGGGGGGGATTGGGGGTGGGGGGATTGGAGGGGTGGGGGGGGCCATGAGGGGGGCTGGGGGGATTGGAGGGGGGGGGGGGGAGGAGGCGGGGGGATTGGAGGGGGGTGGGGGAGGAGGCGGGGGGATGGGGGCCGGGGAGGAGGCGGGGGGATTGGGGGTGGGGGGATTGGAGGGGGGGGCCGGGGAGGAGGCGGGGGGATTGGGGGTGGGGGGCTGGGGAGGAGGTGGGGGATTGGGGGTGGGGGGGCTGTGGGATTGGAGGTAGAACTGGGAGGAGGTGGGGGGATTGGCGGGAGAACGGGGATCCTGGGTTGGGGGCTAAAAGGAGCCCTGGGGATGGAGCTGCTGCAGATGGTGCGGGGGGGAGGGGGGGCAGTGCTGGGTGCTCTTCCCCTAGTCTGACCTTGTTAGTCAATAAAGGTGTATAAGACGGGCGGGATGGGGAGCTCTGCCCCCCCCCGTCTCCCCAGTTCCCCTCTCCTGGGTGTGTCTCTGACTCTCCTGTTGCAGTGACCAGTTGTGTCCCCTGCTCACGGCAGGGGCTTGGAGCCAGGATGCCTGGATTCTGTTTCTGCCTTAGCCACTGACTCACTGGGTGACCTTGCACAAGTCATTCCATGCCTCCGGTCCCCAGTTTCCCCAGCTTTAAGAAGCCCTTGAAGCACTTTGAGAGTGCAATTTGTAATTCACATTAGAGTGTTACGCTTGTGAACTTTAGTAGGGTTGTGGATCAGGGCACCTAGAGCTTCAAATGAGCATCCTTTATTATATAAACTGAAATAAATCAATTGGGAAATTCCCCAAGCAACATCCACAGAAAAGCAGCTGCTAGTCAGACTGTTAAGTATGCAGTGCTGTGCCAATGTTGCTTTAAATTATTGTATCTCTGGAATATCTTTTCTGTGCAATGTTAAGGTTCCAATTTAAATAGCCTTGTTTTGTTTTGCACATTTATCATTTTGTTTCTAGAGGTGATAAGGGAAGTTATTTGTCCAGGGTCACACAATAAGCTAGTATGTGAGCTGCGAATAGAACCCAAGAGTCCTGAGCCACCAGAGCAGGAGACAATACTTCCTCCTGAGTGGGATGTGCCAGGTGGGCACTGGGACCTTGTTTCGGCAGGATTGTAGCTTGCTCAGTTGCTGCTGGGTTTGGGATTTGCTCCCTGCTTCTCAGTTGCTGAAATGTCCATAATGAAACTTGATTGCGCATTACAGGTGGCCTGGTCTGAGCTGCTTGAGCATTTCCCGGTGCTCTTAGCTGGTGTTTGCAGAAATTGGTCATGTCGCATGCTGCAAAACAGCTGGCCGCTGGGATCTTGTAAGTGTTGCAGGTTTTTTCCCCCTACCAGACTGCAACAGGCTGACTGTTGTTGTGGTCATGGTGATGCTGACAGGCCCCACAGTGCCTGACAGCAGTCAAATCTAGGTAATGAATTCACAGAGCTTAAGTTTGATGCGACCATTAGATCATCTAGTCTGACCTCCTGCATAACAAGGGCCAGAGACCTTTACCCAGTTACCCCTGGATTGAGCCCAATAGCTTGTTTGGCTAATGCATCTCCCAGAAAGGCAGCCAGCCTTCATCTGAAGACATCAACAAGTGGAGGCTGCCGTGGTAGTTTGTTCCAATGATTAATCACCCTCACTGTTAAAACGTTGGGCCTGATTTCTAATGTGAATTTGTCTGGCTTCAGTTTCCAGCCACTGGTTCTTGGTCTGCCCCTCTTTGCTAGATTAAACGGCCCGTTAGTCCCTGGTATTTTCGCCCCAGTTACATGTAGGCTGTTATCAAGGCAGTTCTTGATTGTGATGAGCTAAACAGATTGAGCTCTTTAAGTCTCCCACTGCAAGGCGTTTTTCCAGATCATTTTTGTGGCTCTTTTCTGTACCTTCTCCAATTTTTCAAGAGATTTTTAAAATGTAGACCCCAGAACTGGACGCAGTGTTCCAGTGTTGGTCTCACCAATGCCACATACAGAGGTAAAATCAACTCCCTGCTCCTGCTCACTACTCCCTGTTTGTACAGCCAAGGATCGCATCAAAGATTTTGTTGTCATAGTGTTGTACTGGGAGCTCATGTTGAATTGCTTCTCCATTATGACCCCTAAACCCTTTTGCAGACACTGCTTTCTTTGTTCCTAGATGAATAACTTTGCATTTGATTGTATTAAAATGTATTTTGTTTGAATGGGCCCCACTTACCAGGTGCTCCAGATCGCTCTGTATGACTGCCCTGTCCTCTGCTTTACTTACCACTCTGCCAATCTTGGTGTCATCTGCAAATGTTATCGGCACTGGTTTTATATTTAATTCCAGATCATTGATGAACATGTTGAATAGCATCAAGCCTAGTACCAGTCCCTGTGAAACCCCACTAGAAACGCCCCTGTTTGATGGTCATTCCCCATTGGCAATTACTCTTTGAGATCTTAGAGACTAACAAATTTATTTGAGCATAAGCTTTCGTGAGCTACAGCTCACTTCATCAGATACTCAAATTTCAGAGTAGCAGCCGTGTTAGTCTGTATTTGCAAAAAGAAAAGCAGTACTTGTGGCAACTTAGAGACTAACAAATGTATTAGAGCATAAGCTTTCGTGAATGCATCCGATGAAGTGAGCTGTAGCTCACGAAAGCTTATGCTCTAATAAATTTGTTAGTCCCTAAGGTGCCACAAGTACTCCTTTTCAAATAAATTTGTTAGTCTCTAAGGTGCCACAAGTACGCCTTTTCTTTTTGCGAATACAGACTAACACGGTTGCTACTCTGAAATCTTTGAGATCTGTCACTTAGCCAGTTCTTAATCCATTTATTGCATTATACATAGTGGAGCCTACTAGTTTTTCAATCAGAATGTCAAGCAGTAGAAACTCAAATACCTCACCAAAGTCTGTTACATCTACACAATTACCTTTATCAGCCAGGCTTGTAATCTCAAAGAATGAAATCAGGCTTGTTGACCGGACCTGTTTTCCATAAACCCATGCTGACTGGCCTTAATTACGTTCTCAGCCATCAGTTCTTTATCAATTAAATCATTTTGTATTTTCCGTTATTTTGCCCAGGATTGATGTCAGGTTAACAGGCCTATATTTATCTGATTCATCCCACTTGCACATTTGGAATACTGGTACAACATTAGCTCTTTTCCAGTCTTCTGGAATTTCCCTGGTATTCCAAGACATACTAAAAATTAACATCTCCTCCAAGATCTCATCAGCCAGCTCTTTTAAGACTCTTGGTGCAAGTTCGCCAGGCCTGCTTATTTAAAAATACTTATCCCAGCAGATGTTGTTTAACATCCTCCTTAGTTACTAAGGGACTCAAAAGTACTTCATCATGCTCATATGGTGCACGATATCCTACTGCCTCTTTCCAAATGCAGAACAGAACACTTCTGCCTTTTTCTGCATCATCATTAACAGTTTTATTTTCTCCATCTAGTAATGGGTCTGTACCTTTGCTAGGATTTCTTTTGTCCCTAAATACTTAAAAAAATTCCTTCTTATTGTCCTTAGCCTTGCCAGTCATGGTTTTTTCCCTGATGTCTTTAGCTTCCCTTATTAATTTTCTGTACTTCATAACTGCTAAGTTATAACTGCTGCTATTTACTTCCCTGTTTTTGCATTTGTTATGGATTGCTTTTTGATTTCTAATTCCTGCCTTCACTCCTCCTGATCTTGTAGCTGGATTTGTTGAGGTGGAGCACCACTGGGGTTCCCTCGGGGCATATCTGATTGCGGGAGCTGGGTTGCCTTGGGCTGTGGCTTGTGTAAGATGCTCCAGATGAAGGCAAAACTCTCCTCTATGATACACCAGTACCAGGCCTTTCCTTCTCTCCATTCTATGCCAGGGAGGGTGGAATGTTGTCTCCAGCCACAGATTAGTGGATGCGCTGGCTACAAGGACTGATGGATGGCCCTTGGAATTGGTACCCAGAGGAGTATAACTTCAGATCCAGTTCTCAGTTGTGTGACTTGGGCTGTAACCTGTGTGCAGGAGTACCCCAAATTACCCTGTGCCATGCTGGTCTTGGTGGGGTTTGTGGAGCCCCTTATTTATTACAGTTCTAGCTTCTCCCAGCAAGGGCTTCTGTGGGGAAGGGTGTGGGAGCTCTGGCATTGGGAGGGAGTCGCCATCTGCTACCTCAACCCCAGCTTCCCCCGGTAGGAGTCACCCTTGTGAAGGGCTGTGGAGAGCGCTGGCTGCGTGGAAAGCTCAGTGCTCCTGCATTCCCAGGCCCTCCCGGCAGGAGGTGCTGATGGGCGTAGCAGTGTGCACCAGCAATGCCAGCCCAGTAGTGTGTCTGCAGTTGCGCTTCAGCCTTTTCCTTCACTGAATGTGACACAAGCTCTCTGGTTGCAGACATGCCACCGGCAAAGGCCAGCATGGAAACTTCCTGGTCGCCATCAAGCAGGAGAAGGGGGAAGTTCCCCGGACCAGCAGCGAGAAGCCCCATGGCGAGGAGGAGGTGAGCCCCTCTGTGATGTAATCTGGCTCTTCTGCTTTCCCAGCCTGCCCTGAGCACAGGACCCCTGCGGTGGCTCAAATGCAGCCGCACAATGCTGGGACAGCTGGGTTTACAGCACTGCAGGGAGCTGCTTTGCTGGGGTTTTGTGCGTAGTCCTTTCCATAGAAATGCATTCGCTTACCCTGCAATAGTCCTAGTGTAGCTGTGCAGCGTGCTAGGCTGCCGCAGATGGTGCTGGGGCCTTGTGGCTGCAGCACGGGGTTGGGAAGAGAGGCCAGGAGCCCTGGGCTCGGGAGGGCTAATGACGGGGCTGCATGGCGCTCTGTCCCTCTCTTCCTGCTGTGGACACAGTCACTTAGTGAGATCCAGTCCAGCATGTTGGTTGGTTTCTTTCCCTCCCCTGCCACGGGATGACAGCCAGTGAAGAAGAGGGGCTGGCCCAAAGGGAAGAAGAGGAAGAAGATTCTGCCCAACGGCCCCAAGGCCCCAGTGACTGGTTATGTCCGCTTCCTGAATGAGCGCCGTGAGCAGATCCGCATGCAGCATCCTGACCTGCCCTTCCCAGAGATCACCAAGATGCTAGGAGCCGAATGGAGCAAACTGCAGCCCACAGACAAACAGGTACTGGGGGAGGTGGAGGGGTGTCCAGGGGAGACGCACCTTGCATTAGCCCAGCCACATCCAGCTGGGACCTGGGTCACAGCCGTGCTCCAGACCCGCTTGGGCTGTTGAGCCGGTTGAGGGTTGCACCTCGAGTAGGATAGGCTGCGTCCGAGGGAGGCTGGACCAGGGTCTGCAGGGCGTACCCTAATTGGCTGCTGTGCTGTGGGTCTGGGGTCTGGTCCATTCCATAACTGCAGGGCATACACTGAGCCCCCTGACTGGCTGCTCGGAAAGCAGGGAGCAGGGCCCTGACACCTGGAGTCACGCCCTTGAATACTTGCTGGGCAGCTCGCTGGAATCCAGCCTCTGGGGTGATGTTTAGGGTTGCACCTCGCCCCCGCTTCCATGCGCTGTGGGACGTGCCCATCTGACCCCGAGTGGTTTCAGAGGTACCTGGATGAGGCGGAGCGCGAGAAGCAGCAGTACATGAAGGAGCTGCGGGAGTACCAGCAGTCAGAGGCCTACAAGATGTGCACGGAGAAGATCCAGGAGAAGAAAATCAAGAAAGGTTGGTGCTGGGGATGTGTGGGGCTGGGCCCCTGAGCACAGCATGGTGCGCTCTGCCCTGCCCCCCACTGACACGGGTGGGGAAGAGGCTGGAAGCGTCCCCCTCGATGCTGTGGGCTGGCAGGGTGGGCCTGGCACAGCAGGATGAGGTAAGTAACCTCTGACTGCTTTGTGCCCCCAGAGGATGCTGGTTCTGTGTCTGTGAACACTCTGCTGAACGGGCACCCGCACAAGGTAGGGACCCTGGCGGCTCTCTGTGAGGGCAGCAGTGCCCAGGGGAGGGCTGGGTTGCCAGGTGCAGGCTGGGGGAAGTGAAGCTGAGGAGCGCAGAGTCCCTCATAGAGCATGAGGTGGTAAATCCTGTCCAGCTGCATGGGCTCTGCCAGGGGCTCGGGGTGGCAGTGGTGAAGTGGGGCCTGACTCCATGCCGGGCAGTGCCGTGCTGGTGTGACGTGTGTCCGGCTGGTGCTGTATGGCCCTTAGCTCAGTGCATGTCTCATGCCCCCTCCTCCTCCCCGGTGATGCTGCTTGCTCAGTCCATGTCTGTCCCACCCTGTGCCCACACACCCGCTGACTGGGCCAGGGGCTGCCTGTCTGTACCCTGCCACCTTCCTAATGTTCTTTAGGCCATTGGCAGACTTGTTGCATATGACCCTGCCCGGGCATGAGGGGGTCTTGGCTGCAGATTGGGATTAGACAGAGCTACTCAGCTGAGGCAAGTGGAGCTGAGCCTGTAACAGCTGGAATTATTGTGCATCTTTTAAAATTCCTCTTCCAGCTACCAAGGCTGGGGACTGTGGCTTGGCCTGGCCAGTTGTGGGGAGCCCGGAACTATCGCCCGGCCCATGTGGGACCCACCAGCTCCTCTAGGGCCATATGTTGGGACTGGCAGGAGCCCTTATACCCCGCTGCCTTCCCCCATCCTTGAGCTGAAGCAGAGCAGGGGCCGGGTGTGTGGACCTAAGGTGGGCAAGAACCCCTCCCAGGCGAAGGGAAATTCATCCCTTGGGCTAGAGTTGATCTGTCCTGGCCACTGGCCGTTAACCTGCATCGCTCCCGGCCAGGGCGGGGACTGCTGCGGGGACGGCTTCTCCACGTTTGATGTGCCCATCTTCACCGAGGAGTTCTTGGACCAGAACAAAGGTACTGAGCCTAGAGGAGGGGAGGATTTAACTTGTTGGGGCAGTGACCGTCCTGCATTCTGTTTGCACAGCGCCTAGCACAGTGGGGTTCCCTAGAATACTATCAGCGACACAGCCCAGGCCAGGGGAGGGGGAGGCTAGAGACTATGGTGCCCAGTGCTCTCACCTCCCAGCAGGGGGCAGGCCCAGGATCCCTGGTGTAAATAGACCCCTGGCGCTTGCAGTAGCTGATCCTACCCTGGCCCATGTGGCTGGTCGATGCTTGATCCTTCTCAGCAAGCCAAACGAGACCCCTAATGCCCCAAGGCGAGTTTGGGGTGGGAGGGTCGCAGCCTGTGGATTTGCCTGCTGATCCTGTCAGCTTCATGGCAGGGTGCCAGGCAGCCCTCAGAACAGAGTCGCTGATCCCAGCTTCCTGGCTGGAGTCGACTTCCACCTCAGTTGGCCCAGCAGGGGCCAGGTGCAGGGGCTGATGAGCCAAGAACACGGGCAGCACCTAACACTGTGGGGCCCTGATCCTGGCTGGGGCCTCTGGGCTCTGCCGTAACCGAAGTCGTTGATGGCACCACTGTGCGAGTCCTGCATTGGCCCCAGGTCTGTCTCAAGTTGGGGGGAGCTGGGCTCTCCCCCTTCCTTTGCACTGATCCGCCCTCCTGTCTGCGGTGGGGCAGCACGGGAGGCCGAGCTGCGGCGCCTGCGGAAGATGAACACGGAGTTCGAGGAGCAGAACGCCATTCTGCAGAAGCACACAGAGAGCATGAGCTGCGCCAAAGAGAAGCTGGAGCAGGAGCTGGCACTGGAGGAGAGGCAGACGCTGGCCCTGCAGCAGCAGCTCCAGTCCATCCGGCAGGCTCTGACCACCAGCTTTGCTTCCCTCCCCATCCCAGGTGAGCCCAGGAGGCAGAGAGAGAAGGATCATGGGAACACTGCCTACAGAGAGCCTCTCCCTGAGCAGTCCACTGGCTGTCGGCTGGGCTGTCACTAGAAGGGGGAGCCCGGGCGTCTGATACTCTGCACATGGGGGGTGGCTGGAGATGGGGCTTGGGGCCTCAGAAATCTCCCTCCCTTTCCCTCTAGTCTCAAAAGATCCCAAAGCACCCCATGGTGGTACTGAAGAAAAGAGACTGTGGCAGTGCAGCCCCCCCATCCCCCCAGGCTGGAGTGTGGCTGGCTCAGCACGCAGCCAGCAGGTGGGGGCAGAGGGTGGAGAAAGTGTCTGTGTCAGAGCAGACGCAGCCTTGGCGTGGGGGTCTCCCCAACACACCCATGTGTGGTAAACTCACTCTGGGGGTGAATGGCCAACTGGGTTTTGACCCAGATGTTGCAGGGAACAAAGGGGTTGGGCCTCAGAGCTGAGCTCTCCACCCAGTATGGAAACGCCCTGGAAAGGGCCACAGGCGAAGCATCCTGCCCCCCTCTGTAGAGTACCAGTCCTAACCCACTACAGGGCTGCCGGTGCATCGCTGCAGCTGGCCTCTGGGGTTATTGGGCTTGGGACTCCGGCCGGGCTCCTGCGCTTTGCTAACCGGGCCCCTGTCCCCAGGCACTGGAGAGACCCCCACGCTGGGCACCCTGGATTTCTATATGGCCAAACTGCACAGCGCCATCGAGAGCAACCCGCTCCAGCACGAGAAGCTGGTCGTACGCATCAAGGAGATCCTCTCCCGGATAGCCAGGTGAGCGGGGGACTCTTTCCTGCCGGGCCTGAGGATGGAGGGCTGGGGTTCTCCTGCAGGGTTCGGTGACTGGAGGTCCTGGGACCTGCCTGGCCTGGGCATTGGCCATGGCAGCTGTGGGCTGATCCTGGCAGGTGCTCAGTACCCAGAACTCTGTGGGTGAGGCCAGAATTGGGGTGTGGGGGCGGGGGGGGGAGAGCCAGGTCTCAGCAGGTGAGAGCAGGATGTGTTGGGATTGACCCAGGCTGCCCTGATGCTTGGCTTCTCCCTGGACCATTCTTGGGGGATGAGGGAGGCATGTGGGTCCCCTACAGCATGCCACACCCTGTTGTGGTGGTGCCAGTTGGGAAACCCCGGTGCCAGGGGCTGCGGGGAGATCTTCGCTGAATGGCTGCACTCTGCCTAAGCCCCAAGCCCGTTCTGACAGCCCCTCGCAGCCAACCACCCCCTCCTGGGACACAGAGCAGCCCAAACGCCCCCAGTGCACCCGCAGACCAGCTCAGAGCTGAGCAGATCTGTGACTGGAAGGGTCCATATATGGTGCTTGTAACTCCATGTTTTGGGGCTCACGTGGCCAGGGGAGGCCCCCATTTTAAATGGCAGCTGTGTGGGGGAGGGATGTCCTGGTGTCCCTCTCCCTGCTGGGATTTCCTCCCCGCTCTTCCCCATCTCGCTGACCTGGGGCCCAGGGAGTTGCATGCTGACCGCTAGAGCTGTCCTGAGCTCGCTGGCTGGAGCCCAGCACTGCCTGGCAGGGTCTGGACTTGGCCACTGTCCCACAGCTGCTCGGTGACTCATGTGAAGTGGGCTGCTGGCTCTGACTCAGTTTCCTGGGCACAGGTGTCTGCATTGCAGCATCTGCCCCTGGAGTGAACTGTCACCCGTGTGGGCAGTCCCATGGAGACCGAAATCTCCCTGTCTCCCGCGGGGGCATCCCCAGGGTGGGCTGGAGGCAGGCTCATGTGGCAGTGAATGGGCACTGCCTGTTCTGGGGAGGAACAGTCCCTCTGGCCCCACACCACTGTCCCCTGCCCCCTGAGCTGCTGAATGAGCTGCGAGTGCCTAAGCAGGCCGTGTTTTTCCTTCCTGTTTTTAGTGAACACTTATGAAAGGCCTGATGTGTCCTGCGGCCCAGCGCTGACTCAGACTGGGACCCTCAGCCACCTTCTCCCACCCGCCCTGACACCTGGAATCCGCTGGAGCCTTGTGGCTCAGCACCTCCGCCTTGCACAGATCTTTGCTGGAGAAGGCCTTTGAACGGGTTGAGTAACTCTTGGTCCTTCCGTGCAGCTGAGAACTGTGGGCCAGGCCTCTGTGGGGTCTTGGGGGGCAGGCTGCCAAGCAGGGACAGCAAGGCAGCTTGCAGGGTCACTTTTTGGCTCCTCCTGAGCCCTTGGCTCGCTGACTGCCAGGGCTAGGGCTTAGTGCAGCGCCCCAGTGGTATGACTGGATGTGCTGCAGGCTCCGCGTGCCCCATTGCAAGTTGGCCCTCCATTCTCCAGCGAGGCCCCAAGATTGTTCAGTAATGCTGAAAATCCTGCAGCAGTTGCATTAAATTAAACCACACAGCCTTAAAGCTGACCAGAAGCTGCCCCTGGCCGCTCACTGTGACAGTAAATCAGGCGTATCTCGGGCTGGCCCCACCCTCCAGTTGTCAAGGTGATGGAGGAGTCTGTCTTGCCAAGGCAGGGCAGAAGTGCTCGTTGCTGGGGGGGTGCTGGTGTAGACCAGGCACTGCTGCCCTTACCCACGTCACCTAGACCTATGCTGAGCAGAAGAGGACACAACAATGATAATGCCACTGTCCTGCCTACGTTAGTGCAACCTCCCCTAGAGCTGCATCAATATTTGGGCAAAAATAGATGGGTTCCTCCTTCCCCCCCACACAAACAAGTCTACTGTAGACCCAGCCCAAGCTATCAGCAGTGAAATGGTTCAGTGTTGGCATTGAAACTACCATTGTTAGGTTTCAGAGTTAACCCATTGCAGTGAATGGGGCTGTTCACCCCCTTGGAGCAGTTGTTTCAGGCTGTCTACAGACTCAGGCGCTCACACTTGAGTCATATGAGGGCTGTTGCTCTTTGATGAGCGCTGTGATCCTGGCACTGTGTAGTGGGGTGGGAGCTCTGCTCCCCTACCCCTAAAATAGCATGGCTGAGTATTATGGGAATTGCCCTGCTGAGCCCTGCCCAAGGGGGCCTGGGGAAGCCATGTCTGCATGCCAGGGTCAGGCCAGCTCACTTGTTCTCAGCATGGGGTCCTCTGCCTTAGTTAGCTAAGGGGCATGTTTGTAGTGTGGATGGGACCAGCTCGGTCAGAACTGTGCCGGGACCAGCCTGATCAGTCTGGTTACAGTCCTGCTGCCCGGAACAGGTCCCTGTCTGCATTTGAGTCTGTGGTGTAGATGGGCCCTTATCTAATCTTAGGGTCTGTGTTCACTGCTGAGTTAACCAAAGCTCTTACTCCAGTGGAACCTCAGCCCACTCCTGTCCACACACAATCCTGTCCTCTGAGTTTGGTGGTGCTTTCAACCGCAGCTTGCTGGCCCGGGTGCTGCTTTCACTCGGCTGGGAACCTGCCCGCTTTGCAGTGGGGACGCAGGCAAAATCACTCAGTGCTGACAGTCCTCTAGCGACTTCACACAGTTTCCCCCCGTGTGCCCAGTAGGACAGACAAGTTCTCCCACGCTTCACTGGGAAAGATCCCTAGAGTGGCTCAGCTCACTGCAGCACAAAGCACCTGGAAAAAGCCCCTGATGTCCTCATGACACCCAGGTGAGAGCCATGCCATTGCGGGCACAGTAACAGGTCAGGTGCTACTCGCCCTGGCTGGGCTGGCCTGGGCTCAGACTTGGGTGCAGATCACCTGTGTTACTCTGCAGTGTAGTCATACCCCACGAAGTGTAGGCATGAGTCTCCAGGGTTATCGTGTTCAATTCCCTGCCATCCTGTCCTGAGCCCACAGGGGCTGGGAGGGGCAGATGCTGCTGAGGGTGGGCAGACAGCACCCATTTAATTGCCCAGTAGGTGCCCGGAGCTCTGGGGAGGTGGGACAGTGCGGTGTAGAGAGCTGTGCCCTGGCGGGAGGGCGCCATTCTCTGTGCATGGACAGGGTGGGAGCCCCACTCCATCCTGGTTAATCCTGCAGACGCCGCACCAGAGATGGCCACTGAGGGCATGTCTACATTGCAGTTCAAACCCACAGCTGGACCATGCTGGCTGATTCGGGCTCACGGGATCTGGGCTACAGGGCTGTGTAATTGTGGTGCAGATGTTTGAGGTGGGAGGGTCCCAGAGCACTGAGCCCGAAAGCCCCTTAGCCCAAGCCCTGCAAGCACAAGTCAGCTGGCCCAGGCCAGCCACGGGTTGTTAATTGCAGTGCAGACGTGGGATCACCTCTTAACACTTGCCAGTCAGCCATAAAGACTAGAGATGTGGTCTGGCTCCAAACGCCCTCACAGCTGGGGCAGGGGGCCCGTCCCGGCTCGGACATTTCATTTATTTTTACAAAGAAGTTATTTAATCCAGTCTGAAGTTGACTGTGACTAAACCTCTGGGTGAGCAGAGAAGAGTCGCTCAGTTCCCTCCCGGAGCCTCCTTCCGATGGGTGAACCCCACATGGTGCCCTCTTGCTTCGGGACGCACATTGCTAATCCCTCTCTCTGTTGGTCTGGCCCGTGAGAGATGGGGCTGGAGTGTGACGCTCTGGGCTGAGGGTGTTAGATCTGATCCCAGCCCCTCTCCAGGCATTTTGCTGGTCAGAATAGGGACCAAACTGCTGTGCCAGGGTGATGCTGACAACTTGCCTGCAGCTTCTAGCGCCAGGCACTGCCAGCTCCGGTCACAGCGAGCAGCAGCTTCGTCTGCAAGGAGCGTGGTATGCGCTGTGCACTGCGGGGATGTGGCAGGATCCGTCCTTCCCTGGGGACGTACCATCTGTATGTGCTACCACTTAGAAATGCCTGTCCCCAACCATGGCACCTGGCAGCATTCCAGCCCCAGCCCTGCTCCGCCAGTAACACTGTGCTTTTCCACCTATGCTCCGCGGACCCCTGGGCAGTCACCGACTATGTCTAAGGGGTCCATGAAAGGGTGCCGTTACCATAGCACGGTGGTTTTCAGGGGTCCACAGACTGGGTAAGATTTCCAAAGGAGTTTGCACCTTCATTCAAGATTTTGTAGGAGTCTGTAAATGAGAAAAGGTTGCAAACCCCTGGAATAGCAGGTCTTGCGTGGCTGAGAACAGCTTCTCAGTTACAAGGGGATGGGCCATGGCGTGGGAGCTCTGCGAAAACTCCCAGCTCTCCCACCGACCTTGGGCCCATCTCTACAGGGGAGAGTGGCTCCCTTTCCTGCCTCCCGAGGGCTGTGAGGCCAGATTCCCCAGCCTCGGTGGGGTGCTGAGATACTCCAGTGATGGGTCTGAATGCACTCTGGGAGCTGCACCCACTGGGTCCTGCCAAGCAGCATTTTCAGTGCCTCTCATTCTACATCACCTGAGTAAGGTCAGTGGCTTAAAAGTTCCCCTTGTGCAGGAGCTGCCCTCGGGCCTGCAGTGCCCATCCCAGTTCTGCAGAGCTCTGGGTCTCTGTGTCTTAACTCAGTGAACCCTGGTAAGTGGGGTTAGTCACTTATCTTGGATCATGTAATTAGAGAGATTATTTTCTTACTAGCACGTAAAAAAAGTGCAATTTCCAGTTCACAGTAGCCTCTCCCTTGGAGCTAATGCTGTCCGCTATGGAGCGACAGCCAGAACTGCTCTGGTCTATGTAAGCCTCTCCGTGTCACGCCACTTCGGCTGCAGCCTGCAGTGCCTGGGAACGGCCAGGGAGACATTTGATACAAATAAAAATGGGGTGGAGACCCAATCTGTTGCCCTGAGTGAAAGTGGTTCATGGGCAAAGTGCGTTGGGTGGGTGTAGGGTGACCAGACAACAAGTGTGAGAAAACGGGACGGGGGTGGGCGTAATAGGAACCTATATAAGAAAAAGACCCCAAAATTCAGACTGTCCCTATAAAATCGGGACATCTGGTCACCCTAGGTAAGTGGCTGTAGCGGCACAGCCGTGGTCCCTGCATGGTCACCGAGTGACACCTAGCTACTGGAACAACCGAACCCCTTGCTGTCTCCTGACTTCGGCAGGGACACCAGGAAGAAGCTCAGCCCCTGGCTATGTCCTCCTTTGGCATGGTGCAAATCTGGGGTGCAGGGGCCTGCCCTAGATTACAAACAGTCAGAGCCATCACAGGCCCCATTCCTGAGCTGCTGCTCTGTAGCTGCCGTTCTCTCTAGTCCCGGAGCCCTGCACCAAGAGTGTCTTTTGGAAGGATGGTGCACACCCAGAAATCAGCCAGTCGTTCTTAGCAGTGCTTGCTCTGAGCTAGCGTTCAGTATCCCAAGCAATGAGGCTTCTAGCATGTGTCTAGCTTGACTAACCTTCTTTCAGAGGTGAATGACAATATTTGCGAAGGGCTTTGAAGATGAGCATCCCAGAGGCTGGAAGGTTTTGTGGCTAAAGCCCAGGACTGGGAATTGGCAGATCTGGGCCCCTCCTTGGCTGTGCCACAGACGTCTGTGTGACCTTGGGCAAGACACATGACTTGAGATTAGAGACCTGGCTGCTGGACAAAGATCAGGGTGAGGGAAGTGGAGTGTTTGTGAGCAGCATGTGATTCTAGAGCAGAGATAGTGAAGGGACAAGTGCCCCCTAGTACACAGATCCATAGAGCTTCAAAGTGTCACAGAACCGGTAACCAACACCCAATTCTGCCACTGCTGTTCACAGGAGTTTGCTCCCACGGGAGTTCCATGCTCCCTGAGTGGATTAGGCCTCACACTGCCCACTTTGCATGTGGGGAAACTGGAGAGAGAGAGTAAATGACTTTAAAACTTCCCTGGTAGGCGGGGACCCCATCTAAGTGGCTGTCCTGTTGATGCAACACAAATGTCCCCTTGGGTCAACGGATTGGTGTCTCCACGATTCCAGATCAATGCGACTCAACTCGCATGGCAGAAGAGCCTTTTTATTTTTGCCCAAACTCTCCCAAGGATCTGAAGGTCAAGCTGGGTTCCCCTGCCTCCCTCAGCAGCCCCAGCAATGCTGGTTCTGCAGTTGGACCCTGGTTGTCCCTTTTTCTGGTGCACAAGAGGGAACAGAATCCTTCTAGCTGTCCTGCATCCAGGCAGTTCCTGCAGGGCCAAGGACTTGGTGGTGTCAGCCAAGGCTGCAGGTCTGTCATGAAGACACAGAAAGGGGCAGAGACAGAGCACAGCCGTGTGAAATATTTGCCTTATCATTAAAATTCCCACCGGAACTCAAAGTTCTTGTTTAGATTTCCTTGGTCTGAGTTTTGCAGAGAGCTCAGCTGCTGCTCTCCCATCCAAGAAGAAACCCCAGCGCTGGACCAGAACGCCGCCTTCTGATGCAGATAACTTCAACCTTGAGACCAGTGCAGCTTTTCCGTGCTTCTGAGGTGAAAAGCCGAACCCACTGTTCTTGCCAAGCAATTCAGGCAAAGTCCCCTTTGGGGCAGGGCACCATGTGGGCTGAAACCAGCTGGGAGAGGGGTTGTTTACAAAACTCACTCCTCGAAAGCCATAACTTCCACACACTGCACCTGCTAACATTGGCCAGGGGTCGGGGACATCCTCCAGGGGCTGGTCCCTGTAAGAGGCTTAGGAATCTGCTACTGCCTCGGGCCTGGCCAGACCGGGGGAGGTCTAGGTTGGCTATTAGGAAAAACTTTTTCACTCGGAGGGTGGTGAAGCACTGGAATGGGTCCACTAGGGAGGTGGTGGAATCTCCTTCCTTAAAGGTTTTTAAGGCCTGGCTTGACAAAACCCTGGCTGGGATGATTTAATTGCGGTCGGTCCTGCTTTGAGCAGGGGATTGGACTAGGTGAGGTCTCTTCCAACCCTGATATTCTATGGCTCTGGAGCACCAGGAGTGGAGGCTGCTTCGCGGCCCAATGCTGCCTGTGCATTTCCTGGCCAGGACCGGGACCGGCAGTGGGGTTTGAACAGCTGTCCATCTCCGGTGCTTGGGCTGCCGTGCCCCTGGCCAGCAGAAGTATGTAATCGCTGGGAACCTAGCATGGTCCTTTGTTCCCCTCCAGGTGTGTAAGATGCTACTTCCTTGGAGTGACCACAGCCCAGGTGCCAAAAGCTTGTGCACATACATCCCCAAATTGCTGGTTCAGTCCCTATCAGTGACCCATCATAAGTGCTTAAGAAGGTATTGTTTTTATAGGGTCGCTCTCCTGATGGTAAACATACACTGGCCTTTAGCTGGAAGCTGCGATGGTGGAACAGCCAAACCCCTGTTGCCCCTTGTAACCCCTCAGCACAGCTGCTCTTCCCAGGGGTTTGCTTGCTGGCTCTTCCCGCTCCCCAGGTCCCTGCAGCTTGGAGCTCTGCCTGTGTGGAGGGAAGCTCATCTGACACTCCTTGAATTACCTGCGCTCACGGGATCAGATTCCCTGGGCTGAGAGCTGGGGAGATCTATAATTCAGCAGGGGCAGCTGCCATTGTGGCCCCGAAAGAAGGGCAGCAAGATGCTGCGGAGATCAGGCTGGCGAAGCAAGAAGGCAGGCGAGGAAGAGGAGGAGGAGAAGCCCATGGAGAACGGGGTGTCCCCAGAGCAGGGGGCCACGGAGGCCCCGCCTGAAGTGGGGAGAGCTGGGAATAGTGCCCCCGCTGCCTGCTCGCAGCCATCCCTGCGGGTCCGGCCCAGGCTGGTCTTCCACACGCAGCTGGCCCACGGCAGCCCCACGGGCAAGATCGAGGGCTTCACCAATGTGAAGGAGTTGTATGCCAAAATCGCCGAGGTCTTCGACATCTCCCCCACTGAGGTGAGGCAGGAGCAGCATGGGGTGGGGGGCGGGGCAGTGCCTAACCCAACCGAAGAGCCAGGATACCTGAGCCTGACACACCTGTGCCAGTGCCAAAGCTCCCCTCTGCCCTCGATCTGGGGTGGGGTGGGGTAGGAGTCTGCTGTTTAGCCTTTGGAGCCCTGCATGTTCCAGCTGGCCGGCTCTGGTCACCACAGGGTTAAGGCCAAGCTCTCTGGGTACAGCTGCAGGGCTTGCCTCCATGGTGCCATAGCATCTGCCAGGGCTTGGGCTGCCTTCCAGGGTCCATCTGGTACATGCCGTTCCTGTACCGTCATGACTAAGCCCGCGGTGGGCGGGAGCCCTGGGTTCTAGTCCCAGCTCCACCTGACTCTCTCTGTGACCCTGGGCAAGACACATCTCCCCTCAGTGCCTCAATTTTCCCATCTGACCCGCCTTTCAAAAGATCTGCGCCTAGAAGTGGCTGTGCAATCAGTAGGGGTGATGAAGAAACTCTGGCTGGTTTGTTCCTTAGCCAAGAAACCTGGGCTATCCAGACCAGTTGGCACAGGTTTACCTATGCCGTGGTTGTCTGCCTCCCCTATGGGGCTGGGAGCTTTGAGATCCTCAGCTGAATGGTGCTAGGGAGAGGCACGTTATTCCACGGATTGTCCTGTCGGGGTGCTGGTGGCCTGGGGGATCAGTAATGGGCTGCTGGACCTGTCGCCTTTAACATGGTTCGATCCAGCCCAGGCGAGTTGTGACTCTCACTTGTTACCATCTGATGCTGCTCAGTGGCTTGCATGAAACCGGTTCAGTGAGTCTCTGTCGCTCTCGTGTGGGCAGAGCTGGGGCTGCCCCTTAGCTCCTGTGTGTTCCTGTTCGTGCTCAGTTCACGACCCTGGGTAGGGCCACAATAATCCGTGCTGCTGCAGGTGCCCTCTGCAGGCAGCCCTGGGCTGGAGAGAGCCTGCCTCTGCCCCTCCATCTTGTCGGGGTCAAGCTTGCGACCTCAGCTGTAGCTCTAGCAACATAGTGTACAGGAGACCAGATCCATGTCTCAGAAATTCATCCTAGTTATTCTTTAGTGCATCCTACAGGCCCCAAACAAACCCAGGGCCCTGATTGTGCTGGGCGCTGCACAAACATTGTCAGCCAGGCCCTGTCTCCAAAGAGTGTGAAATCTAAACAAGCCAGACAGGGAAGGATGGTTATCCCCATTTTTATAGATGGGGAAACTGAGGCATGGGGAAACTAAGAAATTTGCCTGAGGTCCCCCAGGGTAAGGAAATGTACTGAGTCCAATCTGGTTAATTCACTGACAGCCAACCTGCTTCTGTAACAACAAACAACAGGTTTCAGAGTAGCAGCGGTGTTAGTGTGTATTTGCAAAAAAAAGGAGTACTTGCGGCACCTTAGAGACTAACAAATTTATTAGAGCATAAGCTTTCGTGAGCTACAGCTCACTTCATCGCATCCGATGAAGTGAGCTGTAGCTCACAAAAGCTTATGCTCTAATAAATTTGTTAGTCTCTAAGGTGCCGCAAGTACTCCTTTTCTTTTAACAAAACAACAAAAGCCCATCATGTTTGTGGTTTGAAAATGCACCTAATTTTGCCGATTCTGAGTTGCAGACCCTGGAGTTCCAAGGAAGGCCGGGTGGGGACAGCTCAGCTCTGTGGGTTATTCATTTATTTTTGCACAGTGATGATCACCCAAAAGGCCTTTGGCTCAGGGCGCTGCCATGACAGAAGCAATGATCAATAATAATTCAGGGTTGTTATGTGTGGTTGTGGGCCTCCGTTTTCACAGACAGCTGCAGTAGGGAATGGGAACGTCTCCAACAAATGCAAGGCTCACTTCCCTGATTGGCCCATTTCCCTTTCCTTGAAGCAAACACCTTTCACGTGATCATCAATGCACAAAAATAGATAAAATAAGCCCCAGAACCAACTTGTCCCTCCAAGGCAAAAAGCAGAATTCCAGGGTCGGCAACTCAAAATGGGTAAAAAGGGGTACATTTCCCACCCACATTTGGGGGTATCATGGTGCTGGGTGCTCTGTGCCCCTCTGGTGCATGCCAGCCACTGCCCCGCTGAGCTGTTGGGTGGAGGGTGTTCCAAGCTCCCAACCCCGCTGGACAGAACAGTGAGGCAGCTGCTCTCCGGCAGATCCTCTTCTGCACCCTCAACACCCACAAGGTGGACATGCAGAAGCTGCTAGGGGGCCAGATCGGCCTGGAGGATTTCATCTTCGCACATGTGCGGGGCGAGACCAAGGAGGTGGAGGTGACCAAGACGGAGGATGCACTGGGGCTGACCATCACTGACAACGGGGCAGGCTACGCTTTCATCAAGGTGGGTGAGGGCCATGGGCTGGAGGGGCCGCAGTGGAGGGGGGGGGGATTGTGCCAGGGACAGCCAAGAATTATCCTTCAGGAGGGTGATTTTATGTTTTGTTTGTTTTTTTAAATGGAAAATTGGGTTTTTGGTGAAAAGTGGCTGTCGGCTTCTTGTGGGAAACCTCCAGTGTTTGTTAAAAAAACTGCACCCCCAACACCCAAACTGTCTGGAGTTGGGAACCCTGCCGTGGGGCCTCCTAGGAGCCGCAGTTTGGGTGTTTCGTGTTCTCATTCTCCTTACTCCCCAGCTGGACTCCATCTCCCATGATGCACTGTGACTCTGACATGAGTCCATGATGTCTCACCAAGAGGGGAGAGCCTGGTGCATCGTGGAAGTAGTAGTCCAACCTGGCAGGCTGGCCCATAAAGGACGGTGGGAACAACAAACACTGAACTACAACTCCCATGAGGCACCAGGTGGCATTTCTCAATCAAAATATTTCTGTTTTCTGTTTGTTGCTGAAAAATCAAAACTTTGGGGGGAGGGGTGAGAGCAAGGGGACTTTTCAGGTCAGACAGTCCAGGGCGGGGCTCGTGGTCCAGGGGGCAGGGAAGGCTGGTTTCCAGGAGATGGCCCATCGGGCGGCTCACGCACTCTGGCCCTGGGACTCCTGAGCCAGGAGCAGAGAGTTTACAGATGTTTATTCTCATTAAAATCACCTCCCCACACAATGTAAATGTCCCATTCACTGCACACAGCAGGGAATCCCCCAGGGCAGGCTACAAGGACATGGAATCAGATGGGGATGAGTGGGGACATGGAAGAAATGGTACCAAACAGAGACTGCCTCGTTTGAGGAGGCAGCTGAGAGAGCATTGCTGAAAGGCTCGGAGAGCAGGGCTGCTCTAGAGAAGGCAAAGTGGGGGCCTCTGATCTCCCCCTCTCATGGGGTGAGAGCAGGGGTCAGGCAATGACATGGAAAAGCAACAGATTTGAAACTGATCCAAGGTGATCCCTGTGGATCCCACTGGCAGCCTGTGGAACTCGCTGCCACAAGATACCAGGGAGTCCAAGAGCGTGGCAGGACTCAGAAAAGGGCGTGGACATGGCTACAGAGCAGTGGTTCTCAACTTGCAGTCCCCCTGTTTCAGGGCACGAGCCAGCCTCTAGCCAGAGGGTGGGGGGGTCAGCAGGGCCCAGGACCAGTTACTGTACAGCTGCCTGCAGGGATTCTCGCACCTTCCTTGGAAGCAGCTGGTGCTGGTGCCAGGAGATTGGCTGGGTGGGGCCAGCAGGGTGATACCTGAGGAGCTGGGGAATTCAGCTGAAGACAAAAATATGCGGGGAGAGAGTTTTTCTGAGAGAGAGCCCTGCAGCTGGGGGAGGGGGTCAGAGCCCTGCAGATGGGGGGAGAGGGGCAAATACCCCCCCACATAAAAGGAAACCCCCCAGGGAAAGTAGCCTGAAGCTTTGATCAGCTGGACATGGTGATTTCCCCCTGCAGAGAAGGGAGGGGAGCCCCCCTACATTGCCCTTCCCAGGGGCTGGGTTCTCTCCAGGCTAGTCTAGGGTCATGGAGGCAGAGCAGGGCTGATTTCAGGCAGGGTCTGAGGCCCCAGATGCCAGCCAGCCCCATTGCACCGGGTGCTGCCCGGCCCCAGAGCCAAGCCCAACATCGTTCCCAGTGTGACAGGGTCAGGCCAGATGGCTATAGGAGAGTAATAGAAGGCAGATATATTAGCCCCAGGCTAAGTAGGTCCCCTTTCCCTGGGTAAGGTAACAGGGAAGGTTCCAGAACAATCAGGAACCTTCTGGAGACAATTAAGACAGGCTGATTAGAACACCTGCAGCCAATCAAGAAGCTGGTAGAATCAATTAAGGGAGGCTAATCAGGGCACCTGGGTTTTAAAAAGGAGCTCACTTCAGTTTGTGGTGTGTGTGTGAGGAGCTGGGAGCAAGAGGTGCTAGGAGCTGAGAGTGAGAACGTGGACTGCTGGAGGACTGAGGTGTACAAGCATCATCAGACCCCAGGAGGAAGGTCCTGTGCTGAGGATAAAGGTGTTGGGAGGAGGCCATGGGGAAGTAGCCCACGGAGTTGTAGCTGTCACGCAGCTGTTCCAGGAGGCTCTCTAGACAGCTGCGATCCACAGGGCCCTGGGCTGGAACCCAGAGTAGAGGGCGGGCCTGGGTTCCCCCTGCAAATCTTCCCAACTCCTGGTCAGACACAGGAGGATTTGACCTGGACTGTGAATTCAGAAAAACAGCCAAGCTGAGGGCTGCCATGAGCTCCCCGAGGAAATCTGCCAATAAGCGCAAGACCCACCAAGGTAGAGCAGGAACTTTGTCACACCAGACAGGCGGTCACTGCTCCAGGCGGTTCACAAGCAGCTCTTGGCACCGCTCTGTGCCTCCTGCCCTACAAAACTGGGGGTGGGGGCTGGAGAAACACCTGCTGTTGTGCTAGGGACATCCCAGTGTTGTCACTCCCCAGCCCCAGCCCAGGGTGCAGCTCTAAGGTCATCCCCCTGCCCAGTAGCGCTGGTCCTGATGGCTGGGAGGCACCTGCATGGATACCCCCCCATGTGTAAGGACCAGGAGCAGCTCAGCCCTGCTGTGTCCCCACGCCCCCTTCCACCCCCCAGCCGGCCATGTCCCACGCTCCCCCGCCCCCACTGACCGGCATGTCCCGCGCTCCAGAGGATCAAGGACGGGAGCATCATGAACTGCGTCCAGACTGTGTGCGTGGGCGACAGCATCGAGGCCATCAACGACCAGAGCATCGTAGGCTGCCGCCACTATGATGTTGCCAAGATGCTGCGGGAGCTGCCCAGGGCCCAGCCCTTCACCCTGCGGCTGGTGCAGCCCAAACGGGCCTTTGGTGAGTTACACAAAAATGCGCACACACATGCGCACACCAGACACTCTGCGGTGCAGGGTCAAGTGTTTGCTGCCCCTGGCCTTGACCCCAGGGGATGGGGGTTAAACCGGCTGCCTGAGCGTCACAATCTGCTGCGATTTGCCCTTATCACAGAACCAGCATTCAGAATAACTGGGAATCTCGTCAGTGAGACCCCAGGCTTCGGGTCGGAGTGGGGGCACCGGCAGAGCTGTGCAAGCCCAGGTTCTGGGCTAGGAGGGGGCTGCGGATCGGGAGTGAGGGGCACTGGCGAGCTGGACGGGAGCCTAGGCTTCTGGGACAGCAGGGGCTGTGGGTCGTGAGTGAGGGGCATTACTGTGGCAGGCTTTAGGACTGTGGCAGCAGCCTCTCCATTGTCAGATGGGTGCAGGGAGGGGATGTGGTCTGAGGTCCAGCGAGTCTAAGGCGGAACTGGGCACTGAGCCCCAATCCTGGGTCCCCGCTCAGAGTCCTCTGCCCCATGAGTCCCTCCTACATCCGGCCTGGGTTTGTCGGACCATGATGTTAAGAGGTGGGAAAGCCCTTTACCCCTGCAGCCCATCTCCCAGCAAACGGTACAGAGAACATTAAACAGTTACCGCCTGGACCGCCAAACGCTTCTACGCAGCTCTGAGAATGCCACTCACTCCCAGCCCGCAGGCCCCTCCTTCCCTCTCACCTTGGGTCTCCAACCAGATCTACCAGAGCTCTCAGCCCTGGCCTGCGTCACCCTCCACTCTTCATCGCGGACCCTGGGCAGCATCATTCTCGGACATGCCCAAGCCTCCCCCTGCCCTGCTGGCCCCGCCACCCGAATGCGGCTGCTGGGTCTGAGCCGTGGGGGCTGCCCTGGTGGGAAGGGAGGTGGGGGGCCTCGCACCTGGGTTCTTTTCCCTTCTGATCTTCGGGCCCGGGCCCCTGGGGGGTTGCACTCTGTATCAGGCCAGCCACGCGGCACCAGATCCCGCCAAGTACCCCCCCTCCCCTCCCTCCACACACGCATGCGAGATGGTCCATGACGTAGTTGGACTCAGTGTCGGGCACCGGGCAGTCATCTGGGCTCTGAGATGGCATCGCCCAGTCACACGATGAATCCACTCGGGGCTCGCAGCCGGGTTATAGCTCCTGGGGCCCCATGGGCGGCTGCTGACATGGGGTGGAGGGAACGGATCCACGTCTGGGGTTAGAGTAAGCCAAGCAGCTGCTGCTCAGCCTGTTGCATCCCCACACGCTAGCATTGGGCGTGTCCCTGCGATCCCCCCAGGAATCTCTGCCTCCCTCCAGTGAGGAGCTTCCAGAGGGACCGAACCCAGCCCCTCGGAGACGCCATGGGGCCCCTGTGACTCCTCAGGCCGGGCCTGGCCTGGCACAGAGGCTGCTGGGTGAGCGAGTCCCTGTATCCCCTCAGGGGGAGGCTGTCGCCCTGGGTAGCCCCTCCTGCAAGGGGCGTGACCGACCTGAGTGCCCCTGAGAGCCACATGCCGACTGGACCTGCTCGGGCTGGTCGGAGATCTATGCAGTGCCGTGTGCACATGCACATGTGTGTGGAGCTGCAATCCCAGCATTGGAAGCCGGGTTGCTGGGCTGGATCATCAGGAAGCCGTGGCGCAGCCCTGGTGTTCTTCCATTTCCCCTTTCTCCCCACCGGCTTCTGCCAGCCCCCTCTCTCCTGCTCCCCGGGGGAACATTGGGTGGCCCATGTCAGTGTCTCCCACTAGGGGTGCATGGACAGTATGGCTGGGCCCTGGGCTGAAGCCTAGCTAGGCCTGTAACCGGTGCTGCTGGGGGCTGAGTGACTCCCCGGGGCTGGGGCTGGGCCCGGCCATTGGCCCCTAGTTTCAGGTAGGGGTGCCAGGCATCCGGGTTTCGACCAGAACGCCCAGTCGAAAAGGGACCCAGGCAGCTCCGGTCAGCACCACTGACCAGGCCGTTAAAAGTCCGGTTGGCGGCGCAGCGGGGCTGGCAGGCTCCCTGCCTGTCGTGACTCCGTGTGGCTCCTGGAATCGACCGGCATATCCGGCTCCTAGGCACAGGGGCAGCCATGGGGGCTCTGTGCACTGCCCCCACCCTGAGAGCTGGCTCTGCAGCTCCATTGGCCTGGAACCTCGGCCAATGGGCGCTGCAGGGGCAGCGCCTGTAGGTGGACGCAGCACGCAGCGATCCCTGGCCGTCCCTTCACCTAGGAGCCAGACATGCCGGCTGCTTCTGGGAGCCGCCCGAGGTAAGCGCTGCCCAGAGCCTGCACCCCAACCCCGTACCCAGCCCTGAGCCCCCTCCCGCACCCAAACTTCCTCACAGAGCCTGCATCCTGAACCCCCCCCGTGCCCAACCCCTGCCCCAGACCTGAGCCCCTACCCGCACTCCAAACCCCTTGATCCCACCCTGCACCCCAGAGGCCCCTCCTGCACCCCAAATCCTTCATCCTCTCCCAGAGCCTGTACCCCCTGCCAGAGCCCTCACCCACTCCTGCAACCTTGCCCCAGTCTGGTGAAAATGAGCGAGCGAGTGAGTGAATGATGGAGTGAGCAGGGGCCTTTGAAGCAGGAGTGGGGCCTCAGGATGGGAATGAACAAGGATGTTTGGTTTTCTGTGATTAGAAAGTGGGCAACCCTAGTTTGAGGTGGGAATTAATTGTATTAATTGGGGAAGGAGCTCGAATCCCATTAATTCAGGCCTGGGACTGGCTCGGGGCCTTTCTGCTTCCACCCACTGCGTAGCCTGGGGATCAAGGCAACTGTGCACTCCTTGGGGCCGGGGGCTGCCTGCACTGGCTGAGCAATCGCTAGAATGAGTTAATGCCGTTCTCAGCCTCGCTACAGCTTTTAATCCTTCCCACTTCCATCCACCACTCAACTGCCCTCCCACATCCTCCATGCCTCTCCACAACCCACCATAGTCCATGTCCCCCGACACTGATTTACGCCTCACTACTGCCCTCCCCATATGCCCTCCACACTGCCCCCGTCACGCGCAGGCTGCAGGCATCCAAGGGATACTTGGTCCTCACACAACCTTGGCAATGTGCTGCTGTGGATCAGTGGCCAGGTTCCACCCCAGAGGTGGCTGCATTCCAGTGATGCAGAGAGAAGGGCTTGTGCTTGTTTTGGGGCAATGTTCAACGGAGCTTGGGCTGTTCTCCCTGGGGTCCCTCCAGGCTCCCATCTGGGGTTAGACCTTGGATAGGTCAGTTGACAGAGCCCCTTCCTGCCCCACAGAGTGAGAGAGACTCCAGTGGGCCCGATCCACCTCCATGCCCTGCCAAAGGTCAGTCACTTCCTGGGACTTCCTGTGGGGGAGGATGGGGGTTTGGGACAGGGCCCCTTTGCCCAGGGCTTGCCTGGGGCTCAGGGAGTGTCCTGGGTGGAGCTGGGTCTTTGCTCCCCAGCTGGGCATGGTGCTTTGGCACAAGGAAAAGACACCAGGACCCTGTGCCTGCCCTGGCACCCGCTTTGAACAGCCCCCTCATCCCCGTCTGTGTCCCAGATATGATCGGGCAGAGGACCAAGAGCAGCAAGTGCCCAGGCGAGGGCAAGGTGGCCAGTGGCAAGGAGACCCTGCGGCTGCGCACCTGGGGCACCGCCAGCCTGGAGGAGGTGGTAAGTTAGGGACCAAAGCGGGGGAGGAGGCGAAGGGGGAAGATGCGTGTAAGGAGTGAAATCCCTGGGGGGGCTGTGAGATTGGGGGGCGCACACGGCCATTCCCCAAAGCAGATTGTTGCCACTCCCTCCCCCTGGCCCAGCCCCCAGCTCTGGCTCCCTGCAGGGAGTGCCTGGAATCACTGTTCACAGGAGCTCTGCCAAGGACCCAGGCGTCCTAGCAAGAGAAGGCAGCTCCAGGACCTGCAGGGTGAGGGAGCCAGTGACTGGGCACGGGTGCAGTGACTACACATTGCATGTGCACACGTGACACGTGCTCACACAGGGTGGGTGCAGTCAGTCCAATGTACGCATGGTGTTGTACATGCAGTCACCGCCCATGACCCATGCCAGTGGGGACACAGTCAGGTGCAAACATGCATGGCCCCAGAGATGCCCCTGCTCATGTGTGCGCCTGGTGTGTGCACACAGACCCGCGTGTGTACTCGCTGGCTGCCGCAGAGCCAGGCAGGGCTGGGGTGGCAGGTACCAGCTCCCTGCTCCACCCTGGTGCTGCAAAGGGGACGTTTCCTGTCCTGGCCTCCCGCTATCCGCCTGGAGGTCAGAGTTCAGGGCCTGAGCAGTGTAGCCGCTCTCCATTCCAGAGGGCCCCCAATTCTTGGCAGCACCCTCTCACCGGGGGTGGGGGGGGTGACTCTGGGGGGGTCCCAAAACTAACAAGAAGCAAAAAGCTGGTCTGGGTTGAGTCAGGGGACCCCCCCCCCCCAATGCACAGTAGGACTCAACTGGCCAAGGTACCTCCTGTACCAGTGCCCCAGCTGGCTCCCCTGTGCCCAGGAGCCCAGGGCTGTCACCGGGCTGGCAGGAGGGCCTGGCCCAGGGCCTCTAATCCAGCCCCCTGCAGCAATTAGGGCTGAGAGGGTTGAACCAACAGTGACTTTGCTGCCCTGGCCCCTGCCCACAGCCCAGCGCTTGGGAGAAGGAGGCTGCCCGGAGGGTGGACGACCTGCTGGAGAGCTACATGGGCATCCGGGACGTGGAGTTGGGTAAGCAGGGGCGGGGAGGGGGTGGGTTCCAGGCCCCAGGGAGGTGGGGAGGGCAGGCCCAGGGTTCTGGGGAGGGCAAGGGCTGGTGTGGGGGAGTGCCGGGGCTGGGCCCTGGTGACATGGGGAGGGCAAGGGCTGGCGTGGGGTAGTGCCGGGGCTGGGCCCTGGTGACACGGGGGAGGGCAGGGTTGGGGAGGGCAGACTGGGCCAGTGCTTCGTTGCCCTTCTCAGCAGGTCCCTTGGCCCCTGGGCCTGTCCCGGGGGCATCGGGATTCAGCCCATAGCCCTGACTCCCCGGCTGAGCTCTGTCCTCTCTCCATAGCCTCAACCATGGTGGAGGTGGCCCGGGAGTGCCTGAGCCCAGCGGAGTTTGCCAAGAGCCTGGACTCAGTGCTGGGCGAGTTCGCGTTCCCGGGCGAGTTCGTGGCCGAGGTCTGGGCCGCCATCTGCGGAGCCAAGGGGGGCAGGAAATAGGGGAGGGGGCAGAGCACTTGGCCTGTGACGTCTGCCCCCTGGCCATGGGCTCCCTCCTGTCCCAGCAGCAGCCCCCGTCTTCCTGCCCCAGAGAGACCCCATGCCCAGCTGGGCAGGGACTGGCAAGGGCCCGTCCGGGAAACCCAGAGGATCTGCCTCAGGCCCTAGTCAGATGGGGTGGTGGGCCCGGGGCAGGAGCAGTCCCTGCAGGCCGGGGCTAGTCCAGGCCGCGGTGCCCATCCTGGCTATGAGCCTAAGTAATGGCAGCTCCTCAGGGCCTTCCCTGGAGCCACTGTCCATCGCTGCCTCCCTCCTCCACTCTCTGCACAGCGGCCAGGGCTGGCGCTGAACCCAGGGAGCAGTTGGGGAAACCCTAGGGAGGGGGGGACAGTCCAGGACTCATGTGGGGACGTGGAGCTGGTGTGACTCTGACCCTTTCCTCGCCCTTTGCTCTGATGACTTCCCCTCCACTAGCCAGCGGGTGAGAGGGGCAGAGGACCGCTCTGGGGGCGAGGGGACAGGGGCCCAGCTCTAGTGGCGAGGGAGATGGGGGGCCTGAGGGGACAGGGTGGCAAAGGGGCCTGGCTCTGGGGGCAGGGGCCCATTGGGCTTGTTGGCCACTGCATGGCCAAGCATCTCTGTGCTGCTCCTTTGCCCACCCTAGGACCCATAGCAAGCCCAGGCTGTGCCCCAGACTGGTACCCCCTGTCATTCACAGGGCTGGGTCAGGGATTCTGGGTGGGGGTCAGGGCCAGGACCCCCAGGTCGTTCCCAGGGCTGGGCTGGCGGTGCTTGGTGGGGGCGGGTAGGGCCAGGAGCCCCCTGCGAATTCCAAGGACCAGGTGCCCTCATGCGGCTGTGGCACTTCCTGGCTGTCTGGCACCAAAGGGGCCCAAGGACCTGTCTCACCGGCCCTGCAGAGGTGGGGAGTGGTGTGAAGGCAGCAGCCAGCCCCTGCTGGCATGAGGGGCAATCAGGGGGAGGGAGGGGACTCAGCCCCTCCCCCAAGCAGATCGTGGTGGGGATGCCAGCTCCGCAGGACTGCTGGGAGCTGCCTCTCTTGTGGAGACCTGTGGCTTCGGGGCCAGGCAGGCTCCAGCACCCGCCCTGCCTTGGGGCGCAGATCAGGTGCTGGCCAGCCCCATGGAGCCGGCTTGCTTGGCGGGGGCCATTCTGGGGGGGCAGCTTCAAGGGAGGCCATGAGGGTGAAGGGCTGCCCTGGCCACAGGCTGCTCAACACTGGCCACCTTGCCTACTCCACATGGGGTGGGGGCAGGCCCTAGCCCTACCCTGGCGGATGCAGGAGCCGTGCCCACTGGCAGTGATTGGGGGAGAGAGCCTGATGGTTTCGGTTTGTTCAAAGCCTCTGTATTTCTCTGCTCGTTTGCTCTGGAAGCCCTGGGCCCCTTGAGTCTCGCTGCCCATCTCTCGGGGCACGGGGAGGGCTGAGATGAGGAGCCGCAGCTGATGGGAGAGAGCCGGTCCTGGGCTCCGCAGAGCCTGGAGCGGGGAGGAGTCACCATGTGAGCTCACAACTCATGATATACAACGAGTTTCTCAGAGCCCCAGCTCCTGGCCGGGATTGTGGAACAATCTGGGGGTTCATTAAAAACAAACAAAAAAGGTCAGTTTCTGGCTCCTGTGATTGTGGGGGAAACAGTGGGAAAGGTGGAAGGCAAGCGACCTAACGGGCCCCAAACCCAAAGCACAAGGCCCCTGGTTTGTTAAATCCTGTCAGGTGGGGGAAGGACCACAGAATGCCTGGGCTGGGGGGGCTGGGAGCTCTCTCCTCCCTAGTGTTAACGCTGACACGCCAACCTCAATGAGGTTTAAGGAGTGTGAATTAAAGTCTCTTCCCCATGTGGAGCACCAGGACCGGGTGTGCCTGGCCACTCTCCAGGCGGCCAGAGTTGCTCAGGGCCCGGAGCCTGGACAGCCTGTTAAAAAGCAACTCCCAGGTGTTTGCCACGCACCTTCCCTGGGCAGAGCCCGGCGCCAAGAGTGGAACCAATGAGGCTTTTATTGCTGGAATGAGCGTGCGGATTGCTGTGGGGATGCCAAGGTCCAGTGTGATCAATGGCCTCCCAGCCAACCTTTCCCCTTCCCGCCCCCTGTCCCCCTCCCCCTGCCAGCCTGTCCCCTTCCTGCCCTCCCAACAGCCCCCTACCCCTGGACAGCCCCATCCCTGTCCTGCCCCCCCCACCCCAGCCACCTTGTGCCTTTTCTGCCATCCTGTCCCTGGATAGCCCCCGTTCCTCAGCCAGCCTGTCCCATTCCTGCCTCTGGACAGCCCCCATCCCTATCCTGCCCCTCTAGCTAGCCCCGTCTCCTTCCTGCACCCCCCCAGCCCTCCCCAGGCTGCAGGGACAATGGCTCCCTACCAAGCAGCAGCGGGGGCTGTTGTCCATCGGACCGAGTTCGACACTCAGCCAAGGCCCGGGCAGGAAATTCCAGCCGTAACCCAGCCCTTCTGGCGCGGACGCAGCATGTCAGCAGACACCGGGAGGGAAGCCGGGATGAGCCTGTGAGTGAGGCGCCAGTGGGTGCACTTGCAGTCTGGGGGGGATACACTGGTGGTGGATGCAGGTGGGGGGGGGGCTCCTACTCCAAGGATTGTGGGTTTTTAAAGTAGCTTTTTCTGCCCAAGTTATAAAGCCAAGAGTCAGGATGGTTGAATTCGGGGGGAGGGAATCTCCATCCCAGGGGCTCCCAGTACCCACCCCAAGGAGAACCATGGGCTGTGGGTGCTGGGACCATCCAGGATGGGGCTGAGGCATCCAACCTCATGCTTCCTGGCAGAGGACAGGCACGGAAGCTCAGCCCCACAGCTCCCTGCTGCCAGGCAGCCGGGTCCAGAGATTGGAGGCAACATTGGTGCAGGTGCTAACCCAAACTTGCTGTCCCTGGGGCAGGCTGAGTCCAGGGCTGGGGCTTGTCTCCCCCTCGTGCCCCCCTGAGCAGGTGGCCCTGGCAGTGCCTACTCTGGGCCCGTTGCTCACTGTCTGCCCAGATGCCCTCCGCTACTGCAGCACGGACTCCTGAGTGAACTTGCTGCGCAGCGAGGGGTTGAGAATAGGGGTAGAGGGAGACGATGGAGGGCCATGTCTTGAGGCTGGGGTAGATGCGCTTCAGCACAGCCCTGCGGAAGAGGATGTAGACCCAGGGGTCCAGGATCTGGTTCCAGGTGACCATGCGCATGTAGATCAGCAGCATCTCCTCGGTCTTCCGTGGGATCTGTCGGGGCAGCAAGCTGGGGGTGGGCTCCTGCAGGACCGTCTGGATGATAAATATCTGAGGGGAAGGGGAGAGGTTAGGGGGAGGAACAGGTGCGGGCTGGGGGGCTCAGTGGTCCTGGGACCATGGCTGTGTCATGCCCCATGGCCCATGTCCTGGCCATTCTGCCACCTGCCTGGGGCCACATAGTGCCCGTCCATCTGTCCATCCCCCCACATGTGGTCACACAGCATCTGTCTGTCTGTCCATGCCTTCCCACCTGAGGGGCTGAGGCACATGGAGGTGGGGGGTGCCTAGCCAGGTGGGGTAGGTGATGGGGGTAGGCAGGGTATGGCAGGGGGAGATGGGGTAAGCAGAGCACACTGGGTAGGAGGGGCACCTAGCCAGACAAGGCAGGCAGGGCACACTGTGGGGGAGGGAGATGGGGTAAGCAGGGCACACCGGGGAAGTGTGGGGGGGAAGATGAGGGTAGGCAGGGCACGGCGGTGGGTGTAGATGGGTATACAGGCCCTGGCGGGGAGGGTGGGGATCAGATGGGGGTAGGCAGGGCACGGTGGGGGGAGATGGGGGGCAAATGGGGGTAGGCAGGGCCCAGCGGGGGAGGGGGCAAATGGGGGTAGGCAGGGCGCACTGGGGGGGCAGTGGGTCAGAGCACACTGGATGTGGGGGGCACCTCGCTGGACGAGGCAGGCAGGGCACAGTGGCCAAGGAGGCTGGGTAGTTATAAATCAAGCACCAGCAAGTGGGCAGGTGCCCAGTGCTGGGGGCTGGTGGTGGGGGAACTATGCTGTGGAGATCTTGAGGCTGGCATGGCTGGGGACGGGGTGTCATAAATAAAACGGGAAGGGTCACCACCTTTCTGTACACAGGACTATAAAATCCCTCCTGGCCAGAGGCAACATCCTCTTACCTGTAAAGGGTTAAGAAGCTCAGCTAACCTGGCTGGCACCTGACCCAAAGGAGCAATAAGGGGACAAGATACTTTCAAATCGGGGGGGGGGGGGGCTTTGTTTTGTGCTCTTTGTTTAGGTGGTTGTTCTTTCTTGGGACTGAGCGAGGCCAGACAGGAATCCATCTTCTCCAACCCATCCTAATCCAAGTCTCCAATATTGCAACCAGTATAGATAAGCCAGGCAAGGCGGGTTAGTTTATCTTTTGTTTTATATGAATTTTCCCTGTGTTAAGAGGGAGGTTTATTCCTGTTTTCTGTAACTTTCAGGTTTTGCCCAGAGGGGGATCCTCTGTGTTTTGAATCTGAATACCCTGTAAAGTATTTTCCATCCTGATTTTACAGAGATGATTTTTACCTTTTTTTTTTTTAATAAAACCCCTCTTTTAAGAACCTGACTGATTTTTCCATTGTTCCAAGATCCAGGGGTTTGGGTCTTTGATGATTTTGTAACCAATTGTTTAGGATTATTCTCAAGCCTCCCCAGGAAAGGGGGTGTAGGGCTTGGGGGGATATTTTGGGGGAAGACATCTTCAAGTGGGCTCTTTCCCTGTTCTTTGCTTAAAAGGCTTGGTGGTGGCAGCATATGGTTCAAGGCCAAGGCAAAATTTATACCTTGGGGAAGCTTTTAACCTAAGCTGGTAAGAATAAGCTTAGGGGGTCTTTCATGCAGGTCCCCACATCTGTACCCTAGAGTTCAGAGTGGGGAAGGAACCCTGACAGGGGGCTATGCAGAGACTAGCAGTGTTGGGGGGGGCAGGAGGGGAGTCTAGCAGTTGTAGCTGCAGCGGGGGGCAGAGGGGGGGCGTTGCTGTAACTGAGGCAGGCACAGAGGTGTTGGGGGGATCCTGTTGGGGGAACTGGGCTGCAGCCTGGCTGTGAAGGGTTGGGGAGGGGAGGTGAATCATCACTTTGTGGGCCCAGGGAGGGGTTGGGAACAGCACAGGAGGGACCATCAGGTGCTCAGCTTTGTCCATATTGGGTGGGATAGTGGAGGTGGGGTTAGTGAGGTCAGGATAAGGGAGCAGCTGTTGGACAGACAGGGATGGGGCAGCAGGCCAGGGGACGGGGTCAAGGAGGCCGCGGGGGTGGGGGTCAGACAGGACTGGGGGAAGGCGGGGAGCAAGGTTGGACAGGACAGGGGGGAGGTGTTGCAGAAGTTTGGGGGTTCCAGTGAGGAGAGGGGAGCTAAAGCCAAGGTAGTGGCTGTGGTGGGGTGGTGGGAACCGGCCAGAGCAGGAGCAGCCAGATCCTGATGCTGATTATTGCTTATCCCTACTGCAGAACCCAGCTCAGGGCTGATGGGGGGCCAAGCTGCAGGGGGGCTGGGTGAGGGGCATGTGGGAGGGGGCTTTGGGAGTCTTGGCGAGAGCAGGCCGGGCTAAGGGGCACCGACGGCTTGGGGGCACACCCAGGGCACAGTGTATTGAGCCAAGCTCGAAGGGTTCATCCGAACTGCAAACCCCCCACCACACACACACTGCAACCCCTCCGCCCCCACGTGGCGCTGACGCTCAGCACCAGCCAGGCACCTGTCATGAGGCCAAGCCATTTGGGCTCAGGCAGGCGCCCGGCTCTGAAACCTGGGGATGGGGGAGGGACTCACAACCCAGCTCCAGCCCCAGTGGGAACATGGAGGTAGCTGGTTTTAGCCCGCGTGTGCCAGCCCCGCAAGCCCAAGTCATGTGACCCAGGCTCTGAGAAGTGCTGCCCTCGGGGCTTTGTTGCCATGTAGACTCGGGACTTGGCTAGCAGGGGGCTGCAGGTTGGGATTGAGGGGCACCAGCAGAGCTGATGCGGGGGAGCCCAGAGCTGGGCTAATGGGGGCTGCGGTCGGGAGTGAGGGGCACCGGCAGAGCTGGGGCGGGGGGAGCCCAGAGCTGGGCTAATGGGGGCTGCGGGTTGGGATTGACTGGAATGCTAAAATAAGGCCATAAAGAGCCCTGCTGATCCCTTCGCGTCCTGGCCCATGGTAGCGAATGCTGGCTGGAAAGCCAGCAGCTGGGGGATCCAGGGTGGCAGGGGCTGGGGACTCCGCCAGCTAGGCAGCATGCAGCAGGTGAATGCATCTGTGACCCAGTTGTGAAGCCAACACTGTGGGGGGCCTTACCAGCAGGGGTAACCAGCAGACGGTGGCAATGATCATAATGCCCACCAGCTGCACCATCATCTCCACCTCGCTGTCCCGCCACCTCTGCACTGGCTCGCGGTCATGGTAGACCCGGCAGAGCGTCACCACGCTGACCGTGTTGAAGAGGAAAGAGAGGCCTACGGCCAGGATGCCCAGCAGGGCGAAGATCAGGCAGAAGGTGACGTTCTTGGCATCATGCAGCAGAGTGATGAAGCACCAGGAGTTGGGATACTGCAGGGTATAGTCCCCCAGGCCCAGGATGGGCAGGAGTCCCAGGGAGAAGGAGAAGGCCCAGACCATGCCTACCATGAACCAGGCTCGGCGCTTGGACATGCTGGTGGAGTAGAAGAAGGGGCGGTTGATGCCAAAGAAGCGCTCCCCGGCCATGGTGGCGCCCAGCAGCAGCGGGCACTGGCCGAAGAAGACCATGGAGAGGCCAAGGAAGTTGCAGAGGTAGCAAGCAGGGTCGACCACCATCCAGTCGAACTTGGTGAAATGGTACGAGATGATGATGGTCCCGGTCACCAGCAGGCCAAGGAAGTCCGTCACCACCAGGCCGCAGAGGAAGATGAGGAAGGAGGAACGGGCGCGGCTGTGCATCTTCCGGGAGGAGCTGACCAGCACACAGAGGGCAAAGAGGTTGGAGGCAAGGCCAATGATACCAAAGGCAGTGGAGAACCAGCGTGAGACAATCAGCTTCCTGCCGTTCTCGCTGAGGTTGGTGCTGAGGTTGGCGCTGCGGAAGCACGAGCCCATCTCGCTGGCCAGGCTGCCATTGGCCTCCATCCCTGGCCACGGGCAGGGCAGCTCCCCCAACATACACGGCATCTCTGCAGCCCAGCCTCAGGCTTCCCTATAGCTGGGCTCCACAGCCTGGTGGGGCCTTCTCCTGGGGGCTGGGCACTGCCCCGTGCCAGCCTCACTCCTGCCAACTCACTCGTTCACCAGAGAAGCAGCAGGAGGTACCCAGGTTGGTCTGCCAGCCCTTCGGGGAGAAAGGGGACAAGTCAGTGTCACACCTGGCTCACCCGGCCAGCAGCTCCCAGCACCACTCCCACGGTGCCCTCCCCACGTGGCTCCTGCTGGCCTAATGCAGTGGTTCCCAGAGCACCAGCTTGTGCCATTAGATGCCAAGGGCTGGGGCTCAGTTCGGTCGATATCCCACATCGGGTAAAAGTGTCAGGAACCCCCCAGTCAAGTGCCGGCAGCAGGATCTTTGGCACCAAAAGCACAAGCCTCTGCCGCTCAAGCTCACGGAACAGATCCTTCACTGGCAGAAGTAGTAGGCTCTTATTCTCTAGCGGGACCAGCCACCAGCTGGGTCCCCACCTCACTCAGCCAGTGCATTACAGAGCTCCATGCTATGGGTCCCAGTGTCAACTCGGAGAGGTTAGGTAGAGGGGCCAGTCAGGACTCCTGGGTTTTACATTCATAGATACTAAGGGCAGAAGGGACCATTCTGATCATCTAGTCCGACCTCCTGCGCAACGCAGGCCACAGAATCTCCCCCACCCACTCCTGCAATAAACCTCTCACCTGTGTCTGAGCTTTTGAAGTCCTCAAATCATGGTTTAAAGATTTCAAGGAGCAGAGAATCCTCCAGTAATGACCCGCGCCCCATGCTACAGAGGAAGGCGAAAAACCTCCAGGGCCTCTCCAATCTGCCCTGGAGGAAAATTCCTTCCTGACCCCAAATATGGCGATCAGCTGAAACCTGAGGATATGGGCAAGATTCACCAGCCAGATACCCAGGAAAGAATTTTCTGTAGTAACTCAGATCCCACCCCATCTAACATCCCATCACAGGCCATTGGGCCTGTTTACCATGAATATTTAAAGATCAATTAATTACCAAAATCATGTTATCCCATCATACCATCTCCTCCATAAACTTATCAAGTTTAATCTTAAAGCTAGATAGGGTTCTCTTCCATGTGTTGGCACTCACGCTCTGTGCAACCTTAGCTGCAGCCCCTGTCTCTGTGCCCGTTGGTACCCTGATGCCCTAGTGCAGGGGGCAAGTCGCTGCCCTGAGGGCGTGGGAGGGGCGAGGCTGTTGTGCTGGGGAAGGTGGGGAGTGGGCTGGAAGCGCAGGAGATGGCTCCTGTTTGGGGTCACTCCAGACAGCCTGTGGATCAGTGCTCCAAGACGCCACCATCTCCAGCTACAAGGAGGCAGCATCTTTCTCCCCACCCTCAGGGGCTCCCCATGAGCCCCAAGCCAGGGGAGCTGGGGAAGAAAGCAAGCCCAGAGGAGTGTCCCCCAGAGAAGCCCTAGAAGTAATTCTACAGCAGGGACCCTCGTACACAGGTGATGCCATCCATCCAGTGGCTCCAACAGGCCATTCTCTCCCTGTGCTCACTGGCTGCTGGCACGACTTCCCGCCTTGCCTTCCCTCCCTCTCCCCAGCCCTGATCCCTCCTTTCTTCCCCATCTAGTGACCCCCACCCCCAAAATCCCAGCACTAACAACATGACATTTGCAACCATCGCTCTGCTTGCCTGTTACGCCCCTTCCCCCTCCGCAGGTCGGTCGGGTCTGTTTCAATGCCAGGGCCAGCTCTAGCTATTCTTTGTAAGTGCAGTGCCTGCCACAACGGGCTCCATCCTCAGCTGGCCCGTAGGTGCTATCGTACTAACAGCTGCACACAGCCTGGGACTGGGTTCACTTGTGTGGCCTCGCTCCAGTCACTTCCTCGCTGTGCAGCGGAGATGGTATTGGGCTGCCATTGTAAAGGCCTCTTATGCTGGTAGCTGGGTGCAAACTCCTTGAAACTGGTGGGCATAACAGCTGCCTTCGTTCAGGAGAAAGGTAGGAAACAATTAAGCTCCTTTATGAAACAATCAGAGCAACAACCCAAAGTACAGCACAGGGAAGGCTGGAGTAGGAGATGCACCGGGGGCTTCCCCAGGGGTCAGATAACAAAAGACAAGAGTGGGGGACTGATTAAGTTGCAGCTGTGTGCAAGAGAAAAGCAGCAGAAACACAAGGAGGAGCAAAAAGCCCCAGGCAGAAAGCCAAGATGGAGCTTTTGGGCGCGTGCTGGCTAAGAGGTGCTTGGAACTGTGACCAAAGAAACGGTCTCCTGCTGTTTGATTGAGATGGTCGAGTTCAGGATCCTGACACAGGGAAGAAAGGAGAGCAGCAGAATACTGGCCCTGGACTTCAGAAAAGCAGACTTTGACAACCTTAGGGAACTGATGGGCATGATTCCCCTGGGAGGGGGAAAGGAGTCCAGGAGAGCTGGCTGTATTTTAAAGAATCCTTATTGAGGTTACAGGGACAAACCATCCCGTGTGTAGAAAGAATAGTAAATATGGCAGGCGACCAGCTTGGCTTCACAGTGAAATCCTTGCTGATCTTAAACACAAAAAAGAAGCTTACAAGAAATGGAAGATTGGACAAATGACCAGGGAAGAGTATAAAAATATTTCTCGGGCATGCAGGAGTGAAATCAGGGAGGCCAAATCACACCTGGAGTTGCAGCTAACAAGAGATGTTAAGAGTAACAAGAAGGGTTTCTTCAGGTATCTTAGCATCAAGAAGAAAGTCAAGGAAAATGTGGGCCCCTTACTGAATGAGGGAGGCAACCTAGTGACAGAGGATGTGGAAAAAGCTAATGTACTCAATGCTTTTTTTGCCTCTGTCTTCACGAACAAGGTCAGCTCCGAGACTGCTGCACTGGGCAGCACAGCATGGGGAGGAGGTGACCAGCCCTCTGTGGAGAAAGAAGTGGTTCGGGACTATTTAGAAAAGCTGGATGAGCACAAGTCCATGGGGCCGGATGCGCTGCCTATCTTTAAAAAAGGGAAGAAGGAAGATCCTGGGAACTACAGGCCAGTCAGTCTCATCTCAGTACCTGGAAAAATCATGGAGCAGGTCCTCAAGGAATCAATTCTGAAGCACTTAGAGGAGAAGAAAGTGATCAGGAACAGTCAGCATGGATTCACCAAGGGCAAGTCATGCCTGACTAATCTAATTGCCTTCTACGACGAGATCACTGGCTCTGTGGATGAGAGGAAAGCAGTGGGCGTGTTGTTCCTTGACTTTAGCAAAGCATTTGACACGGTCTCCCACAGTATTCTTGCCAGCAAGTTAAAGAAGTATGAGCTGGATGAATGGACTATAAGTTGGATAGAAAGTTGGCTAGATTATTGGGCTTAATGGGTAGTGATCAATGGCTCCATGTCTAGTTGGCAGCCGGTATCAAGTGGAGTGCCCCAAGGGTCGGTCCTGGGGCCGGTTTTGTTCAATATCTTCATAAATGATCTGGAGGATGGCGTAGATTGCACCCTCAGCAAGTTTGCAGATGACACTAAACTGGGAGGAGAGGTAGATATGCTGGAGGGTAGGGATAGGATACAGAGGGATAGGATACAGACAAATTAGAGGATTGGGCCAAAAGAAATCTGATGAGGTTCAACAAGGACAAGTGCAGAGTCCTGCACTTAGGACGGAAGAATCCCATGCACTGCTACAGATTAGGGACCGAATGGCTCGGCTGAAGTTCTGCAGAAAAGGACCTAGGGGTTACAGTGGACGAGAAACTGGATATGAGTCAACAGTGTGCCCTTGTTGCCAAGAAGGCCAATGGTATTTTGGGATGTATAAGTAGGGGCATTGCCAGCAGATCGAGGGACGTGATCGTTCCCCTCTATTCGACATTGGTGAGGCCTCATCTGGAGTACTGTGTCCAGTTTTGGGCCCCACACTACAAGAAGGTTGTGGAAAAATTGGAAAGAGTCCAGCGGAGGGCAACAAAAATGATTAGGGGGCTGGAACACATGACTTATGAGGAAAGGCTGAGGGAACTGGGATTGTTTAGTCTGCAGAAGAGAAGAATGAGGGGGATTTGATAGTTGCTTTCAATTACCTGAAAGGGGGTTCCAAAGAGGATGGATCTAGACTGTTCTCAGTGGTAGCAGATGACAGAACAAGGAGTAATGGTCTCAAGTTAAAGTGGGGGAGGTTTAGGTTGGATGTTAGGAAAAACTTTTACACTAGGAGGGTGATGAAACACTGGAATGCGTTACCTAGGGAGATGGTGGAATCTCCTTCCTTAGAAGTTTTTAAGGTCAAGCTTGACATAATCTTGGCTGGGATGATTTAGCTGGGGATTGGTCCTGCTTTGAGCAGGGGGTTGGACTAGATGACCTCCTGAGGTCCCTTCCAACCCTGATATTCTATGATTCTGATTCCTGCAGTGTGCAGGGAAACAGGACTTTACATCCTCTTGAAAATAAACAGGATTGCACAAAAGAAGCACCTGCCTTCATCATCTATTTCCCCTCCTAAAGGACCCTGACGATTGGCTAGCCAGTCAGATCAGAAAGCAGTAACAGGCCCCTGGGAGCTACAGCTGGAACGAGCGAGTTCTGAGCATCTGTGCTTTCAGGAAAAAACATTGCAAAGGGGGACCTGGCTTGCTTGGGGCATTGACATACAGGCACACGGCATCTTTTCCCTCTAGCTTGCTGGTTCCAATCCTGCACCAACAGGCCGCTTGGGGGCCCATGTGGGATGAGTCTGGGGGAGGGTGTCTCAGTCTAGTCCCTTTGTCTCAGCATCATGGAAACTGCCGCCAATTGGCCCACTTGGGCAGGCTCCTGGAGAAGGAGATCCAGAGAGAGGCCCTGTGCTGATGGGCCGGGTGGGGCTGGGGAACCGACCCGGCACCATGTGTTCATTCCTGGGAAGATGGCGATTCTCTGGGAGAGGCTGAGCAGCTGGTTTGCATTAGCAGCCCCCTCTCTGCGCACGCAACACGTTCCCTGAAGGAAAGTCATTTGGGGATGTTTACACAATTGCACTAATCCCCACTGGTGCATTGTTTAAAGAAACTTGTTTTCAGCTCATTTGCTGTCAAATAGCCCCTAAATAATCCAGGCCGCTCACTGTGATGGACGCCTGGATTCTGGCCGAGCTCATGCGCCCGTCCCGGGACGCTCACAAGCTGTTTCTTTCCATTTGTCCTAGAAAGGGGCGATAGGGAGTAACCAGAAGGGCCAAAGCCGGGACAGATGCAAGCAGAGGGGTGTGGCTGAGGGGGCCTGGAGGTGGGGGAGGTCCATGTGGGACGTCCAATCCTCCAGGGGGATCTATGGGGGGGGGGATTTTAGAGTCTGTTGGGAGCAGGTCAGCTCACCTGCCAGGAACCGGTCGATTAATCAAACACCCTGGCCACACAAAACTGCACCGTGGGCCTCCCTGAGCCCCAGGAACATTGCGTCAGGCCCAAGTTCCCAGAGCGCTCTGACCAAGCCTCAGATGGATGGGCTTGGGCTAAGCAGGGGCCATGCCGAGCTCAGCCATTTGTGCCTGACGCCTGGCAAAGCTAGGAGCCCGACTGGAGCTCAGATCGGAGATAGCTTTGTCAGACTGTATCTTCTATTCAGCATTCGAATGCTTGGGGGGCTGTCTAGCACCCAGACACCATGGTGAGGGGCATCAGCCAGAGCGATTGAGGTTGCGAGTCTCCATCAGGCTGTAGCCCTTGGCATGGCTCCCAGAGCTGGGGGGTTTGGCCTGTGAGTACCGCCGGGGGACAGTGGGTGCAGCAGCGTCCCACATAGGGGCCATGAGCTAGAGAAGAGGGGTGTGGCCGCAGCCCTCCCTGCCCAGCACTGGAGCAGTGGCTGTAAGCGGGAGACAACTGCAAAGATGGGATATTAGGGTTGGTTTTGAATACCGGGGCCCAAAGGAGGGTCCTTGCTCCTGTTTAACCCTCTCCTTGTCCAAGCAGTGATGACTCCCGGAGAGGTGTGGCTGGATCCTCAACCAGTGACCTGCTACTGCTGGGTTAGAGTCCATTCGAAATCCCACAAGCCGAGAAGGGGCCCAGTGCTCTCTCCCTGGGCAGTCCCCTCCCCGACCCCCAGCATGGGTCCAATCTAGCCCTTGGGGTTTGGCTCAAGGACATGGCAAGCGTCACACTTGGCCTCCTGCCTGTCTGGCCAGAGACCTTCCATCTGCAGGACCTGGACCCCTCCCACCTGCACACAGGGGCTGCCAGGATGGAGCTGCTCCTCTAACTCTAGCCTGTGCTGGGCAGCTGGGGCACGACTTATACAACACAGTGCTGGGTGCTAGAGAGCAGCTGGGCTCTGGGGTGGGACCCGTCCATGGGGTGGGGGGTTCTGGCACTAGCTCCAGAGCCCCAGCCCAGAGCAGTTGTGCTGGGTGCTGCTCGGGCCAAGCCCAGCTCCCTACGATTGCACTAGGTCAGGCCCAGCAGGGGAGGGGAAGCAAACCCAGGTCCCCGTCCGGAGTCCTACTCACGGCAGCTGTGCAGCTCATTGCCTGCTCTGGTTCCCGAGCCCCATGGCCTGTGACACAGCTTCCCTCAGGGGCTCTTGGCTGGAGGAGGACACTTGGCTTCACTCCTCTGCCCTGCTGGGCTCAGCTTTCAGAGGCTGACCACACTGGGAGGTTCAGGGAGCCCTGCTGAAGCACCTGAGCAACCAGCAACCTGGGCTCTCCATGGGAGTCCGACACTGACTCGCCTGGCTTGGTCCGAGACTGGCCCTGGAGGGTCGGACCAGTTAACATGCTGGAGAGTGCTGCCCGTGCTTTCACAAGGCCTTTATGAACATCCATTGGCAAAGCCCTATGACCTAGGAAGTCAAGTATCAGGACTGATGGGGAAACTGAGGCAGAGAGCAAGTCTTGACTTGCCCAAGACCTTGCAGCCATCAGTTGAGCCAGGAGCTGAATCCAGGCTAAAGGCTGGACAAGAAGATGGAGAGCAACTAACTGGGCAGAAATCTTTGCTGGCTCCCAGAATTTCTCTCCATTTTAAAATCCAATTCAGGAACCTGGGGAAATTAATCTGCATTAAGGTAGGGTTCGAATTTAAACTGCTAGAGCAAATCCAGAATAGCTCCCCATGTGGACACACTTATTCTGCAGACCAAGTGCCTTCTTTTGGTTTAGCTTAACCCACTTCTGGAATCAGCATCTCATTACAGGGAGCGATACTCGTCAATTTCCCCATGTAGACAAGCCCTGGTTTACATCGGTACAAAACCCCCCTCTTCAATTAGTTTCATTAAGTGGATTTTTAATCTGCATTTGTGAGGTTTCAGTTTCGACCCCAGTCTTGTAAATCTGTCCTTGAACAGAGCCAAACTCGGGCTGGCAATAAGACCCCAGTGTCCCTTCACAGGGCAATCCAGGGCTCATCAGGTCCTCCTGCGCCCAGCGGTCCCGACACCCTGCCCTCTCCGCGTCTCTCAAAGCCAGTTGTCTGGGAGCGGCAGGCTGGGTTGGCGTTGGAAGCAGCTATTCTGGGGAGAGCGCTGTTCTGGAGGCTGCTCTGCCGGATACATGAATCTTTCTGACTGTCCTCTGCGAATGAGTCTGAGCATCATATGCTGGCTCCCCATGCCTTCATTTCATAAACAAAGAGCCAAGAATGCTCCCAGCTGAGCGACCTTATCATTGCAGATTGAGAGACTAGGCGGAGGAGGGAGGAGAACAGGAAGGTGGCCAGGGGAGAGTGCCGTGTGGGCGGCTCTTCTGCAGCAACCTGCACTGAGCGCAGGGTGCAATGGCAGCCTGGCTTTGCAGAGCCCTTTCAAAGGGCCATGTGCAGAACGCCAGGACCTAACAGTGACATGGCTCCACGGGTTCCAGTGCACAAGGTCTGGGGAGTGGGCTGAGGGAGCCATTGCAGTGCCCTAGTTATGCACTAGCTTGGGGTGTGAGCCATGTGGGGGAGGAGGCATGGAGGAGCTGCCTCTACACCCTGCCCAGCACCCTGGTGCCATTCTGCTGGCTCGAGGATGCAGCCACGAGCCGAGCCAACCCAGCCCAGCCCAGCCCCCCTACTGCAGATGGAGCTTGCCCCAGGCGCACTGTTCTCCCGTGGTTTGCAGTGGTGGGACTAGCCGACTCTTCCTGGAGGCCCAGAGTCTGCGGTAAATCAGGACTCACCCTGTTGCAACCAGAGGTGTTGGCCTGGGGCTGGGAGAGCAGAACGGCACCTGGGGAGGCCATCAGACCAGCTGTGCACACGTCACTCTTGGGTTCTGCATCTTTGGAAGCAGCTTCTCAGCGAAGGGGACTGGCCCAGGGACCTGTGTTCTGTGCCGTGCCACTGGTTCAGATTTTCCAGATGCTTGGTAGTGTTTAGAGGCCACATTGACCCAGGTTTTCCTACCCAGCACTGGCATGACCCTGCTCGGTGCACACCTCTGACACTGGTCTGCACCTGCCGGATTCACTTTGTGCACCCCAACCATGCAGCCACCTCTGGGCTGGAACAGAGCACAGCAACGCTGCACTGCAGCCTAGTGAAGATGGAAGGAGGCTGGTGCATCCAAGTGCCCCGCAGGGGGAATTCCACCTAGGCACAAAGCAGCTAACTCCCCTCTTCCTAATAAGGGTCCTCACACTGCTCTGCTGACACATCACTCACAGCACAGCTGGGGGCAAAGGGGATGGCAAACGCTGTCAAGGTTCAACTGTCCCGCCTGTTTAAATGGGCCCCTGTGTCAGCCCTGAGCCTGAGCTCATCCTGCATTTGGTGACCCTCCGTGGCTCAGTGAGTGCAACACACCAGGCCCCGTGAGGGTGGGAGCGGAGCCAGCTTTTAACCACATTCAGCTGCATCTGCCTTAAATTGAGCAGCATCTGCTTCCATTTATGGCCCTCCCCCCCATCAGGAAGGAAAATAAATCCTGGTGCTGTTGTAATAAATCCTTCCAGTAAAGGCAGTGGGCCGAATCCAGGCAGGTGTTGGGACGCCGACACGCTGCAAGCCCCCCAGAAGGCAGGGAGAGAAACTGCTGGAGACACAGGCAGCAGATTGCTGGCAGCAGGCTGAGCAGCAGCTGAGTGCTGGACAAACGGGATTTTTCATAAAAATGGGCAAAAGTTGTTTGAGGTCAAAACAAAAACAACATTTTTTAACAGAGCAAAACATTTTAAACCGCTTTTGGCTCAACGGGAAACATTTTGTTGACAAGGTGAGCATTTAAAAACGATTAAAGGGAATTTTGACATGAAAAGTTTTTGAATAAAATAATGAAAACATTTCCATTTGTTCAGCTGGGGGGGGGAGGGGGGGCGTTTCCAACCTAAACAATCTGGCGGGTTCGACATGAAACCATGAAACATTTCAGGGGGGAGGGACAGCTCAGTGGCATTGGCCTGCTAAGCCCAGGGTTGTGAGTTCAATCCTTGAGGGGGCCATTTAGGGATCTGGGGCAAAAATGGGGGATGGATCCTGCTTTGAGCAGGGGGCTGGACTAGACACCTCCTGGGGTCCCTTCCAACCCTGAGGTTCTATGATTCAGAGCCACCGAAGCTGCAAATTCCCTACAGCTGCAGCTGCAAATGCAGCCGCAATTTGGCCCCAACACCACACACCAGCCCCGGGATGACCCTGCCCTGAAGTCTCAAAGCCCAGCTTCCCGGGTTCTGATCTGGCACACTTGGGAGCAAGTCCACTGACAGCCGGATCACAAACAGGTCTTGTGTCTCTCGCAGGATGAACTGTCCTGAGCAGCAGCCGTGTTAGTCTGTATTCGCAAAAAGAAAAGGAGTACCCGTGGCACCTTAGAGACTAACAAATTTATTAGAGCATAAGCTTTCGTGAGCTACACGAAGTGAGCTGTAGCTCACGAAAGCTTATGCTCTAATAAATTTGTTAGTCTCTAAGGTGTCCTGAGCAGGAGGGTTTTGAAATCCAGCCCAGGCTGGCAACTTCCCCAGGCAGCTGAGACTCTACCTATGACCCCAGCTCCAAATCCCCACCCAGGAGATGTTGGGAAATGGACATAAAGCAGGACTGAGGGGCAGTGGAGTTAATGGTTAGAGCAGAGCGAATGCAGGTCAGGATGCCTGGGTTTTATTCTTGACTCTGGCACGGATTCATCCTGTTCATTAAGCAAAACTCTTAATTCCCTGTGGCCAGCTCTAAATAGCAGCCGATGAGCATGGTGATTTCTCTGGGCACGTGGGGGGTCGTGAGGAGGAACGGATGAGCATCATTTGAAAAGTGCTCACAGCTCCTCCAGCCAAGCATCTGGTGCTGTTTGGCCAGTGAGATCTTTGGGGCAGGGACTGCCAGGTGTGCACACCACACCCAACAGAATCCTCTGTGTTTGGAATCTGATTACCATGTAAAATTACCTTCCATCCTGATTTTACAGAGGTGCTTCTTTTACTTTTTCTTTATAATAAAGTTCTGCTTTTAAGAACCTGATTGGTTTTTATTGTCCTAAAAACCCAAGGGGTTGGTCTGCGCTCACCTTGTGTACTCCAAGCCTCCCCAGGAAAGGAGGTGAAGGGGCTTGGGGGGATATTTTCGGGAAACAGGAACTCCAAGTGGTCCTTTTCCTAAATCTTTGTCTAACTCACTACGTGTTGGCAGCGATACTGTTCCAAGGACAAGGAAGAATTTGTGCCTTGGGGAAGTTTTTAACCTAAGCTGGCAGAGATAAGTTTAGGAAGTCGTCTCCAGGGGACAGTCCAGGCACTGGGTGCGTCGCTCACAGGATAAAAACCAGGCTCAGGGATCAGGTGCCCGAACGTCTCGTGGCCAGGATGCGGCACCCCATTAGCACGGCTCCGATTCCCCAGCAACCCCGTCTGGAATTCGTCAGCCTGGCACGGCGCCTGGAATGAACGGCCCAGGACACTGGGCTGCCAATTGGTTCGGAGGGAGGTCGATGCTGAAAGTTGTCATCTGGCTCACAGCTGGGGAATGTGAGGAATCCAGGCTGAAGGCTGAGCTGAGCCCTGGCCCTTGGGCAATGACGCCTGCAGAAGAGGCTGAGTCCAGCAGCTGGGAGCCTCCCCCAGCCCACGCCTGCATCCTGTTGTGGGAGCCTGGCACTGCAGGAGCGACGAGTGCAGCTACTGACTCACTTTGGGCTACCCCTGGACAGCTACCACCTGGGGCTACAGCCCTTGGCATATGGGCCATGCCATAATCCTTGCCCACCAGCCCTCTCCCCCCCCCCCGGCTAGCATCCCCAGCTCTCTGGGTGCTGATGACTTCTGCTTGGGGCAGACAAGGGGCCAGCCGGCTGCTGTTGTTTAGAGCAGAAAGACCTCGCTAATCTCCTCACTGCATTGATAATAGGCTGGGATTAGTTCAAATGTTGCCTCAGTACTAAAGTATCCCCAGATCCATTAGGCCAGGCGCCCACATGGCCTTCTGTGAGTGACCACATCCTGGCTGGGACCACACGGGCACATGCAGGCAGGGTCAAAACACGGACACACTCATGTGCTGGATTTCCCATCTTAATCTGCACACCCCAACATGCCAGCCTGGGCATGAGGCACTGACTCCAGCCCAGTGTTCACACTCTAACATGCCAGCCCACAGCATGGGACACAGATCCCAGCCCAGCGTCCACACCCCATTGTGCCAGCCCGGGCATGGAGCACCGACCCCAGCCCAGTGTCCACGCCCCAAGTCCAGGGCATGGGGCACCAACCCCAGCCCAAATGTGCCAGTCCAGGGCACGGATGCTCCTCTCTTGATTTTCAGATTGTAATGTCTAACTTCACGTGTCTGTCTTGATGCTGACGCTCTGTGTCTAGTCCCCTGTAACTGGCTAAATCTCCACGACTTTTTGGAATAAGGTCCCAAGCATACTTCGCGTCACAGGACAGGAAGGGCCTGTTCACCTCTCCCGGGCAGATTGTGCCATGGGCATTTCCTTCCTGCACGTCCTGCTTCGGCTAAGAGCTGGGAGCCCGCTGGCCGTATTCTCCACAGACGGACAGTTGCGGTTTGGTTTTGGCTCATTCTGGTGCCTTTTCGCTGGTTTCCATCCTGCCTTCGAGCTCTGAACTAACACCAGTCGCTTCATTTTTGCTCCATGTGTCAGTCTGGCACCCAGCCCAGGGTGTTTGCATCGGCATCGCAAGTACAGTCCTAGCTCAAGGCCCACCACGCAAGGTGCTGTACAAAGACGCCACACAATGTGCTCTACAAAGATGCCGCGCAAAGGTGATCCCTACCCAGAGAGCTCAGTCTTGGTCTAGGACAAGATACAAGAGGGGGTGAAACAGACAGAGGGGGAGGCAGCAGTAGTGCGAGCGGGTTTTTGCATCCTAAGCAGCTGTACCAGGGTCTGGTGTGTACACACCAAAGTGCTGGAATCCTTGTGGAAAATGGGAGTTTGTTTCCTAAATCTGTTCAGCGTGGCAGTGCCGAGCACAGCAATGCCTAACTAGCTGCACAGATCTGGGTCTGAGAGTCCCAGGCCCCGACCAGGGTGGGGGCTGCTCTGGGTTTCTAGCTCTGCCTTGGAGGCGAAGAGGGGAGAGGACCCCAGACCTCCCGCATGTACCAGGCTTTGTGGGATGTTCTGCATGACTGTTGCCCAGAGACAGACACAGGCCCCCCATGGAGCCTCAGGAAGGGCTGCTGGGTTGGAAGCCCAGAGAGCACGGGGTCACCTCTGCTGAGCACTGCTTGTATTTCCTTCACTTCACAGCTCCTGTTTACGAGCACGAGCTCACACACAACCCTGGAAGGCAGCAGAGGATCAGCTACCACCCCATTTTACAAGAACAAGGAGATTGCACAACATCACTCCAGGCGGAGCCGGGAGCTGAACGCAGCTCACTAACACAGCAAACCTAAGCTTTACACTGCCTTTCAGACGGAGCATGCCAGAGACAGGTGCTGTGATCAGGCCATATCAAACCACTACGCCACATGCTGCTCTGAGATCCTGCAGCAGAACCCAGGATTTCCAAGCTCCAGTATTTTAGGAGCTCACCCCACTTGGCAATGCCTGTTGTAAGTCAGCCCTAAGGGCTGGTCCCCAGCAAAGCTCGCAAATACTCTGTAATTCACCTGGTATCAGTCCAAGTTGGAAAGTTGAAGTTCTAGTCATCACAGCTGGCTGGTGATGCTGGGAGGTGTGTGTCATGGCTGTGGGTGATAGTCTTTGTTCTTTTAAATTTTCTTTAAAAAGAAACTGATTGAATTTACCCAGTGAGAAAACAGCCTTACCCACGGGGTCTCCAGTTAAAAATCTTTATCCTCCGTCAATTGCGGGGAGTCACGCAACAAAATTCAGAGGTTCCACATTTCAGCCGTTTGTCCCACCCTCTGAGTGCGGCTGCCACCCCCTGACAATGAATGGTATGGAGGGCCCGCTCCTGCTCTGGTACTGGAACTGCAGGCTGAGCGGGTGCTTAGCATCAGTTGGCCAGCACATTGGTCACACTGAGTTGTGTCTATCCTCATCCAGTATCCTATCCTGTCGTTCACCTGACCCCAATGCACAAGCCGCTCTTGCTCCCCGCACACACGTCCAGCTGGCAGTGGGTTTACCTGAAGGATCCAGCTACGAAAGTCGGGCCAGGACCTGAGGCTCTTAATCAGCATTTACTCAGGAAAGCTCATTTGGAGAGAATACCTGGGCCCAATTTGCCCCTGCCTGGCATCCGGCACCTCGGCAAAGGAAGTGATTTTCTGGCTCACTAGTGCCATGTGCTCTCTTTGCCCTGCGTCTTGTGCAGTCTTTGGGACCAGGCAATGGAAAAGCAGGCCCCAGACATCCCAACTAGAGACTGGCATTAGCCACAAATCTCTGAGCCAGATTTTGACCATCCCAAGGTCCCTTCCAACCCTGATATTCTATGATTCTATGATCAGAGGGGCTTTGATTAGCCCGTTGCAGAGACAGGTGCCAGTTCAGAGCCTGGCAGAAAGTTAGAAGGGAAAAGGACCTCACGGTTCCTTCAAGCCATCTCCATGGGCAGACTGAACCCGAGAGAACTTTGCGAAATCCAGATCTAGCTGCATTCAGATCCTGGCCCTGACAAGCGAGATCCAGGCGATTAGCTCACCATCGGCTGGCTGACTTTCACCTCACAACATCTCATGTTCCCCTCCCACCATACTCTCACTTGGTTTAGTGCAGCCACAGATCACTACTTTTTTGCTTTTGCTTTCACACACGCAAATGGTACAAACCACCTTGCTAACCACAGGCCTGCCTCCTGCCTGGGTCCACGTTCCAGCTGATGCTAACACAGAGCCCAAGATGGCAGGGGGAAAAGGGAGGGTGGGCAGGCTCAGTGCATGCACATGGGGGATTCTCTGCCAGCCCCTTGCAACCTGTTTAGGGCCCCTGGAACAGGAGGCAAAATCCCACCCCGGTCTCTCTCCATTTCTACCCCAGTCTCTACTCTGGCCCTTCACACCATCTCAGCACTGCCAGCGCAAGGGCCTCCTCCAGCCCTGCAGCTCCATGACACCTGGAAACATCCTCCTCCAGACCAGCAGTTCTGCCCCTCGCATTGCTGTCTTTGCAGTGCTGCCCTGTGGGGCCCAATCCTCCTCTGCCTCACCCCCTGCAACCCACTCACCTTCCACAGAGCTTCTTGCCCCAGCAAGGGGGAGCGGAAACTTCACCCCACGGCAGGCCTAGCTGAACCCCATCTGCCCTCTCCCCGGCCCCGGAACTGCACAGAGGCCTTTTCCATACAGTCTGCAGGGCCCCGGACTCCCTGAACTGCTTTCACTTCTCCAATAGCCCCCTGATTGCCAGGATCTGTGGCCACACGATGAGCACACAGGGCCAGCAAATCTGAACTAAACCTGGATCCCCTAAAAAGAAATGAAGGAGAAACTAAGCTGATTATTTTCTGCTAAGCAATGGAAACAAATTTCAGCCATTGCTCTGACCTGCTTCTTGTGCCTCCGGCTAAGATTAATCCAGCAGAAAATCCTGTGGTACAGAGCAGCAGTTCTCAACCGGGGGTCCGCAGCCCACTGGGGAACTGTGAGCTATTTCAGGGGTTTACCAAGCAGAGCCGCTCAGAGCCCTGAACCCCAGCACCCCTGTGGGGCTTCCAAGCCCCCTCCAGCCCCCTTCTGAGATCATAGAATCATAGAAGATTAGGGTTGGAAGAGACCTCAGGAGGTATCTAGTCCCACCCCCTGCTCAAAGCAGGACCAACCCCAACTAAATCACCAGCCAGGCCTTTGTCAAGCCTGACCTAAAAAACCTCTAAGGAAGGAGATTCCACCACCTCCCTAGGGAACCCATTCCAGTGCTTCACCACCCTGCTAGTGAAATAGTTTCCTAATATCCAACCTAAACCTCTCCCACTGCAACTTGAAACCATTGCTCCTTGTTCTGTCATCTGCCACCACCGAGAACACTTGAGCTCCATCCTCTTTGGAAACCCCCTTCAGTAGTTGAAGGCTGCTATCAAATCCCCCCTCACTCTTCTCTTCTGCAGACTAAACAAGCCGAGTTCCCTCAGCCTCTCCTCGTAAGTCATGTGCCCCAGGCCCCTGATCATTTTCACTGCCTTCCGCTGGACTCTCTCCAATTTCTCCACATCCCTTCTGTAGTGGGGGGACCAAAACTGGACACAATACTCCAGGTGTGGCCTCACCAGTGCCGAATAGAGGGGAATAATCACTTCCCTCGATCTGCTGGCAATGCTCCTACTAATGCAGCCCAATGTGCCGTTAGCCTTCTTGGCAATGAGGGCGCACTGCTGACTCATGTCCAGCTTCTCGCCCAGTGTAACCCCCAGGTCCTTTTTTGCAGAACTGCCGCTTAGCCAGCCGGTCCCCAGCCTGTAGCAGCGCATGGGATTCCTCTGTCACTCTTCTGTGGGCTCCCCTCTAGGACACATTTCCCTGTGCTCCCTAGTGCGGGGTTTGTCTCTGGGTCAGCTGCAGCCTGTGGGCAGCTAACAACCAGGACAGGTCTCTCATTGCAGGCATCACACCCGCTTCCCTTCCTGAGGTGATGTTCCCTCCAGCTGCAGGGCAGGAGCTGGTCTCAACCCACCAACCCCCACACACCTGGAAGCATGCGGCTTCCCTCGCTGCCGAAGAATCAAGGAGACTCCCTCCCATTCCCTCAGCAGTTCCTGAGACCTTCTCCTTTCCCTCGGGGGTCCCAGCATAACACTCCTTCCTGCTGCAGGCAAACACTTTAACCTGAGCTACACAGAAAAAATCATTACCCAGGAGCAGGTCGACTAGGAGGTGTTCCAGTATTCCCCCCCCCCCCCCAGTCAAAACACTTTCCAAACCTTCCCAAACTACATCGATTTCAGCTAGTGGTACGAGGAATCTGCTTTCTCCCACCCCCACAATCCCTGCCATTTGGTAGCACACTGGCCTTTGGGACCTCATTCTGCTTAACCAGAGAGATCTGGGCCCCTGTATCCCTCTGCCCCAACTACTCCCTGACACTAATTTCAACAAACTTAACATGCTCCATATCTGGTTCTGCGAAGGCTAATCTCCCAAAACCAATCTGATGGGTAGGTTTCAATTGCTTGGGGGGGTTGGGGGGTTCTGTGGTGAGGGCAGCAGAGCTAACATGGGCTATTGGCTGCCTGCTTCCTCCCAGCCCAGGGCGCTTATTCCTCAGGGGATCAGTGGAATTACACTCATCGCACCTTTGGGGCTCTTCTGTTTTTACAGGAGATTTGGGACAAGGGTTAGAGGCATGGTTCTGGGGAGGTGAGTATACAGCCTCCCAGCCTCCCTCCTTCTTAATAGGGATAAAATGGGACCCTCCCTTCCCTTCACTTTTAAAATCCCGTTTTGACGGTTTAGATGCCTGGGTCTGTTCAAAGGCATCAGCTAGAGTCACCAGCTCTTCCACAGACTTTACGGTTTTGTCCCACACAGACACTGCTTTACATCAGCCTTGCATATGCCTATGAAATGCTCTTGAGCCACAAGATCAAACATTCCCCCAAAGCCTGTAACATCTTTGCCCCTCACCCACTTTCTCATCAAATCTTTCATTTTGTTCACATATTCCCCATTACTCATACCGATATCCCTCGTAAGATTCCTAAATTTAACTCTATATGTTTCAGGGGTAATCTGAAACCTTTGCAAAACAGTGTTTTTGAATTTACAATAGTCTAAAGCATCCTCAATAGGCATTTCACTGAATACACTTAGAGCTTTACCAGTTAATTTTTGCAATCAGGGTAGGAACTCTCTTGGCACCAGGGATTTCATGCACTGCACACAACCTTTCAAAGGTAATCAGCAATTTCGTCTGCCTCATTGTATGCAGAACATAAATAGTCCCAACTGCGGATTTTTGGAGTGATGGGAATCACTGGGCTCTGGTTCTGCTTCTCTAGCAGGTCCAGTTGGTGTTTTCACTTTCTCTCTCTCTCTTCCCACTCTCTTTCTCTCTCCTCCCACTCTCTTTCTTCCTGCTTCTCCTTTATCTTCAGTTCTTTCAGTTCCAATAGGCTTTGGTCTCTTTCTTTTTCTGCAAGCTGCAGTTTAAAAAGCTCCAATGTCACAATGGCTTCACTGCTTTCACTCATTTGCTTTTCTGTTCCTACTTCCCTCTCCCCACCGAAGCAAACAGAAAATAACAAACCGGTAGCCTCCTCCTGACTATCCTTAGCCACCACACTTAAAGCCTCACTTAAAATCTTTACACCGGTGTATGAAGTGCAAATCTTGCTCAGTACACCAAGCTGTGTATTTCACTCTGCTCGCTGCGCCACTGTGATGGGATCCCCGGGGTGCAGCCTGAGACTGTGGGACTGCTGTGCGCCCTGAACTCTCTCTGGCCTGGGCTGTCTCTCACAGTGCCTGGCTAGTGACCAGCAGCAAACCACTCCAGGCGTTATGATCACTTAGCACAACCGTATGTGGAGCCCCACAGCCAGCTAGATTGCATGAATGCTCCCAGAGCCACTCATGAATCACACAGAGAAAGGCACCAGCCAAGTCCCCCCAGCTCCCAGCCCTGTACCCCAGGAATATACCATCTCAAGAGCAGCAGTGCAGATTTATTAATTGGTTCACTGGAATCAATGGAAAGTGGAGTGGATATACATCAGCCTTTGCAACCTGAGCAGATTACCAAACACTTCAGGCAAATTCACTGGTAAAGATAAACAGTTCAACAAATTTATTGACTACCAAAGATAGATTTTTAGTGATATTAAGTGATAGGCAAAAAGTCAGAGTTAGTTACCAAAATAAAATAAAATATAAACATGCAGTCTAAACTCTCAACCCTATTAGACTGGGCAACATCTAGATTAAACAGTTTTTCTCACCCCACTGGATATTGCAGGTCATAATACATAAATTTCACCCTTGAAACCTGGGCCAGTCTCCTCTGTTGGAGTCTTTGGTCTTCTCAGCTTCCTTGTTGCTTTCAGTATAGGTAGGGGCAGGAGAAAGGCCAAGCATGGGTCCCCTGTGTTCTGTTTTATATCCTCAGTCCCATGTGCTTGGAGAATGCATGTCTGGGGGGCATTGCTGAGTCCCCAGGCAAGGTTGAGCAATTCCCTTGGTGTGGCATCATGCAGGTGTCATTGAATTGTAACTCCCTTGCTGGAGAATGGTTGTTGATGATTGTTTTGACACCTGCCCGGGCATTGGTTACTTTCCTTATTTCCCTATAGCTTTAGCTTATATCTAACCTGATTCCCCAACTTCCTGCATGTTTTAGTGACAACCATACAACACAATTCTGTAACTTCATATGCCCCAAAGATATACAAATTAGATTGAACAGTGGGTTTCAGCCGATCATAACATCTCCCCGATACCTCACATGGCATGCTTTATATGCAATATTACAATTGTATATTAATGAGGAATGTGGGGGTTACAGGACGCTCCCCCAAGGTTTAGAATGTCACATCTTATTTTAATAATGTTTTTTTTACCTGGCTGGATTTTTATAAGCCAAATGTGTTTGTTTGCAAATTGTGTTATACAGATCATTAATTTATATTTTAACCATTCATATCATTTATAACTCACTGTTTAAAATATAGCTAAGGTTAGGTAGCGCCTAGTTAATACATTATGAGCCGCTGATGTGTATTTTATTCTGCTTGTTTTTTCTCTCTGTCTTTTTAAAAAAGTAATAAAAAAGTTCATAGGAAAAAAGGTCAGTGTGCAGGGCAGAGATGCTAGAACGGTTCTCAGAGGAAACTGTCTCACGCTGCCAAGTCTGGTGATGCTATGGCTCCATGCAGAGTTTCAGCCACAGAACTTACAGTTGATGTTGTTTGAAAGATAAGGCTAGGGACACACATGCGTGCGAGCTGCAGTCCGCCTCGCTGCCTCTCTGCGTGCATCCCAGAAACCCCAGCACCACCGCAGCTGGCTAGAGAGTTCACAGAGGCATACAATGCACCTGCAGGGAAATGAGCTAACCATGTCTAGTTCTTTTCATCCATGGGCCCCCCTAAAGAGGAAGGATGGTCCAGTGATTTGGGAGCTTGTTTGGGAATCAAAAAAGTGAGGTTCAATTTCCAGCTCTGCCACAGATTTCCTATATGCCCATAGGCAAGTCACTTAATCTCCCTGTGCCTCAGTCTCCATTGTAAAATGGGGCAAATAGCCCTGCCCTGCCTCACAGAGGGGTTGTTAAAGCCTCTGAGGTGCTCAGATACTGTGCTGATAGGCCAGATGTCTACCTGTCAGTGCCATTAGCCCTATTTTAGAAGTGGGGAAACTGAGGCACAGAGCAGGGCAGTGACTTGGCTGTCATCCCACAGCCCATCTGAAGCTGAACTGGAGATGGAACCCAGCTTCTGCAACTTGTCGGCCAGTGTCTGAGTGTCTGGCACGATGCCCCTCTGTACAGTAGATTTTGGACACTGATACGGAAAGTGCTATATTAGTGCCACGGGGGATTATTACTGAGGAGGACAGTGTATGGTATGATTGGTTGATACACAAACAAAAAGGCATCAAGAAAACAGGACATCCTCCCCAGTTCCACCCCACAACCAACCCTCACCAGTAAGGAAACACCTCATGCTGGGACCCCTCTTCACTGCATCCAAAGGCCCACTTGTCACATCTGCACTGCCAGGGCCGGACCCACAGCATCATAAGGGACTGCCTGCCCCACTCATTAGATAAGGAAACACAACACACGAACCTCCCTCACAACCTAACGCAAACGCTTACTCACACAGGACCAGCTCTAGGCATCAGCAAACCAAGCATGTGCTTGGGGCGGCACAATTCCAGGGGCAGCATTCCAGGGGGGTTTTTTTGTTTTTTTTTTTTTTTGCTTGGGGTGGCAAAAAACCTAGAGCCGGCCCTGTACTCACAGCCTCAGACTCCTGAATCTCATTCCCACCTCTACCACTGACCTCAGAGCAATTCACGAGCCTGCTCTGTGCCTCAAAAAGAAAAGGAGTACTTGTGGCACCTTAGAGACTAACAAATTTATTAGAGCATAAGCTTTCGTGAGCTACAGCTCACTTCATCGGATGCATTTGGTGGAAAAAACAGAGGGGAGATTGATATACATACACAGAGAACATGAAACAATGGGTTTATCAGTTTCCCCAGCTGTGCTGCGGGGATAATGATACAGCCATGTAAAATGTGTTGAGCTCCTTGCATGACAGGAGCTGGAGAAGGGCAGACGTGCTGTGAACGCCATCCCCTGACAAGTAAACTGCCGTCTGCCCCCCACCCCCAATCCAGGCCAGCCTGAAGCAATGGCATGCGGCTAGCTGGGCATGGTGACATGTTGCCCATTGGGGATGCTGGAATCTGATTACTCCCAGGGATGGCGCTTTCTGCATATACTGGCCTTATTGGTAAGTTACATGCTGAGATTCCTGTGGCATTTTTAACCCCATCAATATTCACGGCAAAGGAATTCACTGGCCTGGAGCCTCACCAGAGTTCTGCTCCCCCAAGAGAGACCATTTCCCCACTAAATCAGAGCGGGGCCAGAACCCAGGGCCCAAACCATTCCCATCTCTGGGGCCTTGGAGAACTGGATCCAAATGATGTTGCTCGAGTCCCTATTTTCTTTGCAGGGTTTGTCCCATCCCATTGCTCTGCAGTCCACCCAGGAGCCCTGTCGGCTCTGGGGCTGAATGCTAGGAATTCACTGTTTTCATTCCAGATGCCAGGAGCTGCTCCAGCCTGGAAAAACACATGCCACAGCAAGGTCCCATCTTTCTCTGGGAAATCTGCCTCCCATCCCCCGTCAGACTGTCATGCTATGGAGCAAGTTGTCTGTGTTTGAAAGTGAATTACATGCTGGGGAAAGATGCCAGATTGACAGCTTGGGAGCATGGGGCAGAACAGGTTGCCCCCCAAACCTGCGCCACTGCAGAACCAGAGGGAGGGCCAGATGAGCTCAGACCCCAGGTCCAGCTAGCTCAGGAACCTGAGATGTAAGATGTAAGGAAGATGTAAGAACCCCTAGGAGCAGATGTGGGATAAGCTGCTGGGTGTGACGCTCTGTACCTCAGGGGAACATCCTAAACCCCCATGTTCATCTTTATAACATGATTGTGTGGTATCCAATGCAAAGTTTCTCATGTTGGGTGTCTTCGGAAGGCTCATAATGCACTGAGCATGGTTGTTATAGTGATGTTATAGTAATTGTTACAGTAATGTTATAGTGAGGTTATAGGTTATAATTTCGTTTATACATTTATGAGGCTGAAATGTATCCTTATGGCTTAAAGCAAAACTAGGCAAAAACTTGCCAAGAGCAGAGAGGCAGTAGGACCCCCTCACCAGTCACTGCCCATTGTGTAGTTGTGCGCCTGCTTTCCTTGCTAAGTGCACTTTGCACTTGTCGCCATGGAATTTCATTGTGTTGAATTCAGACCAATTATCTAATTTGTCAGGGTCATTTTGAATTCTAATCCTGGCCTCCAAAGTACCTCCCAGCTGGGTGTCATCTGCACGGCATACTCTCCACTCCATTATCCAAGTCATTAATGAAAATATTGACTCGTCCCGGACCCAGGACTGACCGCTGCAGGACTCCACTGTATACGCCCTCCTCGGCTGAGAGTGAACCATTGATAACTAATTGTTGATTACAGTCTTTCAACCAATTGTGCCCCCCCCACATTACAGATATTTCTTTTAGCCCATGTTTCCCTAGTTTGCTTATGCGAATATCATGTGGGACTGGGTTAAAAGCCCTATAAAATCCAGATCTAGCACATCTATTGCTTCCTCCCATCCACTAGGCCAGTAACCCAGTTGAAGAAGGAAATTAGGCTGCTCTGTCATGCTGACTATTCCTTATAACTCTGTTATCCTCTAGGTGCTTACAAACTGATGGTTCACTGATTTATTCCAGTATCTTTCCAGATATTGAAGTCAGGCTGACTGGCCTATAATTCCCCGGATTCTCTCTGGTCCCCTTTCTAAAGGCAAGTATTGTGTTTGCCATTCTCCAGTCCTCCGGGACCTCATCTATCTTCCAGGAGTTCTCCAAGTTAATTGCCAACGGTTCTGAGATTGCTTCAGACTAGTTCCTTAAGTAAAGTGAGATGAATTTAATCAGATCATGCCAACTTGAGTACATCAAATTTATCTACATATTCTTGAACGTGTCCTCTCCTTATTTTGGCTCGTGTTCCTTCCCCGTTGTTGTTAATATTAATTGTGCTGAGTATCTGGTTACCACTAATCTTTTGAGTGATGACTGAAGCAAAATAGGCAATAAACACTTCAGCCATCTTGATGTCATCAGTTAATAGTTCCCATTCTCCACTAAGGAGAGGACCCTGCACTTTCCTTCGTCTTTCTCTTCATTCTAATATATTCAAATAACCTCTTCTCACTACCTTTTATCTTCCTTGCTACGTGTGACTCATGTGCCTTAGGCCTTCTCTACTCTACAAAACTAGGTTGACTTAATTAAGGTCATTCAATTGGCTGTTGGTGTCCATCCTACTCTCCTCCTGCCGGTGGAGTGCATCCACACAGGAACACTTGCATTGACTGAAGTGGGGCATTGTGGGGCACTGAGAGCCAAGTGTGGGGCACTGACAGCCACTAGAGCCCCCCATCTACCCTAGGATGACAGCCCCTGCTGTAGCCCTGCTCCAGCTCAATTTCACAGCACAGAGCCTACCAGCCGAGAAATTGACATCCTTGTCCATTTCACACTGCTATTGTCTCTGCTCAGACCAGCTGCGCCCAGACAGCTCTGGGAACTCCCTGCGACTGGCAGCCATACTCAGAGTGGGGAGTCAGAGGGAAGCAGGGCTCCCAGTGGTAAGAGGGGAGCCCAGGCAGCAGCATGCTGGGAGCAAGTAGCCTGGAGCCTGGGGGGGGCAGCAGGGCTCCCAGAGGACAAAGACATTCTGCCTTTCTTTCTTTTGAATCATGAAATCTATCAATGTCATGATCATTTTCACCCAATGTCCAATCTCTTTTTGAATCTTGTTAAATTCTTGTGGCAGTGAGTTCCCCAGTTTAATCACACATTGCATGAGACAGTATTTCCTTTGATTGGTTTGGAATTTCTCATCTTTTCATTTCATTGAATGTCCCTTTATTCTTGTGCTATGGTGAGGGAAGGAAAACAGAGCTCCCTTCTCTAGACCAGGCATTATTTACAGACTTTTATCACGTCCCCTCTTATTCGTCTCCTTACTGGGGTAACATCCCAGCCTTTTCAATTTCTCCTCTAAGGAGGTTTTTCCAAGCTGTTGCTTATTCTCCTCATCCTTGTCTGAACCCCCTCTAGTTCCGCTATATCCTTGTGGAGCCACAGTGACCAGCATTGCACGCAGTGTCCAGGCGAGGCTGCACCATTGATTTACATAAAGGCATTAGAAAATTCTCTGTATTATTCCCTTATGCAGCCTCACATTGTGCTCGCTATTTTGACTACAGCTGCACATTGAGCAGGAGTCTCCACTGAGCTGACGACAATGGCTCCCTTTTCTTGAGCTGACACAGTTAATTTGGACACTGTATGGTGCACGGGTAATTTATTTCCCCCCTGCAACGTGCATTGCTTTGCATTTGTTGACTCTGAATTTCATTTGTAATTAGAATTATAGAAGATCAGGGTTGGAAGGGACCTCAGGAGGTACCTAGTCCAATCCCCTGCTCAAAGCAGGACCAACACCAACTAAATCATCCCAGCCAGGGCTTTGTCAAGCCGGGCCTTAAAAACCTCTAAGGATGGAAATTCCACCACCTCCCTAGGTAATTGTGTGGCCTGTTTCCATGCAGGGTTCCTCTCTGAAGTTCCCTCACCATGTTCTCTTGTCCTGACTCACCTAACTTACTGATTGTCCTGGGCAGATTTCCCACCCTCCCTCCCGCTCACCCCCCTTTCTACATCACTAACAAACATGTTGGATACTCCAACCTAGCACAGAACTCATGTGACTCCTGCTGTTCACCTCCGGCCATGATGAAAATTCACCACTGAATCCTAGTCTTTGTTTTCTGACTTTGAGACAGTTTTTGACCCGTGACAATATTTTGCGTCTCACCCCCTGGTGACTTCGCTTCTTTAGCAGCTAAAAAAGATTTCTTTGGAAGTATAAATAAATTATGTCAGTTGGTTCTTCTCTACCCACTGCTGTACCAACATGGGCAAAGAAGTCTAAGATATCAGTGAGACACAATTTTCCTTAGCTGAATCCCTCCTGGTCTGACCCTATCGTGGCATGATCTCCACAGTGTTTTGTCATTCTGTTTTTAACTAGCTTTTCAGCTGAGAGGTGAGGCTGACTGGTCTATATGGAGCACCTCAGAGCCTTTTCAAAATAGAAGTCCAAGATTTGCTCCCTCCAAGTCTCTGGAACAGCAGGTGTTTTTAATAAGTGATTAGCCATTTTTTTAGCAGCTCAGCTACCTCATAGCGTAGGTCTGGTCCAGTATTACATTTTAAATGATCAGTTTGCTCCAGCAGCTCTCTCGTAGTGGCCAGAGAAGATCAGTCCCGGGGCAGGAATTCCCATGACATCTCAGCAGTGAAGACTGATGCAAGGAAATCATTTGGCTTCTCAGCAACATCCTTATCTCCCTTAATTGCTCCCATTAATTCCTGGTGATCCAGCAGGCTCATCCAGTCTTTCCCAGTCTTCCAGCTTCTGATAGACTTAAAGGCTTGCTCGTGGCTGGTTTTTACACCTTTACCTATTTACTCTTCAGACTCCATTTTGGCCCCTCTGATTTCCCCCTCTCCTATCGCCTGTGGTACTTTGTGCTCTTGATTATTGGCTTCACGGGGACAGGCTATCAAATATGGCAGAATTTCTGTTTGCCTGAAACACGCTCCTGATGCTGCCATGTAGCTCTGTTGGTTTGCTGGGACACGTGTCTGCTGAGACTCTAGTTGTATTCCTATGTAGCATCCAGGCCACCTCTAGGGATTCAACTCTGTTACTTCCAGCTTTGGGCCCTTCACCCTCTCTCGAGTTCACCGTTTGGCACTTACCTGCCCCAGGGATGTTGACTATTATATCGCAGTCTTTGTTCCTGAGTGGTTCAGCTACTGTCACTTCTCGAATTAGCTCCTGTCAGTTACCTCGGCATCATCAAGCACAGCCTCTCCTCTCACGTTTTGGCTCTCGCTGCTCCATGAAGGAATCACTGAAAGTGTCAAGATTTGTTTATCTCGCCCTTGGGCTGTGTGACCAGTTCGTAGGCAGGTAGCTGAAGTCCTCCATTACTATTGTTTTGCTGGGTTTTGCTGCCTTGTCCCTAGTTTCCTTTCCTTGACTTGGAGCCCGGTCATGCGGCCTCACTGATGGAGTGACACACTCCTACAACTTGGGATTTATATCCACACAGATGCAACTGGGCGGGCCTCTCCACTCAGAATTCCACTCTCCCTCAATACTGTGGACTCTTTATGCCTCAGATCTGCGCCCCCACCTCTTTGGCTTCATCCGGCTTGTAACCAGGTATTACCCTAGCCCATTGGTCTTCATAGAAATGCCCGTCTGGAAGAGCTTGCAAGAGGTCATCTCATCCATCCCCCCCTGGCCCTGAGGCAGGACCAAGTCAACTTAAAGCATCCCTACAGGAGCTTGTCCAACTTGTCCTTAAAAACCTCAGGCAATGGTGATTCTACAACTTGCCTTGGTCACCTGGGCAATGCTGAGCTAGCCTAAGCATTTCAAAGTTTTTCCTAATATCCAACCTAAATCTCCCCGGCTGCAAACTGACTCAGTTAGTTCCTGTATTTTTGTCATTCTGCCACATCTCTGCAATGGTCCGAGTCCGTTCCCAGGCATTCCAGGGCCCCAGGTTTGGTTTTACATTTCTTGCATTTGCGCACAGACATTTCTAGGGTTTAGTTTTGACCAGATGCCAGTTTATATTTAACCCTTTGGTCTGACACCCCGCTGAGTTTACAAACTTTTGACCTCTGCTTTGGTATCTGTTCCTGCTCTAGTTTGGGTGTAGTTTACACCACACCTTTAATTGGATGCCCAGATACCATTCTGATGTGTGAGCTCTTCAGCTCCCGCCACCCTTCCACCAGCTCCTGGGTCAAACATTCCTCCTGAGTGACGTCATGTGTCAGCAGTCTGGTTCCACTTAGACCAGGGATTGGCAACCTTTGGCACGCAGCCCATCAGGGAAATCCTCTGGTGGGCTGGGACGGTTTGTTTACCTGCAGTGTCTGCAGGTTAGGCCAATCGCAGCTCCCTCAGGCCACGGTTCGCCGTTCCAGGCCAATGGGGACTGTGGGAAGCAGTGGCGAGCACATCCCTCGACCCGTGCCACTTCCTGCAGCCCCCATTGGCCTGGAACGGTGAACCGCGGCCCGTGGGAGCTGTGATCGGCCGAACCTGCAGATGCTGCAGGTAAACAAACCATCCCAACCTACCAGCAGATTTCCCTGATGGGCCGCGTGCCAAAGGTTGCTGATCCCTGACTTAGACTTAGGTGGAGCCCAGCCCTTCTGCAGAGGCTCTCCCTTCCCAAAAATGTTCCCCGATGCCTGATAAATTTAAGCCCCGTTCGTCAGGAGACTGGCTTCCCCAGCGGGAGAATCAGGGAAGTTAGTCCTGACAATGCCCTTCTGGCCAGGTCAATAAAGAGCCTGGAGTCTCTGCTCCTTCAGGCCAGCAGCTTTGACCTCCTGATGCTGCCTCTGGGCTCTGAGGTCCCTGAGTTGTTTGCACCAGGTATTTACATAAGCCAGGTGGCCACAAGACAAGCCGTGTGCCATGGCTAGTCTGCAGCTGGTCTTCACACTGTGCAGTTAGACTGGGCTTTAACCCTGCACAGAGCAGGGACGGATATCATTTGTGGGCTGTTAGTTATTCAGGTAAAAGGGTTTTATTATTGTTCAGATTTCAATCCCTTAGTCAACTCAACTGTTAACGGAGTCACCCTCCCTGCCATGCCCGGCCCACACAGTGCAAACGTCCCCATGTTCGCTCCATGTGGGACCCCCCCCCAGGTCACTCGAGAAGGGCCAGAGCAGCACTGATCACCAGCTTTCTTCACTCCACGCACCCGCTTACATCCTGGACCTGAGCTTGGTCTCCTGAAGCCTGGCGCCAAGGACCCTACTATGAAGCCTTGCTTGGAGAGCCCAGCAACACCCATTTTATAGTCAGAGCTTGTCTGCCTGTTTGACTGTTGTTCTTTAACTGCCCCTGCCGCAGTTCCAGCCCTGACAGTCAGTGACTGCCCCTGACCCAGCCTGTGGTGCCTAGCCCCCAACACAACCTCACAAAGTGCGAGATGCAAACAAAAGAAAGGACACTTACCAGGAGGCACAGATCCTACTCTGCCCAAACACCCCCGCGCTCGCTGGCTCTGCTGGGACCTCCTGCTGCCTCAGAAACAGCTACCAACGCCAAAAGCTTTAGCTCCTCCCACCTGCTAATGACTGAGCTTCCTGGCATCTGGTTTCCCAAAGCCTAGGACAAGGTGCAGGATCCTAGAGCCCTTCTAATATGAAACTAAACCAGGGTTACAGTCAGCACTTTATGGGTGTTTTTAACCGCTCCTGTAGCAATTCCAGGGTAAGGTTCAACAACAGCCATGGCATTTACCAGAAGGAACTGCCACTCAGTCCAGACTCCTCTGCCTATTTTCTTCTCACTAGATCTGGGGCCATTCAGACCAGGAGACTGGTATGACTAGCAGGCACTGATTTTCTGGAAGAGCAGTGACTTCAGACAATGTGACTTAACCCAAACAATATATATTAATTATACATCTGTGTGGGCCTGCCCACAAACTCACAGCATAAGGGATTTACCAGGTTTTGACAGGGCACTTTGATTTTCCAGTGGTCCCTAAGTTAATAGCACATGGTCAGGGCCAACGTGGTTTGAATCTGCATTTTGGAAAGAATGTAAGAGACAACAAAGCTCAAACAGAAATGGTTGTTTTTTATGGCAATGGAAATGGTTATTATTCAACAAACAAACTTTCCCCTGTGATATTTACAAGCCAAGTAGAGAGCCTAAAAGTGAAACTAACCATACACTAAAGTGAAACTGACAGTTACCTGACCTGAAAATGCAAAACCAAACAGCTTGACCAGTGAGAAGGTAACTGAAATTTTTAAAATTCTGCCCATTTGAATTGCTAAGTGCTAGTACCCTGGGTGAAGAAATATGTTTACAGCAGAATTATCGGCTTGAGTCCGATCTCCCCCACTCCGGCGTAAGTCAGGAGTCAAAGATGTGAAATCTGTGTGATTATAGCTGTGTCTGACTGCGAGGGAAATCAGGCCCATGCTATTTAAACAGGTTCTGTCCTCTTAAGGCTCTGGGTTTTTGTTTGTTTGGTTTTCTCCACCACAAGCTCACTTCCTGCCCTCAGAGCTTCAGAGCTTACAAAAGAAAAAAAGCAGGACTTGAACGTGGAGTTTGTATCACTCCAGCAGAGAAACTCTGCAGCCCCGTCTCTCTTTCCGCCAGCCGCAGCCCATAAACAGGTCCAGGTTATTGTCATTGCTGATTAGCACCATAGCAGGGGCTTTTCTGGGTGCTCCCCACTGCTCAAATTTTCTGGGAAGAGCCTGCGGGAAGAGAAACAGATTGGACATTGCACACTCTTGTCCAAGATCTCCTACCAGGCAGTCGGGGATGGCCCGTGGTCACCCCTAGAACGGAAGCACAGAGACGATGCAATGAGCTGTGACAGAGATCGGGATGTTTAGTTCAGGCGTTTACAACGTCTTGTCTACACTAGACAAGGTCCGGTGCTACGGTGCTATCCTGGCAAGCTCTGCCAGTGGAGACGCGGCAAGAGGGTGTCTGTGGCATCACTTATACCAGTAACTGGGTCCACACCAGGGCTTTGCCAGCAGGGCTATGTCAGTCAGAGGTGGGAGTTTTTTTAGCTGGCAAAACGTTTAAGTGTCAACCTGGTCCAAGTCTCCCTCAGCCTACCAGGACGTGCCATTTCCAGCACAGGGAGCCGGGCACACTCTAGCTCTGCTTCTGCTAGCAGCTACAGAGAGCAGTGTGGTGGCAGCACTGGGGGTTAGGCACCCAAGTACAAACCCACCTCTCCCCCCAGCTGCATACTCAGTAGCAGCGCAGCCATGGCTCAGGATAGACACTTCAGTACGTGCCCCGGTGGCGATTCAAATCCCATTGTGCTGGGCACTTGTAACTGGAGTCGGCCACCTCCCATGTACCCAATCATTGCCAAGGGTCACGCTACAGGCAGTCGGCCTCAGTTTCCTTTCTTGGACTGTTTAAGTAAAACTTCCCTTGGTCAAAAATACCTCTCCTTGGGGACTAGATTTTTAATATAAAATTAACTGCAAATAAGAGTCACAAATCCCAGTCCAAATCCATTCCCACGGCTTTGCAAGACAAGGTTTCCCTTCCTCCTACCCCAACCTCCCTGCCTGGGGCAACCCCTGGTCTGCAACTTCCCCGCAGGAGCTTTTCCTCACCTTTTGAAGACTCTCTACCACCTTCCTGGGCTTCCACCTTCTGCCCATTATGGGACTACCAGGTGTGCCTATTTAGTGGTCAGGGCTGGCTAGGCCCAGACCCTCCACCACCTGGTCCAGCACTGCACAAGTACACAGCCCTGCCCCCAAACTGCTGACACTCTAAACCGCCCAGCCAGGCAGAGGCAGGATCCATAGCCCCATTTCACAGACCAGAAACTGAAGGCCCAGGGGCTAAGGGAGTTGCCCAAGGTGACACTGGGAGGCGGAAAACCTGGGCCTGACGCCAAGACCCATGGCAGAGCGGGCCTCGTGCTTCAGAGCAGCCTGCCCCTGGCTCTGGACCAGACAATGACAAGTGGGTCGCGTAACCCTGCATGGGGTAGGCCAGCCCTGCCCCCATGGGAGCCATCTCACTCCCCTGCTGTACCTCCACATGCCCACAGAGTGTCATTCCCTGTGCCCTGCTGGCTGCACCATGGCAGATTTCCTCAGCCCGGCTCAGCTCCACGTGGGCCTGAGTACGGAATGAGAACCAGCTCCCTCCCCGCAGCAGGCTGGGTTAGGAGGTGGCTGAGCAGGCCCCGTGGCTCCTCGCAGTGACCTGGGCTAGACCAGAACCGCCCAGACCTGCAGGGCCCCGATGGATCGCCATGTCCCCCAGGCACTAGCGATTTACATTGGTTAGCCATGCCAAGCCCATGCCAAGGGCCTGGCGACACATTTGGAACGACTCTTATTGTGACTTGTAATTGAAAGCTAACGCAAATGCATGGTTCTGCCTCTTTAGCTGGGGTTACTAGGACCCCCTGTCACGGAGTCCCCAGGCGATGCTCAGGAACTGCTCTCTGCGAAGCCAGTCAGGACTCTGGGGAAGTCTCATTTCTGTGAGCAGGTTTCAGAGTAGCAGTCATGTTAGTTTGTATTCGCAAAAAGAAAAGGAGGACTTGTGGCACCTTAGAGACTAACACATTTTTTTGAGCATAAGCTTTCGTGAGCTACAGCTCACTTCATCAGATGCATTCCGATGGTGCCACAAGTACTCCTTTTCTTTTTCTGAGAGCAGACTGTCTGCAGGACACACAGCTCACACAACTTCCACCTTCCTGGGTCTCACCTCAGAGCATTCAGCATCCTCTGCCCCTCCGTGCGCTTCCCACAGCGAGTCCACTCAGGCAGGGTCCTGGGGAAGCCAGGGGTCCTGCACCCCAACTTCACAGTCAGACGTGACTCTCAGCCAGCCAGTAAAACAGAAGGTTTATTAGATGACAGGAACATGGTCTAAAACAGAGCTTGTAGGTGCAGAGAACAGGACCCCTCAGCTGGGTCCATTTTGGGGGGCAGTGAGCCAGACAACCACGTCTGTATTTCACTACATGTCCCCAGCCAGCCCCAAACTGAAACTCTCTCCAGCCCCTCCTCCTCTGGGCTTTGTCCCTTTCCCGAGCCAGGAGGTCACCTGATTCCTTTGTTCTCCAACCCTTTAGCTCTCACCTTGCAGGGGGGAAGGACCCAGGCCATCAGTTGCCAGGAAACAGGGTGTCGGCCATTCTCTGTGTCCAGACCCCTGCACACACCTGCCCTCTAGGGCTCTGCAATGATCATACACCCTTATCCCACCACCTAGATACTTAAGAACTGCATAGGGGAAACTGAGATACCCCCACAATATTCAGAGAAAACATTAAGAACAGTCCTTCTTTGTTACATCTCTCCCCCCTTCGAGACCGAACTGAGCGGGGTCACTTTAGCTGGTGACCTGGGGAAGTTCGAAGCCACCAACGTTCCCATGGATGCCCCAGCATCTTTCCCATTTATTGGTGGGAGTTACACCAGGCCTTTCCAGTTTTACGCCCTTCCAGTTTCACGCCCTCCCTTAGATCAGGGGTGGTGGATAGCACTCGCATGCTGCATGTGGGAAGGTTTATGCGGCCCGTGCCCTTTTGCCACCCCAAAACCCCCGGGGGTCAAACTGGGATCGGGTCTTCTCCCAGCGCTCCAGTCTGGAGGTCTGCAATTCGGGCTCTCTTGGTTAAGATCCCCCATCTTGACCTGGGCCACAGACTGTTCACTTACAGAATTAGCATGGAGACATTCCTTTCTCAACAATCTTGTGTCCCCAACAAGCTGGCCAAACACAGCCACTTGGTTATAGGACTGTCTAACTTTCTTAACAGCTTTTACTTCATCTGAGACCTTCTCAAAGCTATCCACACTGGATCCTTCAACAGGAAAGTCAGTGGATCCATTCACAACAGAAAATTTCTGGCTGTTAGGAACTGAAACTTTCTTGATTAAATCACTTTCACACCCTTCAGTTACAGTAAACTGCTTGCAAAGACTCCATGAGGATTCCTTTCCCTAGGGGCTTTTCTATGCAACAATTCACCCTTCACAGAAATTCTGCCCTTACCCTCTTCATGTAGGGCTTGCTCTAGAGGAACACTTTCCTGAGCAACAACAGACTCTTTCTGGGTCTCACTTACATCCAGAATTACCTCTGGCCCATCAGATGGATTCCTACACAATCCCCTTTCAGGCAAGCTTACAAACTTCCTAGATAAAAGGTTAGAAGCTTTCTCCTTCCCTTTGCCACACACAAGTTCAGGAATCTTTTCCTTCTTGCTACAGGTTTCCATGCCCTCAGTAGGTAACACAATCAAATCACTTTTCTGCTCTCCTTGTGCCCTGGCTAGGATCTCACTCTGATTAGACAGAGTTGCTACACACTTTCCCAACAACACACTAGCAACGGGCAAAATACAAGCACCAGAATTGTCTGGGCGCTGGGATTTTGCATAGACAGTAACTGGATGCGACCTAGATACAGAGCCATTCTCCCGAGCAGACACAAACTTAGGACCATTCCCTTCCTGGGCTTTAGCTGAATCCAGAACGAACTCTGAGACAACCGCACTATTCTCAACCATCACAGGCTGAAAGGCCCCTTCTGTCTGCTCCACAGACAAAGAAGAGCTGGAGACACTTTCTCCTTTCCCAGACACACAGCTTGGGATCTCATTCCCCTGGTCCCAACACACAGGGCTGTTCAAAGACAACTGCTTGGAGACCGGGGTAGCCCCCTCCACAGGCAAGTCAATTCCCCTGACAGACACAGGCACGTTTCCTTCACTGTCCCAATTCTCCACCCAGCTAACAGGTAACATACAGGGACACGCATCTTCCACTCTCCTCGCCTTCCCACCCTGCTGACTAGACAAAGCCACAGCTCACAAGGCTGCCTAGGCTCATCCAGAGTTTCCTTACCAAGCACCTTGCCTCTCCCAACAGATCCCCTGCCCTGCCTGTGTCTCCCCCCACTCAGCTGGGGTCACAGCTCCCACTGTGCTCAGCGCTGCCCTTGCTGTCCCAGTGGGGTAGGCAGTGAGCTCGCTGCTTTCTACACTGCATCAGAGCCAGAGTGAGCCCCCTCTCTGGTGTGCAAGGGGGCGGGGAGCATGTCTTTGTCCCACCCAGCCCCAGGGGTCTGGTTACAGGCAGGCAGGTATCCTGAGCCTAGCAGCTCCTCCTCGCTGCCAGCCAGGTCATCTGCATTTTCACTGACCATTTTCCTCTCCGCTGATTGGTTCCCTGGATTCAAATTCAAACCCTTGGCTGTAACAGGAGCAGGGCCTGGATCCTGTTCCAGAGAGACACAGTCTCCCCACAACAGGGTCTCACAGCTGGTATCCTGGAGAACCCCAAGGACCAGCCAGCCCCAACCCTCCTGGGTCTGCACAGGGATCTGGTCCACAGGGAGAGCGAGGGGCTTCATCCCTGGTACCCTCACACAGCTCACACAGCCCCTCAGCATCTGAGGCTGCACCACCAGGGGCCTGACAACAGTTCTCTCTGTCCCAGGATCTCGCCACCCCAGGAACGTCTCCCCATTGACCATCACCTTCCGCTCCCACTGGAGGTCTGAGGGGCCTGATCCCAGGACACTCCACACAGACATATCGGTTGGGGTCAGGAGTCGGAGTCTGTTCACCTCCCCACCCATCTGGCTGATGGACTTTATGGCCTTGGGACCCAGCAAGGGAGCTAGACACCGAGGCTGTTCCTCATGGTCCCCCTGGTTCAAATCGCCAGCCTGCTCAAAGGCAGTGAGGTGGGCATCCACATCCCCCCCCTCCTTAACCAGGGGAAGCAATTTAGTCTCGAGGTTTCCTGCGGAACTGGCACCCCGGGGTCTATCCCCACTCACACCTGGAAGGTCCCCTCTGCCTCTCCGCTCCACCATCATCTGTTCATGCTGCTGCTTCTGCAGCTCTTTCTCGGGCTCTCGCTGTCTCTCCCAGTCCTCTTGCTCCCTCGGACTCAGCTCCAATCCCGTCCGTCTCCGATCACCAGATGGGAAACCCGATCGTGAAGACCCACGTCTGGTCGGGGACAGGAGTCTTGGGGATGCCTGGCTACCACTCCAGCTGCTCCCAGATCCTGCTATAGCCCCATTTGGGTCAGGAATCTGCTCCTTAGAGCGGTCATCCTCCTCCAGCTGCACGATTAACTGTGCTTTGGTGAACTTTCCAACGCTCAACCCTCTCTTTCTGCACAGGGTCACTATGTCCTTCTTAAGGAAATGGTGACAGGCCATCACTCCGCTGTTCCCAAGTTGTTGTGGACTCAGGCCTGTGTGCTCTCAGCTCCCCACGGTTTCCAGGGAGAACCCCTAGTGTGCCAGCCGTTCTCGAGGTCACCACCTCTTTGCCAGGGTCGAGCTGCAGACTCCTCCACCCCTGGGACCTCTTGCTGCAATCCCCAGGGGAACCATGTTACTGCAAAAGTCCTTCTCTCTCCAAGGGCCAAGCCGCAGGCTCCTCCGCTCCTGAGACTGCTCACCGCAGTCCCCAGGGGGACCCCATTACTGCACAGTCCTTCTCACTAGTCACACACTCCCAGGGGTTAACCACCCCCCGAAACCGCTCCTCTCTGAGCCTTCAGCACGCCTGGTCCTTCATTTTACTGCTCCCCAGTCACTTACTGCAGTACATCCCACCTCTGCCACCAGTTGTCAAGGAGTCCCCGGGCGATGCTCTGGAACTGCTCCCTACGAAGGGAGCAGGACTCTGGGGAAGTCTCCTTTCTGGGAGCAGCCTGTCTGCAGGACACACAGCTCACCCAGCTTCCACCTTCCTGGGTCTGACCTCGGAGCATTCAGCACCCTCTACCCCTCCGTGCGCTTCCCACAGCGAGTCCACTCAGGCAGGGTCCTGGGGAAGCCAGGGGTCCTGCACCCCAACTCCACAGTCAGACGTGACTCTCAGCCAGCCAGTAAAACAGAAGGCTTATTAGATGACAGGAACATGGTCTAAAACAGAACTTGTAGGTGCAGAGAACAGGACCCCTCAGCTGGGTCCATCTTGGGGGGCAGTGAGCCAGACAACCACGTCTGCACTTCACTCCATGTCCCCAGCCAGCCCCAAACTGAAACTTTCTCCAGCCCCTCCTCCTCTGGGCTTTGTTCCTTTCCTGAGCCAGGAGGTCACCGGATTCCTTTGTTCTCCAGCCCTTCAGCTCTCACCTTGCAGGGGGGGAAGGGCCAGGCCATCAGTTGCCAGGAAACAGGGTGTCGGCCATTCTCTGTGTCCAGACCCCTGCACACACCTGCCCCCTTGGGCTCTGCAACGATCATCCACCCTTATCCCACCACCTAGACACTTAAGAACTGCATAGGAGAAACTGAGGCACCTCCACAATATTCAGAGAAAACATTAAGAACAGTCCCGCTTCGTCACACCCCCCTCTCTGGAACATAATTAAGCCAGCTCATTGTAATGCGGTCCATGCAAATGGCCAGCAGTGAGAACAAATTAGTTGCAGCTGGGAACTCACAGGCTGCCCTAAGCTGTGTTTCATTGAGGGCTGGTAGAGACAATACAAAAACTATGCCTGGCTCTTGGTGTCAGATCCATGTCACGAACACGAGGCTTCACCTGCATGGAGCTGATTGCAGGAACAGGGTCCCTGGGAGTAGAGTGTGGCTCTCTGGATCCTGGAGTTGCTCAGCAGCCCAGGGCAGAGGTGTGGGTGCTTTGCTGCCAGGGCTTCATGTTTGTCTAACACCAATAAAACACACAGCCAGGGTGAATTTTCAAGGCACTGCAGCTGGTGTTAACTCCTTGCGCAGCGTGCTGTTGACATTGTTGGGGGAAAGCGAGCCAAGTTTAGTGCACGCACCCTTTGGCTTTTACAGACTCAGGTTTGTTTTATCATCCACCGTGTGGTTTTCTAAATCACTTTTCTCCCGATAAAGGCGTTGGTTGGGTGCATTGGATGCATTGGATGCCTCATGCTGCGGTTATACTAGTTCCACTGGCACTCAGCTGCCATGGGCATGGGCAGCGACTGACAGGAGCGTGGGTAGGCAAAGCGACTGACAGGAGCGTGGGTAGGCGCACTGCCGGCATCTCTGGTTTCTCTTGTGCCTCATTGTCCCTTGCAATGTTGCTGAGCAGCATGGTGACTTCAGGAGGCTCCATGGGTCTCAAAGGACAAAGCATCTTGGGTCAGATTCTGCTCTCGTTTCCACAGGTACAAAGTGGGAGCAGGGCCAGTGCGCAGCTCCAGGCCGATGCCAGTGTGACTGACAGGAGAATCTGGCCCCTGGCCCCTGCAAAGGTCTTAGCTAAGGAGCAGTAAGCCAAACCGGGGAGAGGCTGGGCTGGCCCCTTCTCCCAGCTGTCCCAGCTGATGCAGGCCTCTCCCCCACAGTATGTTCTCCAGGGCTTGGCCAGCCAGCACCAAGTATATGCCCCGCTTCTTAGAGCTCTCTGTCCCCAGCTTTCTGCAGGTGGTCCTGGGGGCATTTTCTCCACCACCCCTGGGGAAATTTCTCATGGACTCCCATCCTGCATGTGTGTTTGGGCCCTGGTGGCTAAGAGGGGCGCAGGACGCGGGCACTCACTTTGGGGAGGGAAGGCACTAGCAGGGCCCTCACCAGAGGGATGGGGGACACCCCCCTTAGCAATCCTGCTCTGACCACTGCCCTACACTGCCAAGCCAAAAATAAAGACGCAAAGGGAGGGCCAACTTGACATCCTCTCCCCTTGCTATGGGCTGGAGTCCTGCTGCGTGGCACATCCTCAGCAGGAGCTGCCTGGCCAGGGCAGGAGATAAAACCAGCGTTTGGGGGTCATGTGCTGAACAGTGAGGGACCAAACCACAAACCCCAGGGGGTTCGGCCCCAGGTTCTTGTGCGGCTTGTCTTGCACTGCCAAGTGCCAAACCTGCCATACAAGCAGGAGGGGCCTGGCTCGGGGCTTTGATTTGGACTCATAGCATCATAGATCATAGAATCTCAGGGTTGGAAGGGACCTTAGGAAGTCATCTAGTCCAACCCCCTGCTCAAAGCAGGACCAATCCCCAATTTTTGCCCCATATCCCTAAATGGCCCCCTCAAGGATTGAATTCACAACCCTGGGTTTAGCAGGCCAAAGCTCAAACCGCTGAGCTATCCCTCCCACCCTGGGGCCCTTTAGCCCTGGCCATTGCAGCATCTCACACATGCCGGAATCTGGCTTTCTGCCAGCCTGGGCCATCTCTTCCTCGGTAGCCCATGGCTCCATCCGTGGAGGTGCATCAGAGAGAAGCCATACGCATGAGAGACCGTGCTGGGCTGCGTGGCTGAGCCAGCCCTGTGGGCTCAGAGCAGTGTAGCACTCGCTGCCGCTTGTAAGCCAGCCAGAGCAGCTGGTGTCCTGCTCATGTGCATTGGTCTGAGCCAAACTGTGCTAATCCCAGGGATACCCCAGAGGGCAGCGGCTGGCCTCACGAGCTTCATGGCCTTCAACCAGCCGAATAGAAGCACAGCACAGACAGCAGTCACATCGACCTCCCCCGAGCGCCCGCCATGCATCGCCCCCCAGGCCTGCTTGCAATAAGCCACCTCGCCCACTTCAAAGCCTGCACTGGGTCGCTAGTACAAACCAGCCCCTTTCGTTCCACTCGGCTGGCAGCTGCTGACCTCAGAATCCAAGGGAAAGTCACAGCCCTCTTAACTAGACATACTCAGCCAAGGGCATATTGCCGCCTAGATCCAGGGGCAAGCACAGAGGAGAGCAACAAGACTGATTATGGGGCTGGAGGGCTGACGGACGAGGAGAGATTACAAAAGTGAAATGTTTATGGTTTGGCTAAGAGACAACCCCAAGGAACATGATAACAGCCTGCAAGTATTTGAAGGTTGTAAGCACTGAAGCTAGAGAGGGCTCAGCTCACGCTCAGGGAGGGTTAAAGGCTGAAATTAAGCAAATGAAAATTCAGGCTTGATACCAGGACGAATGTCCTGAGGCTGTGATCACCATGGTGTGACTTTTATAACAAAGGCTGACAAAGCTCCAGGGAACGTGTCATAGGGAATAACCGTGAATAGGCCTTTTCCTCTTCAATTGTTTGATTCCGTGGAGAGAGGGGCCAGAACCAAGCATATCAGAACATGGTGGATGTCTGGAATTGGCTCCAGATCCAAACCATGCACTTGGGTCCATCTTTAATTCAGCTAGAGAGAGACAGCTACAGCTAGCGTGCATGAGATGAGTGACACGCACAGCCCAAACAGGCTGGTCACAAACTGCTTCCCGCAAACCCAGTCATTTCACATGATTTCATCCCTGCTCTGACAGAGCGACCCTGCTGATATCCAGGCGGGCAGTGATTGAAAGAGGCTGAATTCCTATTTATTTTTTCTCTGTTCCATAAAAGGGAAAAGTGGAAGATCTTTACAGCTGGTGGGGAAGGGATGCCAGGCAGGGGATGCATACACACAGACGGACACTTGGGTTCAGTCTCTGATCTCAAACAGACTTGGTTTCTATCTATATTTCCCCACCACAAACATCTGTTGTTAACTTCTGAGCTGGGTGAAATTAACACACCGCGGCTGTAACTCACAATTAAAGTTTCTTTTTAAACAAAGCCCTTTTTCTTTTTCAAACCGCTGTGCCAATCAACTTTATTTTCCACATACCTTTGGCGTGCTAGGTCCTAGGGGGATCCCTGGAAAGAAGGGGTGTGGTGCCACAAAGGAGAGGCGCTCCTGCTTGGCGGGTGGCTGGCTGAAGAACCTCTTTCCCAGCTGATGGAAGCACAGATGGGGGAGTGGGGGGAGAGATGACTGTGCAGAGGGGAGGAGAGACAGACCAAGAGAGGCTGCAGCTTTTTAACTGCTGTCTTGGCTCCTTCCCCTGAGAGAGCGAGGCAGACGGGGTTCAGGGGTCAGCGATGGAGCTGAGGATGGGACAGTGAGAATTGGGAACTGAAGCCGTGGACCAAGTGGGGAGGTGCATGGGAAGGCTCAGTTGCACTCTTGGGACTGTCCCACAGTGGTGACATGCCACAGCCTACAGCAAAAAGGAAGCTGGACCCCTGGGCAGACCCTAGTGGAGGGTCCTGGGGGGCGAGGAGTGAGGAAATGACTCAGAAAGGCACCGTCTTGCAAGCATCACAAGACCATAAATAGTTGCCCATCTGGAGCACAACAGGGGGTGGGATGGAAACAGAGTGTGCTGCATAGACTGGAAAACCTCATCCTGCAGAACGGAGGGGAGGCATTCATTTCCCCCCACCGCCCCCCAGGAAAAGCAGCTGGTGAAAGCAATTAATGAAGCAAGGAATCATAGCAAAGTACTGCCTTCCAAATCCCCAGGGATCTCAAAGCCAATTACTGAGCCCCCCCCCTCCATGGGATAGGGAAGTATCGTTAAACCCATTGTGCAGAAGGGAAACTGAGGTACTTAGCAGCTGAGGGCCTGATTCTGCAACTCTTGAGTAAGGATCATTCAGATGATTAAAGGCTGCAGAAATGGGCCCCAGGTGACTTGTCTGAAGTCACAAAGTGAGTCTTTGGCAAGGCTGAGATCAGAACCCAGGAGTCCTGGTTCCTGTCCCCCAGGCCCTGCCACGTTGGAAACAAATGATCACATTGAAACCTGCTCCTGCTTGCACTGAAGTCAAGGGGAGTTTTGCCAATGATTTCAGCAAGTTAAGGATCATGAATTACGCAGCCACCCTTCTGCACCAACAATCGGCTCAATGACTAATTACCCGGAAGAAGAGAGATCGCTCTGTAGAAGGCGCTTCACAGCCTAGGACATTCAGTGACGTCAGAATGGATTCCATGCCAATGAAGAGACAGGTTCCAGGTGGGATTGGAGTCTCTGTTCTAGGGACCATCTGGCTGGGTCAAGCACCCTGAATAATGCTGGCTTCATTGCTATAGCTGCATGGGAAGAAGGATGCAGAGTGTTTGCCTACAGCTAAATTTATCAGTCAGAAATTCCTCTAATTGTCGACTGAGCACATCCCCCAGCAGGTGAGCCCCGGCACCCTGATTTGCTAAGGTAGTGAAGGTGACAATCAAGGTCTCCCCAAGGAAGGCAGCAGGCTGGGCAAAGATGGCCCTGTTAGCGCAGTTGACATAGCTGGTAAATGAGCAGGATCACAGGTAGGTGCAGAGGCTGTCAATTGCAGGCTGTTTAGTCCAATGGTTAGGGCAGGGCTGCAGGGCTATATTCCAATCCCAGCAACTTGGTCTTGGGCAAGCCACCTCCCCAAAGTATTCCCTTGTGGGTGTGTGATGGAGCATTTGCTCTGTTTTGCGCCCGGTACCCGGCACTCCCATCACATTTCAATTGGCATTAATTTAACAGGTGCCATTGGCTGGAGGCTCAGCTGAACCTGTTCGGAATGGCCATATCTGGGGACAGAACTGTTCCGCTTTTGATCAACTTGTGTGTCCGCACCCCAAACGTACATTGCATATGTGTGTGTCTGGACAGCCAGACACCCCCACCCAACCACACACACACCCCCACCACCCCCACCATGCATACCCCACTCACACCCCCCACACACACACCCCACACCTACACACACAGGTCACCCCCCATCAACCCCACCATGTACACCCCACTCACACACACCCCACACATACACCCCAGGCCACACCCACATACCATCCCTCATCCTCACCCACACACCACTCACACACACACACACGCCATCCCCACTGCCACCCGACATCCCACACACACACACTACCCCCCAACACCTACACACACCCACACACACTAGCTCTGGGTGTGTCTCTGTTTCAGTTGTGATATAAATACATTGCCTGTCTGTTGCTACCCAAGGATCTCAAAGCACTTAACAAACAGGAATTAACTGAATCTTACAAAAAGTCTGTAAATGAAACGTGTCACTCTTCCCGCTTTTCTAGATGGTGATGCTGCTTGTCTGCATGGTGGGGTTATGGTGGCATAGCTCCAAGGTAACCGCATGTTGGCATGCCCAGGACAACCTAGTGGTCAGAGCAGGAGTCGGGCTGGGTCAGATTCCAGGAGATCCTGTTATCCAGAGACAGGCCAGAGGGCAGACCACGAGGCAGCCAGGTCAGGCAGCAGGAGCACCACAGGGGAAGCAGCCCTAAGCAGGGGGAACCCAGATGCATGGACAATTTCCTGAGCTCGGTTTAAATACAAGCAGAGACTCAGTCAGGACTCTGGAGCTCCTCCAGTCAGATCCCAGGCCTGGAGCCCTCTGACTGAGTTGAACTTCTAATTCTGGCTCCATTAGGGGGTGACTGGGTGGCAGGTCGGAGCCCACTAGCACCCGAGTGCCTCACGGAGCAGGGCTGGAGACCAACGGGCCCTGGCAGAGGGATCCTTCTGCGGCGGTAGTAACACCACCTCCCTGAGCAAGGGAAGGGCGTGGCCATCAGCCTGGCCGTGCTGACACTGGGTAGGTCGGCGATGCTGAGGGATGCGGGTGTTTCACACCCCTGAGCACCGTAGCTATGTCCAGCTAAGTTCTAAGTGCAGAGCAGGCTGGAGACACGAGGAGGTTCCCTGATCTGCCCCAGATCACCCAGCAAGCTAGGGAGAGAGCCCAGCTCTTCAGGGTTGCACTGCTGGGCGTTAGCCACAACCCCAGACAAACCCAGCCTAAGCTCCCCAGTCAGGACAGCTGGGTGGACAAGGGAATAGGAGCAGACAGCTTCTTGGGCAGTGTGTCTGATGGGCAGCTGGCTGGATGGGTGACTAGGATGAAGTAGAGAGATGCTGGCTGGATGGCTCACTAGGCAGGTTAACATTGTAGCTTATCTCACACTCATATTTATAATGCACAATCACTTTGATTTACCAGCAAAAGAGCTTGGCTGTAACCTTGCCTCCCTCTCCCGCCCCTCCACTCCCTCATTTTTCTTCTCCTGAAATCTACGTGAGCAGCGCTGGGTATCTTAATCTTGGTTCCTCACGTGTTGATGATGTGGTGAATCCCACTGCCCCGGGGCAGGGCAGTCCATCCCTAGCCCTGCTCAACACCACGGGCCCTGCGAGCTGGTCCCAGATCACCCGCAGATGACAGACGATGACTCGACCAGCCAGAGCTGTCAGCAGGCAGGTCACTGTGGCTGGGAAGCCCCAAGCCAGGCTGAACAGGGAACAGACTTAGCATTGGTCAGCACGTCCTGGAGCTGCCCCACAGCTGGGAGAAACCTGCCCCTCCACCCCGCGCCCCGTCAGGGTCCAAGCTGCACCGGAAGGCAGCAGCAATGCCTAGCGGCCAGGAGTACCTGGGACTGAGACTATACGCGAGGCCTGTCACTGCTTCTTGCCTCTCCTAACAGGGCAGTGACTCCCCAAGGAGAGAGGCAGTTATAAGCACTGCTTTCCCAAAGGGAGCGGAGTGGAGCTGAGCTACCCCAGCAATTGCAAGTTGACATTCCCCACAGGCACGGCGCTACCCAAGCCAGGGCACTCAGATCAAACCTGGCCAAGTTCACTGCACATTGCACCCAGCGAGGCATGGAGCAGGGAGTTTGCTGGATGCAACTGGGGGCTTTCCCATCAGAGGCAGTCTGAGCTCAGAGTCCCCCTGCTGTCACTGCCCTAGCAGAAAGCCACTGCAGCTGGGGCTCTCCAGGCTTGGGAGTTTTACACACATCCTATGGCTGTTTTGTGTCTTCCCAGCATCTCGAACACAGCTCAGATCCTCCTGCTCCAAAAGCACATGTCCCAGCTAGCTGAACTCACGGAGAATCCCCCTTAGCTGTACGGGGTCTGTGACACACAGCCCAGCAGTTCTAGTCCTGTCCATTAGTGAGCAGTGGTGTGCATACACACTAGCCTCCATTATCACACCTTGCATTGCATCACTTTCCCCTGTGTCCTAAGCCCAGGGACTGAATTCTCCCTCCTAGAGAAAGAGCAAAAGACTGGGGTGTTTGTCTACACTGTAAGAAAAGAAACCCCCCAGCAGCGAGGCTCAGAGACAGGGTCAGCTGCCTGGGGGTTGCAATACAGGGCTAGAACAGCAGTGTAGCCCTGCGTGCTTGGGCTGGAGCTTGGCCTTTGCAATATGGCACAAGAGGAGGGTCTCAAAGCCCAGCTCCAGCCCGAGTGGGAACATTCACAACTATTTCTAGCCCCATTGCATTTGGCCCAATCAGCTGACCTGGGCCCTGACACTCACATTCCCCAGCACGATGAAGATCTGAACTCTGAGGGGCAGGAAGGCATGACCTGCTGCTGCTACCAGGGGCGAGGAAAACAGGTTTGCACAGGTATTTATTTGGCCTCCACTCCTGTGGCATCTGAGCACCCCACAGCCTTTAGCCCCGCAGCCCCCTATGAAGCAGGGCAGGGCCATTGTGTACCTGGGGAACTCAGAGAAGAAGTGGTTTGGCCAATGTCACCGAGAGAGTCCGCAGTGAAACAGAGACGTGAACCCAGGTGTCCCGTGTCCCAAGCGAGTTCACTAACCCCGGGGCCAGCTAAAGAAGGCAAGAAAGGCCCCACAGGCTCAGCTGGCCACTGCAGCTCAGAGGGGGCAGCCGGTATGGAATAAGCCCTTTCCCGAAGAACGCACGCTGCTGGTCTGGGCTCCCACCGGGCTGCGGACTGAGTGTTCCTCACCCCCTTAGGCCAGGGCTATTCTGAGCAGCCTGCAGAACCAAGCACAACTGTTCGTATCTAGGGTGCTAGTAATGCAAATAACAATAGCTACGAGATTTAGAGTAGTAGCATCCAATTTTATAGCAAATGTCACCCTCCCCAGAGGGTTTTATAAACCAGGGGAATCACGGTGCCTGCCACTGAAATACAGCTGCCGCTGGGGTGGGACTTGTCAGGTGTTGAACAGCAGCCTCATTCATCAGCTTAAGCCAGGAACTGAAGAGTAGTGCATGCAAGTGAAACTGCAGGGGAATTGTGCATAGGAAGGCTGGAGGAAACTCGGCAGGACCCCAGGCGTAACATCGCTGTTCTTGTGCCCTGGGATCTTTAATGACCAAATCTGGGCAATACCTCCCCAGTGAACGACTCCACAGCACCCCCTAACTCCACATCAGAAGTTAGGAGGGCGCCTACTGCAGCTCCACCCCTCTGCAAGCTTTCCATGGCACTCTCCCAACCAAGCCCTGACCAGCCCTGACCCTTCGCAGCGTGTGACTCCCAACACAGTCACAGCGCCTGGGGTCTGATGCTGCCGGAGATGCAGCCAACCCACTTTCTAGGTCACTCTGCTTTGGATGCTGCTCCTATTTATCTGGCCTGGCCTAGCAACCGGGGTGTTTCCCCTCATCCCGATCTGGCAGGTCTGACACTCTGCAGCCCCCCGCCAGAAGTCAGTGCTGCGAGCAGCCAAGGCATCTGGCGCAGATGGATGGGACCCTTTGATCTCTGTTGCTTTGAAGGTGCCCAGCCCCACTGGAAATGCTACTTTTGAGCAGGGCCTGTGTGAACAGTGCAGCCTACAATACTGTGGCAGATGGCAGGACACTAGCAACTCACAGCCCCTGGGGCCTGGCTTGAACCCCTGGCCAGCTCTGCCCCTAGTGTCAGGCCGAGCTCCCTCCCTCACCCTTTCTCTGCCCCGTTCCCCCAGGCTAGCCCAGTGCTCACAGCTCCCTCGCCCCAAAGTTTGGCCTGCCTGGGATCTCTGCTTCCATCAAGTCTTGTCTGTCCCAGGTGCCCTCCCACACTTCCTGGCCTGCAACCCGCTGGGCTGGTGCATTCACTCCCAGCTGTTCTCCCTTGGCTGCTGCAGCCGGGCCCAGAGGAGAAGCAACTAGCAGGGAGGTGCCCGCAGGGGTGGAATGAAAAGGGAAGTGCTCAGTGTGCCTATTACTCACCACCACCACCTGCCCCTTGGGCTCACTGGAGAACGGCCAAGCAGCCCTGTGGCTGAGATGCAGGAGCAGGGCTGCTAGACGATCCAAGCTCTAGCCCCAGACCTGTGGCTTCACCTCTTCGTGCCTCCATTTCCCCACCTGCCCATGGGGGACAAAGCTGACTTTGAGCACCTCCTATAGGCCGTGTCAAGCATCATTCTGCATGGGGCTGACCCTGCTGTCCTCGGGACAGGTGAGCAGACCGAGGGGGTGATCTCCTCTGCGGGGATTGTAGGATCAGGCTCATCAGGAAGAGCCCCTCACACAGGGTTGCCTCCAACGATTCCCCAGCGCTCATTCACACCCCCGCCCCACAGCCCACGGGTTTGGTTTGCACCAGACAAGGCCCCGATGGGATCCGAGGCAGATCCATGTGGGCTCTGGGAGCTGCTGGGCTGTTTTGGCTAATGGCCAGGGACCCTGGTGGAGCAGAGGACACATTTGTCCCTGAACCTGCCGCATACAGCGGAAAAGACTTGCTTAGCCACTCTGACCATGTCCAGCCTGGCTCCAGAAAAGGGCCAGCATTTTCCCCAGCCCTGCTGGCCCATCTGGCTCAGCCTCTCCACATGATGAGACTGAAGGGCAGAGGGAGCCTTGCGGAGGGGCAGAGGAGGGGAGCAGATGAGCAGAGCCAGAGGAGAAGAACTATGGACACACTGGTGGCTCAGTCACTGAGCTCAGTCACTGGGCAGCGTAGAAGACAGATGTCTAATTAAAAACCATTGAAATACGTCCTTTCTGAATGGGAGGAGAAGGAAGTGGAAAAATCAGAGAGGGTTCAGAAGAGCTACAAGAACAATTTGGGGTCTGGAGAACCTGCCTCACGGTGGGAAGCTGAAGACGCATAAGCTATTTCCTGGCTGGGACGAGATTAAGCTCCTACCTGGGGGAAGATCTCTGAGAGCAGAGCATCCTTAATGGAGCAGACAAAGGCTGAGTGAGATCCAGGGGCTGGAAACTGATGCTAGATTAGTTGAGACTAAAATCCAAGGCCTGTTTTACATGGGAGGGTGATTAGCCATGGGAATGACTCACCTAGTCAGGTGTGGGATTTGCCATCAATTGGGATACTTACTTGAGGACTGACTGAAAAAAATATGCTCCAGCTCAACACGAGCCCTGGGCTGGGCACAGGAACGACTGGGCAGCCTTCTCCGGCCTGGGGAATCCAGAAGGACAGGCTGGCCCCATCTGGCCTGGGCATTGATAAATCCAGGAGGTCCCAGCTCCAGGACGGGTGGGCGAAGGTGATAAGTAAGGAGCTGATTGCCGCAGCTGGGGAAACTGGCTTCAGGGTGGGGTGAATGGGAGTGAGATGGGTTTGGAGTCCAGGCAGAGTAGCCCAGGTTTCCCAAGGCAACTAGTGGTTTTGGAGGCCCAACTTGTGATCCCTTAAAGGACCCTGATTCTCTCTAGGTGGGTGCTCAAGTCCCCTGAGGGCATCTCATGTTGGGTCCCCCCAAATCACTCGTCACTTTGGAATGCATACCCAAGGAATCCGAACCCTAGCGCCCACCAGGACTTGAGACCCTCTCAAGATGATCCTGGATGCTCAGGGCTGAAATCCTGCCCAGGAGGCCCAGGGTCAGCTCCCGTCCATGCAAGGTCTCAGCACATTTGCTTCCCTTGGAGAACCCAGCAGAGGAGTTGTGATGAAGCGGGACTGTTCTTAATGTTTCCTCTGAATATTGTGGGGGTGCCTCAGTTTCCCCTATGCAGTTCTTAAGTATCTAGGTGGTGGGATAAGGGTGTATGATCATTGCAGAGCCCTAGAGGGCAGGTGTGTGCAGGGGTCTGGACTCAGAGAATGGCCGACACCCTGTTTCCTGGCAACTGATGGCCTGGTCCTTCCCCCCTGCAAGGTGAGAGCTAAAGGGTTGGAGAACAAAGGAATCAGGTGACCTCCTGGCTCGGGAAAGGGACAAAGCTCAGAGGAGGAGGGGCTGGAGGGGGAGGCAGTTTGGGGCTGGCTGGGGACATGCAGTGAAGTACAGATGTGGTTGTCTGGCTCACTGCCCCCCAAAATGGACCCAGTTGAGGGGTCCTGTTCTCTGCACCTACAAGCTCTGTGTTAGACCATGTTCCTGTCATCTAATAAACCTTCTGTTTTACTGACTGGCTGAGAGTCACGCCTGACTGAGCCTGAGCGGACTTGCTGTGGGAAGCGCACAGAGGGGCAGAGGATGCTGAATGCTCCGAGGTCAGACCCACGAAGGTGGAAGTTGTGTGAGCTGTGTGTCCTGAAGACAGTCTGCTCTCAGAAAGGAGACTTCCCCAGAGTCCTGACTGGCTTCGTAGGAAGCAGTTCCAGACCATCGCCCAGAGACTCCGTGAGAGGAGTCAAGCCTGGAATCCTCTCAGATTCGCCCCAGAAACTCTAGTGAAGTTGAAGAGGTGTCTCTGCCCCACACAGGGTCTGTTCATTCATCACATCAGCCCATCTCTTGCTTCATTCATCACATCTCCCTCCCCTTCAGCCACTCTCATGTCTGCAGTGACAAGCCATAGGGAGCCCAGAGCTGAGAGAGAAGAGTAATCCCTGGGTTCATGAAAGACTGAGATGCTGATTCCAGTGAGCCTCCCCAGGAGCAGCTTTAATCCAGAGCCAACATAGAATCATGGAATCATACAAGATTAGGGTTAGAAGAGACCTCAGGAGGTCATCTAGTCCAACCCCCTGCTCAAAGCAGGACCAACCCCAACTAAATCATCCCAGCCAGGGCTTTGTCAAGCCAGGCTTTAAAAACCTCTAAGAATGGAGATTCCACCACTACCCTAGGAAACCCATTCCAGTGCTCGCCCTTGATGAATCCATGCTGACTGTTCCTGATCACCTTCCTCTCCTCCAAGTGCTTCAAAATGGATTCCTTGAGGACCTACTCCAACGTCAGCCAATTCCCTCAGCACCCTCGGATGTGTTGAATCCGGCCCCATGGACTGATGCATGTCCAGCTTTTCTAAATCGTCCTTAACCTGTTCTTTCACCACTGAGAGCTGCTCACCTCCTCCCCATACTGTATTGCCCAGTCTGGGAGCTGACCTTGTCTGTGAAGACAGAGGCAAAAAAAGCATTGAGTACTTCAGCTTTTTCCACATCATCTGTCACTAGGTTGCCTCCCCCATTCAGTAAGGGTCCCACACTTTCCCATACCTTCTTGTTGCTAACATACCTGTAGAAACCCTTCTTGTTACTCTTAACGCTCCTTGCTAGCTGCAATTCCAATTGTGCTTTGGCCTTCCTGATTACACCCCTGCATGCTCGAGCAATATTTTTATACTCCTCCTTAGTTATCTGTCCACGTTTCTGTTAGAGAGCTTATTCCTTCATCCGATGAAGTGAGCTGTAGCTCACGAAAGGTTATGCTCTAATAAATTTGTTAGTCTCTAAGGTGCCACAAGTACTGCTTTTCTTTTTTCCACTTCTTGTAAGCTTCCTTTTTGTGTTTAAGCTCACCAAAGATTTCACTGTTAAGCCAAGCTGGTCTCCTGCCATATTTGCTATTCTTTCTGCACATCAGCATGGTTTGTTCCTGCGCCCTCAATAAGGATTCTTTAAAATACAGCCAGCTCTCCTGGACTCCTTTCCCCCTCATGTTATTCTCCCAGGGGATCCTGCCCATCAGTTCCCTGAGGCAGACAAAGTCTGCTTATCTGAAGTCCAGGGTCCGTATTCTGCTGCTCTCCTTTCTTCCTTGTGTCAGGATCCTGAACTCGACCATCTCATGGTCACTGCTGCCCAGGTTGTCACCCTCTTCTACTTCCCCTACCAATTCTTCCCTGTTTGTGAGCAGCAGGTCAAGAGGAGCATGGCCCCTAGTTGGTTCCTCCAGCTCTTGTACCAGGAAGTTGTCCCCAACACTCTCCAAAAACTTCCTGGATTGTCCACGCGCTGCTGTATTGCTCTCCCAGCAGATGTCAGGGTGATTGAAGTCCCCCGTGAGAACCAGAGCCTGTGATCTGGAAACTTCTGTTAGTTGTCCGAAGAAAGGCTCGTCTACCTCCTCCTCCTGGTCTGGTGGTCGATTGCAGATGCCCACCACGACTTAAATACAAGGGGGGACCAATTGTTAAGCATGAGGGGGGTTCACCCATGTTATAGGAGACCCTTCCAGTGAAGTGGGCAATGAAGGCAGCAGGCAGCAGGGTAATGCGCCGTAGGAGCAGGGTATCTTTTGGGTCCATGGTTTTAGCGCCTAGCAGAGGTAGGAATCGAAGCTCCCAGGCTGATCTCTGAGGGTGTTGGGCAGGTTTCCTTTGAAGCACAGACTGAGAGGTTGGCTGGGTGTGATCACTTTGGAAGTGTGTCAGTTTTGTAACCAGGATGACGCGTAATCTGGGGACGAGGCCCCGGCCTAGGAGCCAGGCATGCTGGGTTCTAGCCCCCGCTCAGGGAGAGGGAGGTGACTAGTGATGAGGACAGGGGACCACTAGCCAGGTTTCCTGCGTTCTGCTGCGGCTTGGGGAGGGGAACATGGTTGAGTGCTTAGGAGAGGCACGAGAGAGTTGAGCCCCTGTGGTTGGCTGTGTGTGATCATGGGGGTGTTGCCTGCATGATACTATTTCCTCCACTCTGCCGGGGCTGGTGTGTGTATGGTGCTTTGAGATCCCCATGCTGCTGATGGTGTTAGCGTCTGTGTGACACGTAATTACTATGGTTCCAACCTCTCTGAATGCTCCAGGCTGCCTGTCTGAGGACAATATGGAAACTGTCCTGTCCCCACCTCTGCTCCTCTCGGTCACTCTGCAGAAGCTGAAATTGAAAACAGAAAAATGGTTTCCAAGCAAGAGTGTTTTAGAGCCAGAGCCTGTGTGTGTATAATGATTCCTGGCATTGTTCGCTAATGGTGATGGAAGAGATCCTGGCACCAGGCCCCGGAGCCAGCTGCTCCCTGATGAGCCTTCCACCCCCAGCCAAGTCTAGCGAGATGAAAGGGTTTTTGGGAAGAGACTGGAAGGGATCCAGCTCTTACTCCAGGGCATGGAGCTGGCCCAGCTAAAGGGTGAGCAGAAGGTCCCTGGACAGACACACAAGGCCCAAAGGAGGCATTAGGGGAGACGGGGGTGGCCCAGAGAAGCTGGTAGGGGAGAGTTGAGAGGCCCAGAGAGGACGGTGGGGAGAGTGAACGGGGTCAGAGGAGCAAACAGGCAGGGCCCATGGCAGGCGGCAGAGCTCAGAGGGAATACAAAATACTCCAGACGTGGCCTCACCAGTGACAAATAGAGGGGCCTTAGAGACTAACAAATAATAATCACTTCCCTCAATTTGCTGGCAATGCTTCTACTAATGCAGCCCAATATGCTGTTGGCCTTCTTGGCAACAAGGGCACACTGTTGACTCATTTCTGTCTTCTTGTCCACTGTAATCCCCAGGTCCTTTTCTGCAGAACTGCCACTTAGCCAGTCGGTCCCCAGCCTGTAGCGGTGCATGGGATTCTTCCATCCTAAGTGCAGGACTCTGCACTTGTCCTTGTTGAACCTCATCAGATTTCTTTTTGGCCCAATCCTCCAATTTGTCTAGGTCGCTCTGGACCCTATCCCTACCCTCCAGCACGTCTACCTCTCCCCCAGCTTAGTGTCATCCGCGAACTTGCTGAGGGTGCAATTCATCTCATCATCCAGATCATTAATGAAGCTGTTGAACAAAACCGGCCCTAGGACTGACCCCTGGGGCATTCCGCTTGATATTGGCTGCCAACTAGACATCGAGCCATTCATTGCTACCTGTTGAGCCCGATGATCTAGTCAGTTTTCTATCCACCTTATAGTGCATTCATCTAATAAATACTTTTTTTACTTGCTGGCAAGAATACTGTGGGAGACTGTATCAAAAGCTTTGCTAAAGTCAAGGCGTATCATGTCCACCGCTTTCCCCATATCCACAGAGCCAGTTATCTCATCATGGAAGGCAATCAGGTTAGTCAGGCATGACTTGCCCTTGGTGAATCCATGTTGACTAGTGCTTCAAAATGGATGCCTTGAGGACCTGCTCCATGATTTTTCCGGGGACAGAGATGAGGCTGACTGGGCTGTAGTTCTCCGGATTCTCCTTCTTCCCTTTTTTAAAGATGGGCACTATTTTTGCCTTTTTCCAATTGTCCGGGACCTTCCCTGATTGGCACGAGTTTTCAAAGATATAGTCAATGGCTCTGCAATCACTTCCGCCAAGTCTCCCAGCATCCTTGGATGCAGTGCATCCAGCCCCATGGACTTGTGCATGTCCAGCTTTTCTAAATAGCCCTTAACGTTTTCTTTCACTACTAAGGGCTGCTCACCTCCTCCCCATATTGTGTTGCCCAGTGCAGCAGTCTGGGAGCTGACCTTGTCTGTGAAGACTGAGGCAAAAAAAAAGCATTGAGTACTTCAGCTTTTTCCACATCATTTGTCACTAGGTTGCCTCCCCCGTTCAGTAAGGATCTCACACTTTCCCTGACCTGTGTGTGTGTAGTTTTTTCATAGATACTAAGGTCAGAAGGGACCATTCTGATCATCTAGTCCGACCTCCTGCACAACACAGGCCATAGAATCTCACCCACCCACTCGTACGAAAAACCTCACCTATGTCTGAGCTATTGAAGTCCTCAAATCGTGGTTTAAAGACTTCAAGGAGCAGAGAATCCTCCCTCAAGTGACCCGTGCCCCATGCTACAGAGGAAGGCGAAAAACCTCCAGGGCCTCTTCCAATCTGCCCTGGAGAAAAATTCCTTCCTGACCCCAAATATGGCGATCAGCTAAACCCTGAGCATATGGGCAAGATTCACCAGCCAGATACTACAGAAAATTCTTTCCTGGGTAACTCAGATCCCATCCATCTAATCCCATTTCAGGGGATTAGTCCTATTTACCCTGAATATTTAAAGATCAATTACTTACCAAAATCCCATTATCCCATCATACCATCTCCTCCATAAACTTATCGAGTAGAATCTTAAAGCTAGATAGATCTTTTGCCCCCACTGCTTCCCTTGGAAGGCTATTCCAAAACTTCACTCCTCTGATGGTTAGAAACCTTTAGTTTCTAATTTCAAGTCTAAACTTCCTGATGGCCAGTTTATACCCATTTGTTCTTGTGTCCACATTGGTGCTGAGCTTAAATAATTCCTCTCCCTCTCCTGTATTTATCCCTCTGATATATTTATAGAGAGCAATCATATCTCCCCTCAACCTTCTTTTAGTTAGGCTAAACAAGCCAAGCTCCTTAAGTCTCCTTTCATAAGACAAGTTTTCCATTCCTCGGATCATCCTAGTAGCCCTCTCTGGACCTGCTCCAGTTTGAATTCATCCTTTTTAAACATGGGAGACCAGAACTGCACACAGTATTCCAGGTGAGGTCTCACTAGTGCCTTGTATAATGGTACTAAAACCTCCTTATCCCTACTGGAAATATCTCTCCTGATGCATCCAAAACCACATTAGCTTTTTTCACAGCCATAGCACATTGGCAGCTCATAGTCATCCTATGATCAACCAGTACTCCAAGGTCCTTCTCCTCTTCCATTACTTCTAATTGATGCGTCCCCAGCTTATAACTAAAATTCTTGTTATTAATCCTAAATGCATAACCTTACACTTCTCACTATTAAATTTCATCCTATTACTATTGCTCCAGTTTACAAGGTCATCCAGATCCTCCTGTATAATATCCCGATCCTTCTCTGAATTGGCAATACCTCCCAGCTTTGTATCATCTGCAAACTTTATTAGCACACTCCCACTTTTTGTGCCGAGGTCAGTAATAAAAAGATTAAATAAGATTGGTCCCCAAACTGATCCCTGAGGAACTCCACTGGTAACCTCCCTCCAGCCTGACAGTTCTCCTTTCAGTAGGACCCATTGTAGTCTCCCCTTTAACCAATTCCTTATCCACCTTTTGATATTCATATTGATCCCCATCTTTTCCAATTTAACTAATAATTCCCCATGTGGCACGGTATCAAACACTTTACTGAAATCTAGGTAAATTAGATCCACTGCAAAAAGAAAAGGAGTACTTGTGGCACCTTAGAGACTAACAAATTTATTAGAGCATAAGCTTTCATGAGCTGTAGCTCACGAAAGCTTATGCTCTAATAAATTTGTTAGTCTCTAAGGTGCCACAAGTACTCCTTTTCTTTTTGCGAATACAGACTAACACGGTTGCTACTCTGAAACCTAGATCCACTGCGTTTCCTTTGTCTAAAAAATCTGTTACTTTCTCAAAGGAGGAGATCAGATTGGTTTGGCACGATCTACCTTTTGTAAAACCATGTTGTATTTTGTCCCATTTACCATTGATTTCAATGTCCTTAACTAATTTCTCCTTCAAAATTTTTTCTAGGACCTTGCATACTACAGAAGTCAAACTAACAGGCCTATAGTTACCCCGATCACTTTTTTTTCCTTTCTTAAAAATAGGAACTATATTAGCAATTCTCCAGTCATTCGGTACAACTCCTGAGTTTACAGATTCATTAAAAATTCTTGCTAATGGGCTTGCAATTTCAGGTGCCAATTCCTTTAATATTCTTGGATGAAGATTATCTGGTAATCAGATAGTTGTGTGTAGGTGGATGTATACATGGGTGTCTGGGAATTTGCATGTCAGTGAACATCTGTGGGAGTGTAGAACGGCAAAGCAGGGTGTGTGTGTGTGTGAGGGGCACATTAACTCTTTCCATTCTGATACCTTATTGGCTCCCATGTGGGTGAGAAAAGAGGGTGCCAAGAGCCAGTTTTCACCCAGCCAGGGAGCAGACAGGCAGCCAAAAGGCCTGGAATCGGCATGGCAAGTCCAGAATTGAATGGGTGTGTAAACCAACCAGAACCAGAGCAAGGGACCAGGCAATGAGGCAGGCAAAGGGTGCTGAGCAGGCGCTGACCCCACACGAGGAGCTGAGTGGTGCATGGATAGGTGCACATGAGAGTGCTGTCTTGAGGCCTCACATTTCTCAGAACTTAGGAGACCATCTCTGTGTGTCCAGTCGCTGAACGGTTGCCACCTATCTAATGGTTGGTAACTGGACCCCCGAGGCTGTGCCCCCACCACGCCTCTTTCCCCAAGGCCCCGCCCCGCCATGCCTCTTTCCCAAGGCCCCGCCCCCAACATGCCTCTTCCCCCAAGGCTCCGCCCCACCATGCCTCTTCCCCCAAGGCCCCGCCACGCCACGCCTCTTCCCCCAAGGCCCCGCCACGCCACGCCTCTTCCCCCAAGGACCCACCCCCGCCACGCCTCTTCCCCCAAGGCCCCGCTCCCATCGCTCACAGGGTCTTCACCAGCACAACCAAGGCCACCTTGCCCACCACCTGCGGCTGCGCAGGGCCAAGTGCCATTGTGAACCGCATGAACAGCCTGGCCCCGGAGGCAGCAGCTGCTGCTACACTGCCTCCTTCCTTCCACTTCGGCGTTGTCACCTTTTCCACAGAGCAAATAAAATGGCCACCAGGGCTTGGGCACACGGCCACACAAGCCGAAACCCAGACTGTCCTGGTGAAAACCAGACGGGTGGCAACCCTACGTCACTGTGATCCCTGACCTAGCTCTAGAGTCTTCCTGCCTTCACAGGCCTGCCAGGGGAAGGGGAAAAATTCTCACCTCAAATAGTGCCTGCCTCATAGGACGACCTGTCCCTGGGGGACTCCATTGGCTTCTGGGGGGCTATTCCTGGTTTCCTTTGGGGTGAGCGAGAAGAGCTGCAGGCTGTGGGGCTCCAGAACGATGAACAGAGGTAGAGCTGAGAACCGAGGGCTGAGTTCATCTCTCGCCTAACTGAGCTGAAGGCAATGGAGTGCCAACAGGGCTGGCTGGACTCGGTGGACATGAGGCTGGGATTTTACTTCCACTGTATTTCAATGGTCCCCTCCCAATTCAGAGCTGTGAAAGGCAGAAGGGACCATTAATTCAGCCAATCTGACCTCTTGTATAGCGCAGGCCCTTACACGGCACTCCATACCGAGCCCAGCTTGTGTCTGGCTACAACACCTCCAGAAGGGAAGCCAGGCTGGGCTGGAGACATCAAGCCCTGGGGCGTTTGATCACCCTCCCTGTTAAACATTTGTGCCATATTCCCAGTTGGAATCTATCCAGCAGCAGCTTCTTGTTCTGCCCCTCTGCTAGATGGACGAGCCCTTCAGTACCTGGGATTTTCTCCCATTCCCCCCCCCCCCCGGTTGCTGATTAGTAATTATTATTGGTATTGCAGTAGCACTAGGAGCCCCAGTCAGTGACCAGAGCCCCAGAGGTGCTGTACAGACACAGCACAGAAAGATGGTCCCCACCCCCCACGAGCTCACAGTCCAAGTGACGATTCCCGCCTGACAGCTACTGTCAGAGGCTGTGGGTCAGCCAGCTCTTGGTCCGTCTAACATGCACCATATTGATATGTCTGATGCTAATGGGTTAATCTGAGCAGAGCTCAGGCAAAGCCTTCACAGAGTACATTACATCTCTGCAGCCATCTTCCCCAGCCCTACCCTCTCCCCAACTAGGCTCTCAGGTACCCGGTGCAGAGCAGGGATCAATAGAGGACACAGACCTTGCAGTGGTGCTAGTCAGAATGCTTCTTGGCACTGGCCCTAAGTGGGGGGATTCGGGAGCTGCTCGTAGATGCTTTGGAAATAGGAGGTGTGGGGCACTGTACCTTTAGGAGGTTCATGGTATGTAACACACTGGCCGTTGGCCTGGGGACACTGAACACAGTCTCTGCCCTGCCCCTTGTCTCTGCGCGGACGTCTGCACAGCAGCTGGGCAGCGCAAGTCCCAGCACAGGCAGACGTTCAGATAGCAGTGGGGCCGTGGCATCACAGGCAGTGGCCGGGCCTAGCAGCCCACGTCCGTACCCAGGGGCTCAGCGGGGTTGTCCTCGCTCCATGGAGCTCCCAAAGTTGTGGAAAATGCAGCAGCAGGACCGTTAAACAGTTCCCACAGGCCCTGTCCCATGCGCACCGTGCCTCAGCCTCCTGCAATGCTTCTGCCGCCCCTGGGGAGCGCTGGGGCAGCAGCTGCAGGGAAGGAAGAGAGCTAAGAACTTCGGAGACTCTCTGATTAACGTACCAGCCTTTCAGCTCTGTAGACAGCCTGTAATCAGAGCCCAGGGTCAGAGCCCAGACACACTTAGCCTTGATCTGGTTACAACTGGTGCCAGCAAGGGAGCGTGGGACGGTTCTGGTGACAGGGGTCGG